>NC_081415.1:111425309-111754659 GCF_030272615.1 Cryptomeria japonica | reverse complement strand
TGAAATGTAGATTACCTCATCGGCTGATCCAGGAGCTAATGTCTTCTTTCTCCTCTCCTTGTCACTCCTAGGATTTTTCTTGAAGACATACTTAAATTGATCCACATTATGGCCGTACCGCGAAGGAGTCTATTTTAGATTAAATGTACAATTAATACAATGTACTAACATAAATATATCAAAAACACTTAAAAGCTATAATATAGAGAACAATGACATACCTGTGCTTGAGATGCTTGTCCAATGGACTGAGGATGGCTCACCATCGATGTAGAAACTAACGCTATTACCTATACAAAAAATGTACAAATATTAAATACAATTCATATAATGATAAGTATTGAAGGTTGAAAACAATTAATTTTACATATCAAACAAAAGTGTATCAGATCCTGAGATGCTTCTCTAGTGCAAGGAGGAGGGTTTGCCATTGACGAAATAGGTATGGATATTTCTTGTATGAAAAAATTATAAGATTATAATATATCACAAGTTCACATGTACGCGTGCATATAATCATGAAATCAAGAAAATAGAGCAGAGATACATACCTCTGCCCTCTCTTGATCTGCGGGTGAGTCAGGTGCATTCAACATATCCACAAAGCTCAATGGCTACTGTACATGTAAAATAGACAAAAAACACTAATCAATCAACAAACCCCAACTAATACTTGATTTCAACATTTTCAAAAAATTGTACAACTAAAAATGTGTTCAATTACCTTCTTCACACGTTTTGGCATCTTCGAGGAATTATTTTTCGTAGGACAAGCCCTAGACGTGGAGGGGGTACCCTAAAAACACAAAATTAACATGAGATATTAGTACAGATAATAAATTAAACATAATTTTAAAAATATAAAATGAAATGACTTGCATATTCCATCAAAACAATACATAAAAAGAGTTGTGCAAAATATCATACCGTATAGCCTTGTAGGCCAAAATCGATCGCTGAGAGTGTGATGTCATCAATCTGGAACATTTTGTCCCCTGTCAACACCTACAAACCAGAAATTGGACCAAGCATTAAAGATAGTTAGTATATCTTGTATTTTTTTGAATTCAAAGTTTACTATTCTATTTTAACATGTTACAAAATTTATACCTCAGGCATCAAAGTTGCAGCTGTGGTAACTGGGGCAGGTGTATGGGATACCGCTACTGCATCCTGAAATGCATATTATTTGTCTCAATTTAAATCAATGTATAAATGAAAATTCATTTATATAATTACAAAATTAAAGTGACTAATAAATATAATGTTATGAATTCAAATCAACACACCTGTGTTTGTGGCTCATGGACAAATGCCATGTCCATCAACTCATCTGTCAGCGCAACATCCTCAACCGTGTGAGCCTGACATCTACAACCGCAAATCATGCATAGATGATATGAGTATCCATCTGCACCGGCTACATCATCTACCCCCGAGCATATCCCTAAGCAACTGACACATATATGCTTGATGGGCTCTCTCTCGCCCTCTAACGACTCATCATCCAATACAATAGGGTGTGCTAATGATGTCCCATGCTAGATGATGGTACCAGTCAATGCTGTGGCTGCCTGAAGAGTCTGTAGCTCCATCGACTCTTTCAGCTCTAATGGGACAGCCTGATGCACCTTGGGTTTGGGTGCTAGGGGGAGGTGACTCTTCGTGGATAATCGCCTATGGGCTCCAGGTCTATCTTGGGTAGAGCCACCACCTCTACCATGAAACTCTCACATGTCAAAATAATTTGGGCGCACATTGAGCACAAACTCACAATATATTTTTCTCAAAAAATATAATGGCACCTCATAACTATTACAAGGTGGATCGTCAAAGACCATCCACCACCTCTACCAAAAAAGATTCTTCATCTACACATTGGTACACCAATGTATGGGAAACCTCTTTGCATTACGAGGTAATGACTGACCAGTTTTGGGGTCAACAAAAAGGGCACATATTTGTTGTTTAGAAATATTTTTGTTTTTAACTCCATCGTATGATAGCCCATTGGCATAGAATTGATGACACCTATCCCTAAATCTTCCCCATTTGGTAATTTCTATGGAAACAGCTATGGCACCACTAGCTAATGTTTCTAGGCTAGTGGTGAGGGATTGATGATGGTCAAGTTCAGAAGTTTTCAATTTTACAATCAGTCTATTGATTTTGGATGTATTTTGCCCTAACTGATTAATTAATTCTTCTTGTGTTTCGGCTGTGCTGTAAAAAGGAGGAATTGGGATTTGTTCTTGTGTGTTTTCAGGAGGTGCATTTGGTTGTTCTTGTGGGTTTTCAGGAGGTACATTTGGTTGTTCTTGTTCTGGATTAGAAGAATCTAGTTTTTGAAACAAAAAATGAAAAAACCTAATCAAAATTAATGAAATTAAATTCAAAATGTAAAACAAATTGCATAAACCAGAAAGAAAGACAAAAATAAACAAAAATTAACCTTGATCCATAGCCTAGAGGACAAATTTAGCACCCCATTCATGGTTTAGGTTAGAAAATGGGAAAAAAATAAAGTAAAAAATGCGCTTTTTGGGTAAATGAGGACTCGGTTTTTTTTTTAAACTTTTTTTATCAAGCACCATGTACACAGTTTTACTAGGATTATTAGCGCATACATGCTAATTTTCCTAGGTGTAGCACGTACGTGCTTAGTTTCCTAAACGTAGCTCGTACGCACTACCTTTTCTAGGCTCGGGAAGAACAAACCTAAGCGCGTACGCAGGAATTTGAAATTTTAAAACCACGTATGCGTTGCCTATTTTTCCATGTTTTTATTGGGTGGTGTCCACTTTTCTTACCAACATCTTTGTGCGCACGCCCATTGTTGGATTGCCTATCTCTTCGTGTCATCATGATGCTATGAAGGTCATTGTTGATAGATTGACTAAGGTTGCTCATTTGTTTCCTATTCAAGCTTCCTATATGGTAGTAGTGGTGGCACGAGTCTTCTTGGAAGATGTAGTGAGATTGCATGGGATTTTGAGGTGGATCATATCTGATAGAGATCCTGTCTTTACTTTAGCATTGTGGAACTCACTTTAGCATGCTTTTGGGACTCAATTGAACTTTAGTTCAGCTTTTCCTCTAGAGACAGATGGTCAGACAGAGTGAGTGAATCAGGTATTAGAGGACATGCTTCGTATGTATGTGATGGACCAACAGTCACACTGGGAGGACTATATCTATCTAGTGGAGTTTGGTTATAATAATGGATATCATAGCTCCATAGGTATGTCCCCCTTTTAGGTATTGTAAGGTCATCCTTTCTGCACTCCTTTGAGTTGGGATCGGTTAGAGGATAGGGTTCTTATAGGACTAGATATTCTTTAGGAGATGGAGCAGCAGGTAGATAGGATTTGTGAGCATTTATTAGCGGCACAGGACAGACAAAAGAAGTATGTAGATGCTCATAGGGTAGATCATCAGTTTTATGTTGGTGATCATGTGTTCTTGAGAGTGCATCCATGGAAGAGTCTGATCGGTTATGGAAAGGGTTCTAAGTTGGCGCCTCAGTTTGTTGGACCTTTTGAGATCCTTGAGAGGATAGGACCTGCTGCCTACTGTCTTGCTTCGCCACCGATTCTATCCCGCATCCATGATGTCTTTCATGTTTTAGTTCTTTGACTTTATCATCTGGATGTGACACATGTTCTTGATTGGAACTCTTTGCAAGTCGAGGATGGGCAACTTTGCATGGCGCCTGTGCACATTCTTCAGCATCGGGATTTGATCCTCAGAGGTTGCACAATCGACCAGGTAAGGGTCCTATGGGACCCAAATGATGAGACCTCGGCGACTTAGGAGGATGGAGCAAAGATGAGAGAGTTGTATTTTTATTTATTTTAGGCTTCCAGGAGTAAGCCTAGTTTTGGGGGGGAGAATGTAGTACCCCTACTTGTTTGAACTCATTAGACTCATATTTTACTATTGTTTGTTTTTACTGGATACATTACCATGATATGTTATTCATATTTTTTATAAAATTATGTTTTATCTGGATATGAGATGCATAATTTATTTGTAGTATTTCAGTACTTGTGATTTATGGCATTTTATGGATTATTGCTATGTACTAACATTTAACTTTATTTATGCAATGTGGAATTATATGTTGTGTGTTTGCGAGTGTATTGGATGGAAGGGGACGATTTTCCTTCACTCATTTCAGTGAGATAGGGAACGTCACAATTCTCCTTCATCGGTGTGTATGC
This sequence comes from Cryptomeria japonica, assembly GCF_030272615.1. Lineage (NCBI taxonomy): Eukaryota > Viridiplantae > Streptophyta > Pinopsida > Cupressales > Cupressaceae > Cryptomeria > Cryptomeria japonica. The sequence continues at coordinate 111,750,436 of NC_081415.1, read as the reverse complement.
CATTTTTTCTATATAGTATATATGCATGTGTGGTTCGGTGATGCAAGTTATTGCAGGTACAAGTACCGGGTAGGTATGGGGTATCGTCTCCACCTGGCTTCACAGGTCTGAGTGTGCCTTATATTTTCTGATGGAAGTGGAGGAGATAGTAGTTGACCCTATTTTTACTCAGTTACACTCATGTGAGTGTCGTCAGTTGGTCGTCTTGTCAGTTTGTTCAGCCTTCATATTTTGTCGTTCAATCTTTTTATGGGTAATTACTTGAGATTTGTTCAATTTGAGTGTTTTAGTGGATTTAATTAATTAATTAATTAAGTTTATGGAATTATCTCATAGTTGAATTGTTTATGCATTGAGATTATAAATTTAGTTGATTAAAAGAAATTATTAAATTAAGTTGCAAGCTGCATGATCTTAGAAATATATTTTTATTTAATTTTTTGTGGAAAAATAAATTAAATTAATTGTAATTATTATTTCCTAGAATTTTAAATAAATAAAAGAATAAAAAAATAAATAAATAAATAAAAGAATTAATTAGGATTAAAGTATTGCTTTATTTCTTTATTTAGAAAATTAATTAATTTGCATGAGAAAAGAAAAGAAAGAATAATGATTTTTAATTATTGCATGTTAGCTTATCTTTTGTTATAAAATTAGAAAGTAAAATAAAATTACTTTTATTCTAAATTTAGGTTTTTGAGAAAAAAACTATTGAACCTAGAATTTTAGTATAAATAGGGGAATAGGTCTTTATTTTAGGGAGACAGGAAACAGGTCAGGAATTTAGGTGAAGAAATTTATTAGAGGCTTATTGAAAAGATTGGGGCTCTTCTACATATTTCTTCTAGGAAAGCTATACCAGGTTTTTAGAAAATATTCTATTTTTCTTTGAATGATGTGTGTGTAAATTATTTGTCAGATTCAAAACCCTCTTCTGGTTAATTCAGGTTTTGATTTAAAATTCTTGTCTGATGTTAATTTTCTAGTTAATGGGACTAATTTAATTTTGAGAAAATTAAGAAAGTTATTATAGAAAAATTATTCTCTCTTGTTTGATTTGTTTTGATAGTCCTATAAATAAATCTCTGTGAAATTAGTTGATTTCTTTAGAAATAAATTTAATTGTGAATTAAATTTGTTGGATTATCTAATTTAAAATAAATTTAATTGGAATAAAATTCTGTGAATAAATTTAATTGAGTTGGGAATTTTATTTCTATGTAAATTCTGTTAAAGGGGTTTTAATGAATTTGGAAATTATTTACATATTTTAGAAAAGAAAAAAAAATTAAATTAATGATTGGGTAGGGAGCTACCTACGGTAGTATCTGCTAAGGGTGGTAGTACACAGTACTACCGACGGAAGGTGTGCTACTGGCGGTAGCAGCTGCTACCAGATGGTAGTACTTGCTATCGACGGTAGCATGGGCTACTGTGTGGTAGCATGGGCTACTGTGCAAGGGCCCGCGTGTAAATGTTTTTTTAATATTATTATTCTTTTACCCCTGTGCATACTGTGTTGTGGCTATTTTGGGTTTCGTGCCCAGGAGTTGGGTAATTAGAATAATTTATGAGTTATATATATATACATATATATATATACACATATATGTATATATATGTATACATATATGTATATGTATATATATGTATACATATATGTATATGTATATATATGTATACATATATGTATATGTATATATATGTATACATATATACATATACATATATGTATACATATATGTATATGTATATATATGTATACATATATGTATATGTATATATATGTATACATATATGTATATGTATATATATGTATACATATATACATATACATATATGTATACATATATATATACATATATATATACATATATATATATATATATACATATACACACATATATATATATACATATATATACATATATACATATATATACATATATACATATATATACATATATATATATGTATACATATATGTATATATATATATGTATATATATATATATATGTATATATATATATATATGTATTTATATATATATTTATATATTTGATGTATTTTCATTATGGTGAGTATTATATTATTTTACTGTTATTTAAATACTGGTTATGAGTTGATATATATAAATTTGTAATATATATATATATATATATACACACGATGCATATATAGGTATGCATATAATTATATTATAGTTATAAAATCAGTTTATAGTTTGAATGTTTTAGAAAAGCTTATAATTTTTATAATTGATAGTTATGTTGAAAATACATTAGGAGAATTATTTCTATGAGATCTTATTTAACTTATTGGACAAATGGCAAATTGATTTCTTTGTATTAAATAGTTGTACTTTCTTATTGTCTGGAAGATCTTTAATTGTAAGTTATTTATGATTTTGGTTGTTTTAAGAAAAGATTGCAAGTATTATGATCTTGTGTAAATGGTGTTTGCTGTCAAGCTTAATTTCAATGTAGTTCTGGTTGAGTTGTCATTTTGTCCTATGTTATTATGTCTCCTTGGTCAGGTGTTGTCTTATAACCTTAGTGATATGAGCCATTGTGTGTTTTGTCCAAATGGTCCATCTTGGGTTAGTGATTGTGTATCCTTCACCTGTGCTTTTTTAGGATTGGTTATGGTTGTCTATTTCACCATAGAGTTCTCGTAGGGAGACATTCCTTGTTAGTGTCCTACGAGAGAGAGTGGCTTTTGAGCGGGGGTCGTGCCTGAAGTGGATGACAAGATAAGCCATCGAAAGTCAGTTAAAAAGTGATAACCTAATAATTGATTAGGGGGTGGGTAGATAAATATTAATTAGGATAATGTACCTCGTGCATAGGCGAGTGCTAGTATAGGGCTCATAATGTAGTGAGAAGGCTTGGAATGACAAACTTACCACCTTGTCTCCATGAAAGGGTTGGTAGGGTCCGCATGAGACTTAGTTGGAACCGGAGGCTCAGGAGAGGTTACCAGGATAACCCAGGATGGGGGCCAGGACCTATGGAGGTTGTACCGTGGTATTCACCATAAGACATGCGATGACACTCTCTCCTTAGAGTCACTAGTGTTTTGTGAGTTGATTTGCATGGATGTTTGCAGAGTCTTGTAGCCCTTTAATACTTGTCTTACTTTGCTTGCTTGAGGGTTTTCTACTATCTCCTAGCATGGTGGGGTGGTAGTGCTAGTTCCCATGGGATGTTCTGGATTGTGTCTTCAGGTGAGAAAAGGCTTCGCTGGTGTTTCTTGGTTCATGGTTCATGTACAAGCTCATGTCCGTGATCATTGTTTAGTTGAGACCTTGTGGTCATTGTATCAGACTTTTATGTAACCTTGATATTGTAACTTTGTAATCTGTGGCATTATTGGAAGCCATGTATTTATGGATATTGTAATATTATATCAGTGGATTGTATGTTATTTCAGTTGCTTTGATCTTTTGTTTAAATGTTTTATGGAAATTGGATACATTGGAATACTTTCATTTTTTCATTAAGGAATTTAGATGTATGTGTACTTTTAAACTTAAGCATTTAATTTATCTAATTAAATGGACAAATTGGATTAATTATGGTGTTAATATAATCAACGAATTAATCTTCGTTGGTAGCCCTTAGGAAATCATATGTTAAACTTCCACTATGTTATTAAACATGCAATGGTTATAATTAATGTACTTAATCTTTTAAAATAAAAATATTTCACCCTTTAGTTGTCTAGTTGTGTTATTTTCCTTTAGGGTTCCTGGCGGGGCATTACAGGTTGTAGTTAAGGGAAATTATCTAAGGGTAACATATCCTATTGTAGATATAAGTAGATAAGAAAGATCTATTCAACAAAATAGATTACATATAGATGATATAGATGAGATAGTCAAAGAGATAATATATAAAAGATATATATGAAATGTTATCAAATGCATATTGATATTGAAATACAAATAATTTTGAATTTGATTCTTTTATTTGTCTATATCATTTTATCTTTATTTAAAACCGAGATAGGATTTGAAATAGAGATTCCTTTCTACCTCAATAGGAAACAGTCCAAGGTATAAGGACTACAACATTAACAATTATGGGGGTACAAAAATCCAATCTTTATCACTTATATTTCTTTCTAAGAAACCTCACCATCAAATAAGGAAGGTGGGAAGATAACCCATTTACTTATAATGACAAAGAGACAACCCATGAGAAGAGGGTAAAACCAAAGATGCATACCATTGATAAGAAATCAAGAAATATATAAGAGGCTCACCTAGAATTGCTAAAAGAACCAACAAAATATTATTAATAATTGGGTGAATGGGAGGGTCGATAAATAGCTCCTATAAAATAATATGAAGAACATGACCCTCTAAAACAATGGTAGCCTCATAATCCATAACCATAAAATGTTCTTGATCAGAATTAGTTCACCAAGGGGAAGATGTGAAACATTTAAGTAGGGAGAATCTAACACCACTTGACCTATAGAAAAGAACTACCAACAAAAAAAGTGGATGTCTACATAATCTAAAGAGTAGGACAATAAATTATTACTAACCTATAAAATAACCTCTTTTGAGAGAGGAGAAGATAAGTCCAATTCCACTAGAATACAAGCATATATAGAATGGTACGACATGCTAATATCAATATATATCATAAGAAAATAACCCAAAGAATTACATGCCCATGCAATAAGATTTACACCAAAAATGATTTGGGGGATTTGGGAGGTAAATCCAAACTAGATGCTAGCTTAAATGCTCAATGATAGGATCATAACAGGTAACCCAAAAACATGAGAAGGAAGACATACAGTCCCCTATAATAAGAGAAATAGCTAAGAATGACATCTCAATTAGAGACAAAACTGAAAATAACTACAAAAAACCTTTTCATACAAAAGTTGAAATCTCTATATTCCCATCCACGATGGGGCTAGAGTCTATTAGAGGTAGAGATAAATCCTTTCTAAGATAGAGATAAATCCTTTCTAAGAAAAAAACTCCACTAATATAAAATTTCTCCCCCAACACATGCATTGTTTGATGGCTCTATGCCACTTTTTGAGTATAAAACTTCACTTCTGTATTTTTCTTCTTAGTTTGTAAGTAAAATTTAAACTAAATAATATTATATCATTAAATACACTACATTTATTTCTAATTTTACTTAATTTTTTCAATTATATATTATTATTCTAATGAACAAAATTTACTCAAGAAAATATTCTATATATAGTTTTCAATATTAGGATAACCAATTATGGCTTTAGGTAATTAGGATTCCTATTTCATAATTGACCCACTCACATTTCAACTATATTATACAATCTAGTTCTTAATATGTATAACTTTAAAATTGAGCAAAATAATAATTACCAAAAGAAAAAAAAATTCAACCAAAAACCGAAAAAAAAAGACAATAAAAAAATTAAAAAGAAAATTTGTTTTTTCAATAAAAGAGGATTATTCCACTAAAATATTTTATTAATATTTTTTATTTTTTACACAGGAATCAAAGAGAATACTGGAGGAAAGAACCCTAGGAAGAAAATCTTTGGTCACAACTCATAAAATAAACCTACAGTATCTAACAGATCAGTTTATACATCCCACCCAAAACCACATACAAAATGCGGTCACAACACATATAATATCAGTTTTACATAGAATCCATATGGAAATTTGCAAACCCATCAGATAATTTTCAAATTTAGACTCCACAGCTGCTATCAATGAAAGAAGAAAGAAGTTTCCAAAGCCCCGTGCCAAATCCCATGAGCCAAAAATCTTCCTACCTAAAAAGAAAGTATCAAAAAACCTTTAGAAAACCACTATTATATCAAATACCATGAGATCAAACTCTCCTCCAAACAATGAACATGAATACTTGAAATGAAAGGGAAAAGTGAGAATAATTATCATCATAAAATTTTACATCAACATTACTCAAGAAAATCACATAACTATTGCTGCAAACCTTCCCATACCCTAGAAGGAATTTCCTCAAAACCCACCTCTCACTGATTAGCATTGCTATCAATGGCTAAATTTGTCAAATAATCCACAATCTTATTAACTTCTCTATAACAATGGGATAACAAAAAAGATTCAAACAATTCTAATTTTTGTAAAATGAGATCAAGTATATACTGCAAATTCCAACAATTTGATTTCTTTTTCATAACACATTGAATAATAACCATAGAATCACCTTCAATTATTAAGTCCTTAATTCCCAAAGAGATTGTCATATCCAATCCAAAAGACAAAACATGAAATTCTGCATAATTTTTAGTTTTAAAACTAATAGCATGACACTTAGCTCGAATAAAATTTGCATTATGATTATAAATTATCATGCCTACCCTAGCTGGCCCAGGGTTAGCATGAGAGGCCCCACCAAAATTCAGTTTAAAGTGCCCCTACTAAGGAGGTTTCCATCTAGCAAAGCATCTCTTACCTATTGCATCATTCTTTTTTAAAATTGAACCATGAGAGGGTAAAACTGACATCATCTTCCAAACTCTAGTAACTCTACTATCCTAGTGTGAAAAAGAAGTAATATTTTTCAAATTCTTATAACTGAATGACAAAGCAACCTTAGAGATTGAAGACTCAATTTTTAAAAGAACCTCAGACACAGGAGAACTTGTTTTTTTAAATATCCCATTGTTTCTCTCTAGCCAAACATTCCAAATCACAATAGATGGAGATATGATCCAAAGGCATGCATAAAAAGATGAGGCAAACATAAAGGGCCAAGATCTAAAATGGGAAATGAGATCCTTACCAATAACAAAGGATACATTTAATTTCTCAAACAACCATTGCCAACATTCATAAGCATAATCACAATGTAGGAATGGGTGTGAAGAAGATTTCAAATTTTTGTTACAAAGGATAGAAGGGAAAACAATAGTAATACCAAGCCTATCTAGTCTCATACTTGTGAGGACTTTGTCCTGAACTGCCAACCAAGACAAGCCGAATGCCAAAACAACTTATAAGGCCAAGATGATAAATCTTTAGCAACAAGAAGAAAGTTGTAACCATCTTTAATAGTGTACTTACTAGAATATTCTTTGTCCAAATAAGTTCATCCTCAAAATCAGAAAGAAATACAATTCTATCCCCCAAAATCTTCTCAAAATCTAATTTCATACTTTGATCAACATCTAGGAAATCAATCGAATTCCATCTAGCTAGCTTAAGGGGTCCACTAGTCACAATTTCAAAATAATCTTCTACAAAAACACCCCAAAGGGAGGAAAGAATACTGATTAGAGGAGACCAATCCCGAATATTCATCATAGGTGTGTGTCCATTCCATATTTCATCCTAGAATCTGACCTTTCTACCATTATGAACAATCCATGAGAGATGAGGCAAAATAACTGATCTACATTTACAAAGGAAATTCCAAAGAGCAGAACCTGAAGGCAAATTTGAGACTTTAAAAATGTACTCTCTTGGTCCATTATTTAAATATTTGGCAGACATAATCTGTGCCCATAAGGAGCTAGCCTTCTCATATAATTTCCAAACCAACTTAGCACCTAAGGCTAAATTATGATTCTCCAAACTCCGAATTCCTATTCCCTCAAGTTCCTTAGGCAAACATACCTTATCCCATGCAATTAAAGGGAGTTTCTTCTTGCCATCTTTATTATTGTTCCAAAGAAAATCTCTAAGAGTATCCTGTAAACTAACAAAAGCTTCTTTTGAAGACTTCAAAACAGACATGAGATATATGGGAACATCACTCAAAACAGACTTGATGAGAACAATTTTACCTGCAAAATTTAACCATCTATGATTCCATGAGAGAATTCTTTTAGAAATGACCGAAATAATCTTATCCCAAAAACCAATCTTCTCCTGTTTAACAAAGAAAGGAATCCCAAGGTAAGTACATGAAAGATTTCCAGTTGCAAATCCCCAAAAGGATTGCAACCTATGCTGAACCAGTTGTGATGTATTAAGGAAGAATATCTTTAATTTATCACCATTCACTTTCTAACCAGAAAATGATGCATAATTATATATTATTCCTTTAATCACTTTTGCCTCAACTAACGAACCATGTCCAAATAACAGAGTATCATCTGCAAAGAGACAATAAGAAATACTTTGGGGAATATTCTGAATCCTTATAAATTTCCAAAGCCCCCCCACTTCAGCAACCCTAATAGCCCAACTAAAGGTTTCAACTAGGAGAATAAACAAAAAGGGAGAAAGGGGATCTCCCTGTCTCAAACCCCTAGAGGAAGTGAAAAAACCACAAGGAGAACCATTAATTAAAACCGAGAATCTTGCAGAAGAAATACATGCATGAATCCATTTGACCCAGGCTTTGGAAAAACCTAACTTCTCAAGAACAACAAATAAAGCCCCCCACTCTACTCTATCATAAGCCTTCATCATGTCTAGTTTAAGTATCATGGATGGGGTTCTTTGGGTGGAAATAGAATGCAGCACCTCATGTGCTACAATTGCACCCTATGTCATCTCTCTTCCAGGAACAAAACCACCTTGCACCAGTGAAATGATCCTAGGTAGAATTTTTGCCAACCTAAGGGAAATTGCCTTCTTAAATATCTCAGATAAAGTGTTCCATAAAGCAATAGGGCGGAAGTCAGCAAAAGTCTTAACCATCATTTCCCACAAAATCCTAACATTTCTGAAAAAATTAAGGAGTAAAACCATCTGGTCCCAAAGCTTTATTTGGATTCATGGCAAAGACAACACTCTTAACTTCTTCTAAGGAAAAGGGAGACATCAACATCTTATTATCTTCCAAAGATACTAAAGGAGGAATATTAGATATAATATCATTGCTGAGATTTCCATTTTCCAAAGATAATAATGACTTAAAAAACCTACCTGCCTCTAAAGCAATATCGTCGGGCTCTATCAATAAATTCCCATTCTTACAGTGAATACAAGATATCCCATTCTTACATCTTTTAATCTTAGTTGAAGAATGAAAAAAATTTGTGTTCCTGTCACCATCTGAAAGCCATAACTCTCTAGATTTCTATCTTCAATAGAGTTCCTCTCTAGCTGACACCTCCTCAAGCTGTAATTTTAGTGACTTCAATTCATCAAAAACTTGTGGCACCATACCATGTTGAAGCACATGAGTATTAAGACACTCAATCATATCTTGAATCCTTTGTTTCTCCTAAAAAATGTTCTTAAAATATGAGATATTCCATTCCCTAATAATCAATTTCAAATAACTTAACTTCTTAGCAATCTGAAAGATATGGGACCCAGAATAAAAAGGAGCAGAATTCCACCATTTCATAAGAAGAGGAAAAAATGAAGAATCCCTAAACCACATGCGCTCAAATTTAAATTGAGACTTAAAAGAAGCCCTATTCTCAATAACTGAAAGGGAAATTGGAAAATGATCAGAACCCGAGACCGTTAGAATAGAGGAGAAGAATTCAAAATCTAAATCAATCCAATTCTCAGATAACAAAAACTGATCTAATCTCTCAACAATCTGAGAAAAATACCTTCTCATGTTTGTCCATGTGAAAACCCCATTCTGAGACTTACCATAAAAAAGGCTCATATTAGAAATGAAATCCCCAAAGTCATCCATAATCCTTTTATTGGGGACAAAACCTCCTCTTTTCTCATCTAAATCAATGATAGCATTAAAATCACCCCCAAAGGTAATAAATGAACCATGTATTAAGGGAGAAGAAATCCTCTTTAATTCCCCCCATAACTTACTCTTTCCTTGAACTCCTGACAGAGCATAAATGTTAACAAGCTAGAATTTAACCTTAGAAATCTTGCTTATAACTAAAGTCAACATCCAATTTGTAGCATATGCCACTAGCTCTACCTCAATATTATAATTATTCCAAAGAAGTGCCAAACCTCCTAAAGCACTAGAAGCAGGAGAAGAAAGAAAATTCCACCTTCTCCAAGATGAAAAAACCAAATCAGCAGACTCCTTTGACAACTTTGTTTCTTGCAACATAAAAATATCACACTTAATTAAGTCCATCTAGGACTTAATTAAGCATCTCTTGTTAGGGGCATTTAAGCCCCTAACATTCCAAGAAATAATTCTCATTGTCCTCAAGGGGAGGCTGAAGCTCCCCTCTTCTCATTAATCAGAGAATTTTTTCTTTCCCCAAAGCAACCTTGCAAATTATGTTTCATAGCCCTTGATCTTGTCATAGGAGGACTACTCACATATATTTTACTCCTCTTTCTTTTTAAACTTACAAGAGTTAGGCATGTTTTCTTAGGCCTACCAAGACAGATTGAACACCTCCCTTGCCCGCCAGCAAGAGAAAGGGACAAAGTCTTTTGAATTTCAGCATCAATTTCCATTTGAGTCTTAAGATTATCTAGGGGTCTACCTCTCCCAAGAGAAACCACTGATGGTGAAAAAACCAAAGTTGTTTGCACAATTGGTAAACTCTTGCATGACTTTGGAGAAGCTAGGATAATTAGATTATCTTCAAATCCTAACTCTGTTGTAGCCAAAACCGCAAAAGGATTAACAAAGGCAGAAATTGGAAGGCTCAAATTTATACCCCCCAAATCATTCTCAATTGAAAAAAAAACTCTATCAGTAATACCCTCATCCACCTGATGTGCATGATTGTTAAAAATATCATTTACTTGTTGTACCACATTCTCATCTGGCATAATAACAAGGACAACCTCTGACTGATTACTATTCCCTAAGGAAGATTCATTAGCAATATTAATTTCAACATTCAGAGAGGAATTATTAGACACCAAATTCTTAATTTCCAAAACTAAAGAAGAATCATTAGGAAAACCTATGGCAGGTACCTGTTTAATAGTTTCCATATCAACCATTGCATTTTTATCTAAATTCACATTCTTTGAAGAATCCAAAACCTCCTTATGAGTGCATGAAGACAAATTGCCATCCTTACCCTTTATGTGATTATTTGGCATCTTAGGGAAATCTATAGTCAATGGATGATCTACTCCATTTATTGGGGGATTACCATCCATCACTATACCCCCATTATTAGAAAATGTCTTCAATAAAGATGAAAGTGAGACTCAACCCAAAGTGTGATCATTTGGTTTCGTAGAACTATGACACAATGGATTATTTTCAAGGTTAATGTGACCTTTTTCTACCAATTTATGCGAAGAGACATTTCCACATCCTTCAACCGAAGGTCCTGCCAACAAACTATCTTTATTAAGGGATTTAGGGATAGAGCCAACAACTTGCTAGTTTTTCTTAAAATCCATAAGTAATGGAGCATCCAAACATAAAGGAGACTTAAGAAGCTTCGTATCTAATTTCTCAATTGACTGGTGCCAAATACCATCATGAAACTTGATATTACGAGTACGGGGGCAAACATTGTTAGGGTTAATAAGAACACAAATTTTTACCAGAACATCCCCCTCCACAAAGTCCATTTTAGATGTTAAAAAAATTCCAATAGTATTTCCAATTCTCTCAAGAACATCCGGATCCGTAAATTCAAAAGGAATTTTAGGTAAACCAAACCAAAAAGGAATAAGTTTTGAACTAGACCAAGAAGGAACAAAAAAAGTTTCCAAGCTGCAATTGAAATTAAATGTTTTCCAAACCAATGATGCAAAGTTCTTAATACCTCATCTCTGAAAGAAGGAGAATCAAAGACAATAATAAAAGCATTCACAGACAATAATTGAAAATAATGCATATTCCCCCATCTTTTCTACAATTTATGATAAAGCTTTAACAAACTAATTTGATCACCCCAAATTTCTCCAGAAATAGCATTCGTATGCAAAGAATTCGCTTTCTTATCGACATAGGAACCTAGAAGATCGATACAAGGGATAGGAGCCCAAACCTGTGATGAAGAAACCCCCGACAGAATAGGATCAGTAGGTATCTTACTTACTTTTTCCAGATTAGCTTCCTTGAGTTTCTCATTTACCTTATTTCCCACTTGTTGTGAAGAAACAAAAACCCTAGCTGTAGTCTCTTTATTTGACAAGCCAACAACCCTAGCAAACATTCGCTGATTGCCCAGATCCAAAGATCATTTCCCCAAAAAGCCCTTCAATTGCTTCTTAGAATTCCCTTGATTCAAACCATTATTAAAACGCCCTCGACTAAATCTCCTTCCATTATTATTATGCCTCCATGCCACACTGCGTATGTTCTGAAAGAAGCCTTGAAAGTATTTTAAAACTGGCCAAAAAACCTTGTTATTTCGGCTCTGGTTTACCTGTATCGCCAGGTCCTTCCATCTACCATTCATGTAGACCCACTGTGGAACATGAGGCGGGTCTTCCCAGCCCACATCCGCCCATGAACCCAAATGCCTTCTATTAGCCATTTGCGATCGCATAGAGTTATTCATCATTATAATATTACCTTAAATGAAGATTAAAAAGAAAATATTATTAACTAATTTTTATTTTTTTTTGTCTAATTCAAGAATATCTAATGAGGATATGGATTTTTTTTGTTAAAATGGTGGATTACATTTATTTGCAATTAGTGCATTACATGTATTTGCACTAATTGTGCTTTTCTACCTACCTTCTTCAATCACAAATTTAATCATTATTGAATTTGAAAGGATTAAATAAATCACATGTACCTATGATCTAATTACAAAAACCTAGATATTTCTTATTACAACTGAGATTTCATTCAAATATAATTAGTCTTTGTCGATATAATTGTTTTAGCATACTTTATTTTTCTCTTTTATGAGATAATATATATTCTTATTGGTTTGCAAAAATTTACTATTTACTATTTACTAGTTTGTGGAAACCTGTTTGTGCCTTGCATGGAACTATAGCAGAGGGGCTGTTTAAATAGTGATTAGTCATGTTTTCTTTAGCCAATCAAATTGTTCTTGCAATTCACTCTTCGTCAACTTTAATATATTCTTTGAAACAACAAATTGATCAATGTTTAACAACACAATATGGTAAGAAGAGATGTGCATAGGCATGCTCAGTTCTCAATGCAAGAGAACACACTACTATTAAGGACAATTAAGAAAAAAATATTGGGGTGTTGGACATTTATTTCCCAAGTTTTACGTCCATGCAAGTTGCAAGTAAACAAACGCAGAAATCTGTAGGTGAAAAAATCATGTAAATGGACATCTCTCAAGACTTGGCATCTTACAAAACAACTCACATGCTTTTTCTAAACTTCCTCGTCTTGCAAGCATCAAAAAAGATGGTTGAGTGCCCCATTGGTGCTTCCAAATTTGGCATACATGCCTACCAACATGGTTGAAAAGAATGCACTGTAACATAGTTGAAAATAATGCACTACAACATAGGCGTTTCATCAAATAGTCTATGTGCACTCTTCTTTCTGCTTCGATTCCTTGTAATACAAAACTCATCCTCACACCCAATACTTTCTTCCTTCAGATGCACATTTAAATCAATGCAATAGAGATCAATAATAATTTTGTTGGGGATTTGTCATATGACGTTATATAACATGTTCTTCCATTTAACCTTTTGAATGTAAGAAAGAATGATGGTCCATGCTGCGTCAGAAATCACCAACCTTAAATCTATTAGAAATCTGACTTCAGAATGCAATGCAAAAAAATTGAAAAACAAAGGCATATATCAAACAGTGTATGTGCATTCTTCTTTTTTCTTAAATTTCTTGTAATTTGATACCTAATCTTCACACCTAAAGGCTGTTCTCGATCTCATAGGAATTTTCATTTTGCTTGAGGTGAGAATTGTTAGGAATATGAAGCCCAACATTCACATGACTAGACTTCTCAGATTATTCATTTCATACCTAAATATGAATGTATAAATATGTGTGCAGTCTATGTACTATATGTAATTGTCGAACCACCATAAATTTGTGTCTCTTATTATCTTCTTTTATTTTGTTTTTGTTTTCATTTTTTCTGCTCATTTTAATCTTTACAATTGGTATTAGAGCTATGGTGAAATGTTGAGCAAAGATGGGATCCGATTGGATGGTTGATCATGGAGATGGGTGTTTGAGAGTGGACCTAGGCAATTTGGGACCCACTATAAATTTGTGTCTATTGTTATCTTCTTTTATTTTGTGTTTGTTTTCGTTTTCTCTAAAATGATGAACAAAGATGGGATCCAATTGGATGGTTGATTTGGGAGATGGGTGCCCTTATTTTTTGTTTGATCTCAGAACTGAAAGTTTTTATGTTATCAACAAACACGCTGAAGTTTCAGATGATGAGGCCGAATTAGATGACGATGGATAAAATTGGCAACAGTGATGAATTTTGCACCATAGCTTGTATAGGTACGCAGACATATGAAGGAGGGTCTTTGGCATCTACTATTTTACATGGCCTAGATAAAGAATTTGTTCAAATAAATGTTGACACGAACGAGAGTTTGTGATAGACAAGTGGGAATTTGGATTCCTAGAGTACCAAAAAGAGGGGCAGTGGACCCAAATGCCTGGTTATTGGCAAGAGGATTTAAGGGGTAAGGGGTTTTTCTGAAGAGGATCAATGAATTTTCTTGACTTCGTTGGTGTCTGAGGAAGATGTTAGTTTTTTATATTTTATATTAGAAGGGAGCACAGAAGTAGGTGGCCATGATACAAGAGTATTTTTTGAACCTATTGGAAGTAGTGGTCTTGTTTATGGATTATCAGGTGAAGTAGTTGTAGAAGATGTTTTTGCCTTGGATTTAATTTGGAGAAGACTCATTCAGAGTGTGCTGGAACAAAGTCTAGCAAAACTAAAATCTTCTCAGGTTCTGATTGGCATGTAAGCTTAGGAATGGAAATGCATGGATTGCATAGTGAATGGCTGTGCTGGTTGGATTTCATGGGGGAGATTGTTGGAAATATGAAGCCCAACAATCACATGACTACTCGATTTCTCAGACTATTCATTTCATACATGAATATGAATGTATAAATATGTGTGCAGTCTATGTACACTTGAAAGTGGACGTAAGCAATTCCGGAACCACTATAAATTTATGTCTCTTGTTATCTTCTTTTATTCTATTTTTGTTTTCATTTTCTCTCCAAAGATTAGTTGCAACTACTTTTGAATCCCCTTGTTTGCAAAATACATTTTTGTAGCTAGAAAAAGAGATCATCAATACCAATTATGATTTCGAAGATGGTAATAATTCAGTCACTGTTCAAATATCTTTGAGGCCCGTATATATTGTTGATTTAAGATAATTTTATTATCCTTTTGGTTTTATTGTGTTTTTACTGCGGGGTTTTAAAGCCAAAGGAATTGGCTACTTTTATTGTCCTAGGAATTACTTTGGGAATCTTTCTTGTTTATGGTAAGTTTATTAGCAATAAGTTCCAATAAATGTATAACTTAATTTTGACATAGGTTTCTGCTTATTTAAGATAGATCATATTCGATCTAAATCTAATGTTCTCAATCTACCAAGGGTTAAAGCACATAGATTTTGGCATTCTCAACTCACAAGTTTCAAATTTATGGAGTCAGAATTTTATCTCTCTCTACCACTTTGAAACAGTTTTTTGTTGTTTAAAATGGAAGTTTCTAAGCTACTTAGAGATTAGATGCATCTTGTTTATTGGTTCTGCTTCTGATTCCTCTTGGAGTTTGCAAAATATTTCTTATGACATTTTTGTTGGCACCTTGTCTTTTTTGACATCAGTAGTTGATTGTATTAACCTTGAACAAATATAGTGTGCATTTTGACATATTATATCTAATATATACACTAGGTATTCTGAAATGTTTGACTAGAAGGATGCTATTGATAACTTATTGTGGTTAATTGGTAAACAGTTAATTGCACAAAAGTATGCTTTAACAATACATTTTTGCTCGTAAACAACTTTTGTAACATGTTATTAACATTATCAAGTCTAGGCCACTTTTGCAACTCTACCGGGCTTTTCTATTCATAATTCTTTCACATATGTTTTGCCTGGATTTTCTCATGTTATATTTACTTTGGATTTTTATAATCTTTCCTTTTATTCCTTATTCTACTTCTCATAAATCTTACTTGTAATTGGTGTTCCAATCAATGGGCTCTTCCTATGGGTGACATCCATATTTTCAGGCTACTTACTCATGTGAGCACTATAGACATGCTCCATGCTGTGAATGAGTAGCTCAACATTTCCACTATTTGTTTGGGAAATATTGTTTTCGTGGGTATTTTCAGAGACCCACTTCATTTTATCTGTGTTATTTTTTACTCGGTTAGCCCAGTTATTGCACTACATTGTGCCTTAAATTAATAAAATACAATAGCCTTGTTTCTATTAGTTTTCTATTCAGTTAATAGTATCTTTTGCATTGAAAGCTTTAAGATTTGATAAAAGTTGGGCTATTCTTTCTGCAGGAATGACTACTGTACTATTGGCTGTAGTGGGTACATTGCTTGGATCAGATATAATTTACCTAAAATCACGTTGGCAAATCTTGTTGCTACTCCAGTGCATGTATATAGATTTTTTTCTATATTTGGTCAATGTTTTGAATGTATAAGCTTTGAAATTAATGTCATGTGCAACAAAGTCTTTAAACAATGCATGTATGGTTCTTCATCATCTTATTGTTATGCCCATTTGTAAACACATATTTCTGAATTTTAAACCTTTGTTGATAAACTTTATTTAGAAGTTATGTATGCTCATTTTATTTTTCTTTGTCTTGTTGGATGTTTGGAGGGTTTCACTTTCATTGACTTAACAGTGGAAATCACTTATAACGCCATACAACAGATGACTGTGAAAAGCATACCATAGTTGACACTAGAAAGACAGCGTGACAAGAAAATTTAGTTCCTTTCAGACAATATTAGCAGCAAACTATACAGCTTGTAGGTCCACATATTTTGCTATAGCTGCTTCAAATTTAATTTTCCAGTGATTTACACGTCAGAAAGATGTATTGTTTTAAATACATTTTGATTTATTCCTACTGCACAGACTAATAGGATAAATATGTTCACAGTCACCATGCTTGCCTGGAATGGTACATCAGGTAAATGCATGGCAAAATTGTTCTGCCAGAACTTGGCACTACACTCTAGTATTTGTTTATATTTTTTTCAAGATGTCCCTAGCCTTCTTATTTGTAGTTACACTTTATTTTCTTTGGTGCCTTATCCCTTTCTTTTTTTATCTTTTATGGATGATATATTGGAACACTTTGGAGTGGGAGGTTTTTATTAAGTGTTATCATTTGCATTGATTTATATTTTTGTTGTAATTTTTTATATTATTGTACTATTTGTTAATGATTTTTATAAAATATGCATCTCTCTTTTCAAGATAGTGTAAGAAGTTGATTGTGTTAATATCTCTTCACGGGTTTAGTTTTATTTAGATTAATTTTTCATTAGTTTGTTTATTAGGTTTTTCTGTTCCGACAGTTTTGTATAACAGTTTACAACTGTTTTTGCCTCTTCTTTATATCTGCTTGTTTATTTTATTTTGAATGTACAATTTTTTTATTGGAATACAAATTATATTCAGATTGCCATTCTTTCCATTCTTTTTTCTATCTACTGCTAACAGAGATTCCAGATTGTTATTTTCTGCTGGGCTAACAGTGGTATTAGAGCTTTGGAGTTTGGAGTATACTTTTATGTGAAGCATTTGAAGATTGCAGCTTTCTACAGAATCAAAATATGGAAACAAAAATTGATTCAGGTGAAATCAATTTATTTATTTGTACAAGAATTTTATATCTTGTTATATTTGGTAAAGTTTGGCAATAGATTTTGAGCAATCCTATAAATTTGCAAATTTTGCAAATTCTATATACATTTATTTTCAATTTACAATGCAGTCCATTGTTTCGTTGATTGGGAAATATTAACTGGAAAAGATACTTGGTTGGAATGGCATAGAAAAGTGGAAAATACATTAATTTTTAATGATTTATGGTATAAAATATGTGACGGAGATACCCAACCTATAGAACCAACAGATGTTAAAGAAAAAGAAATTTGGAATTATAAAAATTCAAAAGCCTTGGCTTTGATAAGAGCTTCAGTTAATGGAGATGTATATCGTCATATACAGGGATGAAAATTTGCTTAGGAAGCCCTTGACAATTTAAAAAATTTATTTGATTCTCATTCAGAATTAGAATTTATTCAGTTACAATTAAAATTGTTCAATCTTGAATTAAAAAATGGTGATGTTATGAGTTTGGTTTCTGAAATTAGAGCCATAAAACAAGATGTTAATGGTGCTAGTGGGAAAGTTGATATTTATCTCACTGCTTTTATGAAGGCACTCCTTCCAACACATTCTACTTATCTAGAGTCCCTTCAAGCAAGTAACCAATTGAAAACCATTACTTTTGATTTATTGGTTGAAAAGTTGGTTGAACGTGAAAAAGCTTTTGGAAGGAAAATAGATAATACTAATGAAAATGTTTGTTTTCCTCACCAAGAAAAACCTCTAAATAAGAGCTCTTCAAGAGGAGGTTATAATGATAGAGGCAAAGGTAGAGGTCAATGGAGGAAAACTGATAATCAAAATAATAGGCAACATTTATATTGTAAAAGATGTGGTAGAAGAGGAAGTCATGAAGCACATGAATGCAAGTTGTCATGGGATAAGATAGAAAGTTTTAAAGAAAATACTTTGAAGCAAAAAGATAAAACAAAAGTTTATAATGATGATAAACATTCAGATGATAAAATTCCAGGAGCAACCCAATTTGCTTGTGATAGTGATGACGATCAATATGTGCTTTTTGTTTTTGACTTTGCATCTAATTCCTCATGGAATGATTCTTGGATCTTAGATACTGGAACCACACAACATATGACATTTTGGTGTGATTGCTTTGAGGAATTTCATGGAAGTGCATGTGGTCCAATTTATTTAGCTGATAAATCAAGTCTCAAACCTATTGGAAAAGGAACTGTTTGATTTAAGTTGCCTAATCTTCTAGACTTTGTGCTTCATGATGTATTGTTTATTCCTCAATTGCAATGTAATTTGTTATCACTAGTATTGATTCGACAACAAGGCTACTCTATTCTGTTAAAACATGGGCAAGTTGTTGTTAGAAAACAATCAAATAATCAAATTGTATTCACCAGATGTGAGGATGGGAGATTATTAAAACTAAATGACACTTCTTTTTCAAAAATTTTGCATATCTTACTGAAGAAGGTAGTCTATCTCCTGTTCTTTTATGGCATGCAAGACTTGGGCATATTGGTTATGATAACATTCATATCTTGCAAAAGCATGGTGTTGATGGCTTACTTGTTTTGCCTAAAACAATTGAAAAATGTGAAGCATGTATTCTTGCCAAGCAACATAGAAATTCTTTTCCTCCCTCCACTTGGAGAGCACAAAAGAAAATTGCAGCTTATTCATTCTGATTTATGTGGGCCATTACTAGTAAATTCTGTAGGAGGATATAAGTATTTCATGTTGTTTATTGATGATTACAGTCGCATGACTTGGATTTATTTCTTGCAACAGAAATCAAAAGCTTTTGAAATTTTTAAAAGGTTTCGTGTTATGAATGAAAAACAAGCTCAATCTCAAATTGGTACTCTTCGAATAGATAATGATGGAGAATTTACTTCTCTAGTTTTTAAGGACTATCTACATCAAAATGGGATCCAACATCATCTTATTGTTCCAAGTACTCCTCAACAAAATGATGTTGTTGAACGAATGAATAGAACTATCATGAATATGGTTCATGCAATGTTATATTTTAAAGGAATCAAATTACATTTTTGGGCTGAAGCAGCAAGAACTGTAGTTTATCTTCATAATAGATCTCCATCATCTGTATTACACCAATCTATTCCATATGAAGTGTGGTTTGGATATCCTCCTTCTATTCGACATCTTCACATTTTTGGTTCCACTTGCTATGCTTTAATTCCCAAGGACAAAAGAAGTAAGTTATAGCATCACAGTATTAAGTGTGTTTTTCTTGGTTATTCAGAATCTTCCAAAGCATATCAGTTGTATGATGAAGTCAACAAAACTTTCTTTATTACATGTGATGTTGTATTTGTTGAAACCTCCAACATTGCTGAAAATGATGAATGTAAATTCAAATAGCTTGATACAATTACAAATTTGTCTCCTTTGATAGAAAACTCTTGTGAGATTCCACATATAGAATCTATATCTCCAAGTGATCTAATTCATGTTGCTCCATCAATAAATGACCAAGAAGAAGCCCATCATGACGAGCTTGAACTCTCTGAACTATTAACCACTAATACAACATCTAATAATGAAATGGTCACATCTTTTGTGCAACCAAAGTCTTCTCATAAGTGGACAAAACAAGTCCAACAAACATTGAAAGATTTAAGACTTGATGAAAAAGGTAAAATAGGTACAAGAAGCTCTTACAAAGTAAGGCTCCAAGCTCAAACCAATAGTGCAGATAAATTGG
Organism: Cryptomeria japonica; assembly: GCF_030272615.1. Classification (NCBI taxonomy): domain Eukaryota; kingdom Viridiplantae; phylum Streptophyta; class Pinopsida; order Cupressales; family Cupressaceae; genus Cryptomeria; species Cryptomeria japonica. The sequence continues at coordinate 111,730,014 of NC_081415.1, read as the reverse complement.
AGGCCATTGGTGTACTCAATCTCATAATTGACTCTAAACGATCATCCTATAATGAAGCCAAAAATATTATAGTATGGAGGAAAGCTATGCAAGATGAGTATGATGCTCTTTTGAAAAATGGCACATGGCAGTTGGCTGATCCTCCACTTGGTTGTAAGCCTATTGGCTGCAAGTGGATTTTTAGGAATAAATATAAAACAGATGGTACACTTGACAAACACAAAGCCCAACTTGTTGCAAAAGGTTATGCTCAAAAGGAGGGGATAGATTATGATGAAACCTTTGCACCTACAACAAAATGGACCACCATTCATGCTTTGTTGGCCCTTGCAGCTCAATATGGGTGGAAAATTCACCAAATGGATGTTAAAACAACATTCTTAAATGGTGATCTCAAAGAATCAATTTATATGACTCAACCAGATGGGTATGCAGTCAATAGAAAAGAACATCAGGTATGCAAGCTTGTCAAATCATTATATGGTTTGAAACAAGCTCCTCGAGCCTGGTATGAAAAACTTACCGAGTATCTTTTAAACTTGAATTTCCAACATTTTGAATTTGATGATGCCACACTTTTTGTTAAAAAACTTGATAAGATTATTGTCTATCTTATTGTTTATGTGGATGAGTTATTTATCACTAGTCCTGATGAGAATAATATTCAAAATGTGAAAGAACAACTGAAGCAAGGTTTTGATATGATTGATTTGGGCCATCTTCATTACTATTTGGGTATTGAGGTAATTCAAACACCTCATTTTATTTTTATCACCCAACAAAAATATATTGGTGAACTTTTGCATAAGTTTGGCATGGCTGATTGTAAACCCCTTAGTACTGCTATGGAGCAAAATCTTAAGCTCTCTTCAGATGACCCTTCAGCATTGGTTGATGCAACTATCTATAGGAAACTTGTTGGTAGTTTGATTTATGCTACAACTACCCATCTGGATATTTCTTTTGCTGTTGGAGTTCTTTCAAGGTTTATGCAACAACCTAGAGAAACTCATTGGTTAGTTGCCAAGTGTATTCTTTGCTATTTGCAAGGTACTTAGCACTATGGGCTCAAATACTCCAAGACAAACCAATTTTCTTTGGTTGGCTATTCCGATTTCGATTATGCAGGTGATTCTATAGATGGAAAATCTACATCCAGTTATTTAATGTATCTTGGATCTACTGTCATCTCTTGGAGATCTAAAAAGCAATCTGTTCCAGTTGCCTCTTCTTCTGAAGATGAATATATGGCTGCCTTTGAAGCAACTCGGGAAACTTATGGTTTTGAAGAATTCTTGAAGACTTGTAGACACCACAAATTTCATCAACTCCACTCTTCATTGACAATCAATTTGCTATCAAAATGGCTAAAAATCCAGTATTTCATGATCGCACCAAGCACATCAATACAAAGTTTCATTTGATTCAGCATTATGTGAAAGATGACACCATATACCTTAAATATTGCCCCACTGCAGATCAACCAGCAGATATTCTTACCAAGGCTTTGGATAGAGAAAAGTTTGAGAAGTTCAGAGAAATGCTCGACTTAACCCATTCAGTTTAAGGGGGGGCTGTTAATATCTCTTCACGGGTTTAGTTTTATTTAGATTAATTTTTCATTAGTTTATTTATTAGGTTTTTCTGTTTCGACAGTTTTGTATAACAGTTTATGATAGTTTATATCTGCTTGTTTATTTTATTTTGAATGTACGGTTTTTTTATTGGAATACAAATTATATTCAGATTGCCATTCTTTCCATTCTTTTTTCTATCTACTGCTAATAGAGATTCCATATTGTTATTTTCTGCTGGGCTAACAGATTGTACTATTTTTTCATCTTTAGGAAAAAACATGATAACAAAAATAGATTAACAACAATTTATTTTGTATTAAAACTTATCATTCAGTTTATAGTTAATATATTGTAATGTGAGGGTCAAACAACTACTAGAAATTGATGATTACTTATTAGAAAATATGGAAAAATACATTTATTAATACTCCTATTTATATATCTTATGAAAAACTATAGGCAAGAACTAGTTTTCTAAATATAAATATTATTCAAATTTTCAAATTAAAAATTATATGAATTTTATTAATTTATAATTATTTTAACTAATTAATTTTAATAAGATATTAACATGTATTTTCTTTAGAGAGCTCATTATAACATTTATCTATTAAAAAGGGTTAAACTATGAACCCAAAATGAGATATGTTTCTCCAAAAAAAAGTAGATCATAAACATTATTAGCATTGAACATAACAAATTTTTTTTAAGCAAAATTTGTGATCAAAATATTTAGTCTTTCAAAACAAATTAGATTAAAATAATAAGATGTTCATATAGAAGTGAACCAAAATCAAGTATGGAAGCATTGAAGGCTTCAAAATACGGTCATAATTGAAATATGGAAGCTTCGTACACTCTTATCCTATAAATTTGGGTCTTAGTAGGAAAAGGGAATTAGAAATAGTAGTCTAAGGTTTTTTGTCCATTCAAACTCTAGTAATGTATTTCATTATATTTTCTTCCTATTTACAAATATCCCACTATTAGATCTACACTTTCGTGGACAAAAAATCAGGTGAAAGGATTATTTTTACTATGATTTTCTTATGTCAAAAATGTATGTTGATGTTACCACCTCCATAACAGTAATGATGAAAGAGAAAGCTCATCTCTGAAGAGACATGAGTATAAGTTAATGATAAATGATAAAATTAAAATAGTAACCTAGGAATGAAATCTACTCACGAATTTTAATATATTTTTTTTGGAATTCTTGCAAATGTTAGTGCAATAAAAAAATGATAAAAACAAACCAAAAGCAAGAATTAATACTTGAGTGTAGATAGATTGTAATTTTCTACACTATAGAATGATAGCTCACTTCCATTATGATTTGTCTAGGTTGGATTAGATTGCAATGCTTGATAAGATGTTCTTTATAAAAAGATTAGAAGGTTATTTCAAGTATAGGCCAACGAATAATGATCAAATTCAAAGATCAAGACTGGATCTTGAAAAGTAAAGGTTGATGCTGACAACAACCCAAATTTGAATCTATTTTGGTGGGACTAGGGTGCTCGGTGCCTAGGCCCACCTAAAAAGAGGCCTTCGAAAGTGAGAGCGAAGCATGAAGATTGTCAACATAGGATCTAGTCTTATATTTTTCCTTTGATGAAAATCTAAAAGTGTATGCTTTTAGGATATCATAGAGCATAAATGGTCTTCAAATGAATTACGAGAAACAATGCTAAAATACGTACACTAACACACTAACTAGAGCAGGAAACTTTTAGGGTAAGCAATTTATGATGTTGAGCATACGGAATTTGACTGCATGAGTATTTTTATACTAAGGTTTCGGATCATATTTTGTGACTCATCATCAGGAAAGTAGAAAGTATAAAGAGATTAAAACACTCACTGTCATTCTGAAGATGAATGACAGAATATGATCCGAAATCTTGATGCAAAAACATTCACATGATCAGATCCAGAATCAACAGAGAGTCTCATGAATTATAAAAATTTGCTCGCATTGAAAAATTTATTTCTTCCCATTTCCTCTTTTCTAGATTTATTTGCTCTGCAATGTACAGTCCATTGATTGACTAAGTTGACATACTTCAACTATTTGAGATCATAAAAATAATTTCTTCTTCTTTCCTCCTTAATCCTTTTATTTGACAGCATAGCTTCACTCTTGCTCACCACTGAATAACAACATTTTTAGGCATATATATAACTCTTTCTTGCATTTTGTTTGAACTTTACATAAATCCACTTTGAAAGTGTTCATTGGCATCCAACTTTGATATCAGAAGAGGTCTGCACCCTTCAAGTCGATGAGAAAAGTGATGTCTACAGCTTTGGAGTTGTCCTGCTAGAGTTAATATGTGGAAGAAAGGCAGTTGGTGAATTTGCGGAGGAACTGGATATTGTTCAGTGGATAAGAAAAATGACTGGTTCTTCAAAAGAAAGAGTTATGGAAGTCACAGAGAGGAGATTGTCCAGTGTTCCTTTGCAAGAGGTGAAGCATGTTTTCAATATTGCAATGTTGTTTACAAAGAGCGCAGTGAACAAAGACCAACCATGAGGGAGGTTGTCCATATGCTTACTGATCTCCCAAACACTAAATCCCTCGAATAATATCTTTGCCTGCACCAACCAAGATGAAGAAGAGGAGCTCCAGAGTCAATCTATCATACAAAAAATCCATTCTCTTGGGTGTACTAATATGTTCATGCTACTATTAATAGTAGGCTTGCATTACTCAGTAATAAAAGAATGATATAGAAAATATAAATATGGCTCTATAAGGTATGTTTGTTACGCTGACTATATAAGGAATTGAAAGGGTGCACATCTTCTGACAGAATTGGGATATTGGCAGCTTAGCCGTGAATAGATTTATATAGTTATTGTATCTATGTTCTCACCAGATCTACAAGGTCTCCTATAGAGGTGAATATAGATAGTTTATTTTATTCTATGTAAATGTTTGCTTTTCTCTTATCTCCATAAAAAAAATTCTGAACAAACCTCACAGTCAAATAGTTTACATTCGAGAAACAATTTAATATGTAACTAGTTTACACAGTTTACGTTAATTAAGTAGGAACTATTTATATATTAAAGATGTTGTAGAATTGAAAGAAAAAATAAAAAATGGATTTTCGATTGTAATATGAGAAATAAAAGTTATTTGTATAATTTTTTATTTGTGGGATGATGACAAGTATATCTTTTTATTTTTATTTTTTTATTTATTTTGAAAAGATGTTTCAAATGTAATAGTCACAATTAGTGTATAAATAGTATGTTCCTACATAAAACATGGTAAGTAAATTTAAACTTATTTTCATGCATCTTAAGAGTCTAAACCTTATATGTACCATTCTCTAACTTGTGTGGAAAATATAAGTATGGACTTGAACTTAATTGAGTTCTACAACATGGAGTTGATCCTATATTTAAATTTTTTAATTCAAACTTCAACTAAGAGATTAAGTCAACTTCCTCCCTATTAGCAATTAGTTCTTAGCTTAAACATTAAATACGTGGTTTCTATACTAGTGTATTTTATGAAAGGACAAACCATTATTCATTTAATCAATCAACCTAGTCTAGCAGAACTTTTGTCTAATTATCACATCATCATTTAGAAATCATCTTGATACATCATCTCATCCTTTTCTAAAAAACTTCCAAATTTTATAAGCAAATATAGAATTAGATCCCCAACAAGTCTCTTAAAGACCATGTTAATCTTGGTGCATCTAAGTCATCTAGTTTCTATTTTATAACACTTACATATATTATGACTTAGTCATCTAGGTAATGTTATATTCTAAGGAGGACTTGTTAATCTTGGACCCTGTTTTCAAGTCCTCCTTACATTTGATTAGAATAGTCTCTTTTAGCAATTGATTATATTATCAATATAAACACATTAATTGTTTTTTATTTAGTTTTCGTTGGTTGGAGATTATCTTAGGTTATCATAATCGGCATTTGGATTTAGATAGCATTCAAATAACCTTGATTTACATCATAGTTTACCCATATTTGCACATAGAAATTTGAAACTTAAGAAAGAATAATTATATCTTTTCATACATTTCCTTTGGTGAATCTACTTGAATTGCACTTCCACTTCTAACAACTACTTATATATAAGTTTAGAGAAAAAATATCTTTACCTAAAATTTCATTTGATGAACATAGTTAATCATACTAGTTCATCTATATCAAGAGTTCAAAAATGGCATTAATAGATGTTATAATCCATGATAATTTTGTATTGTCTATGCACTTGTCTTTTGATAGGATTATTTCTATCATTTGTAGACTCCATTTCCTATCTTTATACTATTATTGTTGACCTTCATTGCTATTTTTATCATATTCAAATTAATAATCTTATTTTAAGTCTTTCATCCACCCTTAGCCATTTTTTCCATGCTCCCATGGATACTAATATTAGTGAGCCCATGTTTTGCCATAGGTTCCTTTCACCAAACCACACACCCTCATCCAAATCCTCATTTTTCTAAGTGAAACCCTTTCGCCAACCTTATTTAACCATGTGGCATCTTTTATAATTAGTCACCTCTACTTCATAGCATTTGTCCAACATTATCCAAATGTTGTAATCTTATTTTTACACCCACATCCATTGACTCCATTCCCCCAAAAAATACCATCGTTGATAATCTTGTCAAAGAAGTCCCTCGAATAAAAATTGTATATTTCTATATTATATAGGAAAAAAGCTCATGGATGGTATATAATCCTTCATTAAAAAACTCCAATACGACATTTTCATTTAAAGAGAAGTATTTTACATTTAAAAATAATTAATGGCTAGAAAAGCCATCCACAAAAGTACAAACTCTAAGAGACATGTTTATGCTAGATTCGTTCGTTGGGTAATTTTGACAAATTGGATCCCGTACACATAAATACTTAGCCAAAGGTGACTTTCCAAATGTATGCTTATTCAAATTGTTATAATTTATTATATTAATTCAAAGATGCCAGCAACTATGTAATACAACTTATTTCCTTAAATGATAAGCATGCTTTTGTAGGGTCAGGTACTCTTCATTCAAAGGATTGTGAGGTATCATATGCTTCATTGATGGGTGGTAAAATCACTCCAATGATGTTCCCTCATTGTGTTCTCTTGCAGAGGTTACATGTCAAGACTATCTCTCAACATTGTTTCATTTTTACAATTTATTTTATTTTTGTACTCAACCTTATTGTATTCATGTAAAAAAAAAGTTTCCTTATGTATGCCTATTCATTGGGCTTACGTACTTGGATATTTTATTGAAATCTAATATGAGATCTCTACTCTAATATTTTTAACAAGTTGGTTCAATTTGTGTTTAATTATGTATATTCTGTGTAATTTTTTATTTTAATATTATGGAGCCATTACAATATACACATTAACATATGTCCCCCATTTTATATCAAGCTTATATTTCCACATCTTTATACACTTCAATAAGAATCATACCTTTTCCCCTATCATTATGGTTAAAATATCCTAAAATTATTCAAGATTCACATCTTTATATTTGGAAACAACTTATACTTCCAATTTTTCCCCTATTTTTTATTTTCTTACCATCTTACCTTTTGTGATGTTCTGCATCCCCCTCTATTACATTATGATTGCAATCCCAGATTTACTATACTCTTTGAAGTGTATTTTCCCATCTCAACTATTTTGTTTTGATCCATTTAGACAATATACTAAGAAAAATGTCCATCCTATTTCATTTTGTACATGCATATGTTTTGTTTATATTAATATTTTTTTTAAAACTCATCTCTAGTTGATGTGATTTTCAATCCTTATGTTAAACCATCATAGTCACTAATTTAAATATTTAAATAAGTACACGATTGCATAGAATCTATATTTTATATATTATTTTTCCTCTTTTCCAATTCATTAAATCCTATAGTTTTAAAATCATAAGTTCATATATTTTAGTAGCATTCTTATGATCTACCCTTTAACTAGTCATAAAGTCTCCATAAGTACATATCATCATCTATTTATATCATCATGTCCAAATAGATGAATAGCATATAACATAGGCATTATCTAATTTCTAACTAAAATTTTATAAGACAAAATTTCCGAATCCTAAATTTATTTCATTTCTTACATTTCAATTCTCTATATGGCTAAACAAGTTTTTAATTTATGTCTATTTTATTTGCAAGAAAAATTCTATTATTATTTACATTATTTCTGTATTTAATAAATTCTCATGGAAAACATATGTGAAAGACGAATAGAAATAAACACCTAGTGGGGTCTATTATATTATATGAAAATAATATGATTTCTTTGTTTGAATCTTTATATTATATATATATTTATGTATTCTTCCATTCTTTAACATATCTTACGTTTAAAATTTGTATGCTTCTCAAATTGGGGGCAAATGGAATGGTAGATTTAGATATCAGTAAATTTTTGGGACACTTTTGAAAGAGTCATTTAATATGACTTTATATATTTGCAAATGACGTTACATTTATGTCCTTCATCCTATAGAGCTCCATTTAGATATACATTAACATATATAAAAGAATAGATTATTGACTCATAAGAATATCAACATAGATTTATTTTATCTTGAAGAATATCTAGATATTATTTTCTTACCTATGTATTATTTCTCCTATCTTGAACTAACCACTTTCACAAGTGTGAAATCAATATTGCACTCACTAATGTTATCTCCAAATTTCCACAAAATTTGGAATTCAAATTTAGTCAATTTCTACCTATTTTTATTCCCACCTTGAGTGTACCTAGTACATGCTTTGTGTGATTATTAATTTATACTTTTATTTAGATAAATTTTATTATGTTCATTTTAGATATCAATGACATCTACAAATATTATTTAATATCATTCTTATCAAAGGAGACAACACCCCAAGAAAACTATGAATTGATGCATGAAAAATTATGAAAAATATACACAATCATTTTAGGATACTTGGGCCAATTTTATATTGCTTTCCAACCTTTATCATAATCATAACAGTCAATAAAATCAAGGATTTGACATAGGATAATGTCATTACTTGCAAATGTACATATTTATAAACATTTTTAGTTGTTAGCATTCATTGAAGTACAAAGAATCAATTCAATTGAAAATAAGAGGCACATTACTAAAAGAACTTGATACAAAATGTTAGAGTAAAGGTATTAGTTTACTTAGTTATTAAATCATATTGATTTAATAATTAAGTCACCTTTTCTCTATTTCACTTAAGCTAAATTTAGGAAGCTAAACTTAGGAATATTAATAGAAAATTTACTATTAATTATTAATTATTTTTAGAGTTTTCCTTTTTAGGTTTGATCTCCTTTTATAAGGATTGATCCGTTTTGTAATTCAATAATATCATTATCATTATTGCATTCTTTTACTCTAGGTTTTCAAAGCAATCTTTATGTTTTGTGAATCTTCCATTGTTGTGATAGGTTATTTGCATACAGGTGTTCACTGGGTTCTGTGAGGTTGTATTTCTATAACTCTAACATGGTATCATAGCTTGAGACCTAAAGCTTTCTTATTGTTTGATTGGAAGATTTTACCTATAACAGGTATTCTATGCAATTTGGGTTGATTTGGACCTCATCATTAAATTTGGCACGTGCAAAATAGCCAAGATTGACCTTATGTTTGTCAATTTTTGATTCACGGATCTGACAGTTTGAAAATTCAATTTTTTTGTAATCTAGTGGGCACTTGTTTTTTCAAAGCAATTTGAGCAAAAAAAGACATCACGGTTAGCTTCAAGAGGCTAATTCCATGAATTTTGATATATAATTTGCCTATTTTTAGTGATAGGAGCATCATGAATTTTGATATATAATTTACCTATTTTTAGTGATAGGAGCATCTGGGGCATGATTTTTTATTGGTACATTTTTCAAGGCATGAAGATCCGTATGACTGTACCTGGAACTACGTCAGAAAATTTTCTCAAAAAAAATTCAACTGGCTGGTAAAAGAAAAAAAATTATTGCTAGGCTTTTTAATTTTTTTTGGTTAAAAAAAAAAAATCAAGTTGGTGCATGTTAAAAGATTATTTTTTTTAAATAAAAAAACAAGTAAACCCTTTGCAACAAAAGAACATTAAATCAGTGTTGATGCCATCATGACATCATGCTGATGTCAATGTTACAGTCAGCTCTTTATGGCCCTTTTTGACCCTCTTTGTGCCTTAAAAGAGGGATTTTATTGTTTTGATCATAGCTTGGGCATACGATATTGTTTTTTGGCAAATGAGATATCGTTGGAAAACTTGTTTCATCTACTTTCCAGATTTGTGGGTGGTATCACTTTTTTTTTTTTTTTTTTTTCTGCTAGTGTATTCTATAACCATTTGAAGTAAGAGGTGTTGATTTCATTCCCGAGCTCATAATGTTTCGTCAGTTTCTTCAATTTTCATGATTCCAGCAACATTGAGACATTGTTTAAGAGCTCTTCACAACCATCCATGCACTAAAGAAATCCCATAAAATCTATGGTCCTTATAGCTTCGTTAGTGTTGAAGTACATAAATTTCTTACATCCAATAGTGTTAGTCAATTTTCTAGTTTTGCATTAAACTTGGTCATTTCAATTTGCATTCAATATTATGTAAAGAGTCCAAGGTTCTCATCTCAAGCTGTAGTATAATGTACTTTTTCTCATGAAATAAATTTTTCAATCATTATATTATATACATTATCGTCTATCCTTATTAGTTCCTACCTTTTTAAATATTACTATATTGATATGTGTACTTTGACAGTCTGCAATCTATTATTAATTTCCAAAATACCAGTTCTCCGTGATGAGGACAATAGGTGCCCTTGTTGCTGGTGAAGAGATAGTCCTTGTCCACATACACCGCGATCTTGGGAACTATTTAAATTTGTATAAAATAGTTCAAGGTTTATAACTTATTTTCTAGCATTTTTTCTTTGAACTAGAAAATTCTATGTGCTGTAGATTCATCACAGCTTTGGGATTTTATTTCAGATATCTGTTGAGACTTGAGAGTGGTGGCATGGGAATTTTATTAGTTTTATTAAAAATTATATCGGCTAGTTGTGTACTTCACAGGTACAAGAAATGTAATCAATACTTGCCTTGCATGAAAATTCAAGAAGCTTATTTATACAAGCTCTCCAAGCATTGTTTATGGTGGGATCCATGAAATCATAAATGGGAATAAATTATTACCATATCCTGATAAGGTATATAATTTTAGCTATAACAAAATCTTAAATAGAGTAGTTTTTATACCTTACTGTGGTCTATTGCATCCTTTTAGAAAGGATCATTACACATACAATGTAGAATGAATTGTGCATCATGATTAGCCCTTGGAGCTCCTATTTATTGTTTTATTTTGACTGTAACATAATGATATCTATTCCGAGATGAAAGCACAAGCAGATGCCATGGTTTTGAAATCAAATGGCAGAGATGGTCTTGCTAGGAACTATTAATGAGGGTAATGTTTAAATAGTGATTAAACTGTATACAAACAACCAATTAGACCTCAGTGATCATCAAAATTAGATTTTCATATATTACTTTTCCTAGTGAAGTTGCATATTTTTTAAGGCAAATATTAATTTAAACTTTTTTGGCATAATGTTATTTGCTATTGTTTTCAGTTGCAGGGATGGTAAGTAAGTTTTCTATTTCCAACATGAGAGAAGGCACTTCCATCAAAGCCATTGTTTTGAGCTATGCAAGATTAGCAGGGGAAATTTGTCAGTATATTGTAGGGACAGGATACTACTTACAGTCAGGTATTGGAAACGTAAATATTCTCCATCTTCCACATTGCTAATTACCGAACAATACTTAATCAGTAATTTACATGATACCTATAGTATTTGGCCTCTATATTTAAGAAGACAATTTTTAGGTAGCATTATCAATGATGGGACAAAATTGGGGAGGCCACACATGCTCTTTTTTTTCTTGCGTGGAGTAAATTGTGAGCAATAAGGGAATCTCTTTTTCCATTAAAAAGTTCAAGGAGTCCGAGGATGGTGATGGTGTTTTTTGTGCAATTTCAGTAGTCCACATTTTTTTTAAATAACCATCCACACAAGGCTCGGCCCAATGTATGGTTTCAGGGGGTAATTTTGATGTGAAAACATAATAATTATTTTTACTAGTGTTAGGGTTTTTATTGGGATGTAACCGATGACTAGAATTTTGCTGGAATTTACGGTGCAGTAGCATATCTACAATGGGTCTCTTTTGCAGGGGTAAATAATTTTTTATGGCTGGTGTGAGTTGTTAGTAGCAGAGAAACAAAATTGGGTCTTTCAAGGAATAAAACATGGATGGGTCTCAGAATAGTAATACTAGCAATTCTTCTCCTCTTTTCCTCATCAAGACTTCTGATATGGTGGATGACTCGTCCATGGATTCAGTAGTCTCATGGAGCCCGAATAATAATAGTTTCATTGTTTGTAATCCTCATGAATTTGCTCGAGATCTACTACCAAAGTATTTTAAGCATAAAAATTTTTCCATCTTTTTGTGAGACAACTTAATACATATGTAAGTGTGATGCTGAACTTTTTTAAATTTATTTTTCTTCAGCTTGGGGGTTGGGGAGATGGTGTTGTTGGGGTGGTTGGTGAGGGTTTCAAATATATGTCTATTCACATTAAGCGAGATGCAATTTTTTTTTTTTGGTTGGTTGTGGTGGGTTGGGATGGGGGTTATGTGAGGTTAAATAACCATGTATGCTTATTTGTATGATCGTTTAACTTGTCAACTATTGGAAGAAAAGGTTAACCAAATCAATGGTGTTTACTTGTTCCTGTTTTTTGATTGAATAAACACATAGTTAGTGTTGGTATACATTGAAAAGGGTCAAACCCCAAGTTTCCAAACTGTAATAATAACAACAAAAACTAGCTTGTAAAGATGGTGAATGGATTCCTTTTCAACCCATCCCTTGTGTCCTCCTTATTAATATTGGGGATTTTGCATCTGTACTGGTATAGTAGGATATATTGTTGGGTGTCTAGATTGATTTGCTGCAGACAATAGTGAAAGTGGCTATGGTCTTCATGGATCTTGATCTGGTATAGGTGAGACTTTGAATTTCATGTGATGGGATTGAAACTTAAAGCTCTCAGCATCTGGGATGCCTTCTCACATTCTCTAGGTGTATTCTCTATGCTATATGTTCAATATATTTAAGTGTGTGTTTATAACTGTTTATTAAAATTAATGTGGCAATGTTAATGAATTTGAACAATACAGGAAGTGTGCAAGATCGAAGAAATGGAGTCATAGTGGATGATCAATATCATAAATATCTGGTACACAATCATCATCTATTAGACCCATTTTATAATCTTTGATTCTCTCAGCCGTATGTTTATTGACCATGCTTGCAAAAACAAGAAGAAATTGAGCTCATGGCATCACTTGGGTTAGACACATATAGATTCTTTATATCCTAGTCTCAAATCTTTCCAAGTACATTGCTCTTAGTTTCAACACTTCAAAGTTTTATGATTAGAGTATTGAACAATGAAAATAGAATTTGGTAGCTCCTTTTATATGTTTATAGATGGTAAAATCAACTAGGCTGGGATAGAGTATTAAACAATAATAAATTATCAATGCTCTTCTTCAAAATGGTATTCAACCATTCGATACATTATTTTATTTTGACCTTCCAAATGAACTTCAAGACTCCTACGACGGATGGATCAGTCCAGAGATAGTGTATGCAATCTCTACATTCTATCGCATCTATTTATTGTAGTTTTCATTTTTCCTTTGGCCAAGGACACCTATAGAAACCTTAATTAAACTATCAAGGAAAACAAAAATACCAATTCATTATTGATGCAGTAGTAATTAGCAAACAAATATCTATTATTCCTGCTTTCCTTTGTTGGAATGAATTAAAATGAAATTACTTTCTAAAGATTGAATTCAAAAATTTAAACATCTAAAACAATAACATTTGGTGAGCTAATTATTCAATTTCAGAATTAATGTTGTCTGTTATTTTGCAGTCTAGATCCAGATTCCAAAGCTACAGATAACTCAAAAATTGTAGGGAACATGTGGCAAAGGAACGTGCAGGTGTAGTGGTTGTCCATATTATTTAGCATCTATCCCACTGAGATTAGTATCCTCATGCTATTGGTCACTATATACCATCTACAAAAAATCTGTGTTAAAACGGTATTGATCATACTTAATATTGATTAATCTAGAAGCAAAGGGTGCATTTGTTATGTAGTGTTAGTTATATTGTCATTATTTAATGTGTTAGGGTGCATCACATTTTTCTGGGGCATCTTCCATTGTGTATTTTTAATCATATGTTTTATCATAATGAGAAGGCATCTTGTCAGAATAATTGACATATGTATAATTTTGAGCCTTTGTTAATCAATACTAAAGGCCCCTTATCTTGTTGTCTTGGCAGAGACATGAAGAAGTACTTTAGATGTTAGATCAATCAATCTTTGTTGATCCAAATAATCATCTACCCACTTACCAGCAAGCAAATGTATAAGTAAGCAATGAAAGATACAAAGATGCCCTTAAGGAGTTGGAGCAAAATTCCCTTAAGGAGTTGGAGCAAAATTCCCTTAAGGAGCTGGAGCTCGCAAGCTAGGAAAGTGTGTATTCGTTGATTGGTAAAATATACAAGCCATTAAATGTGCCTGAACAAGCAATGTGCTATTTTTGTCTTGCTTTGGAATTAAAGCCATCAACTATAGATGTTGGTAGAATAAAGGTTGCAATCATAACATTTAATGCTATATGTCTCATAATGTTCCATTATATAGTATATTATAATTACTTTATTGAATAGATTCCTCACTTTATGGAATTTGTGTGACAATCTTCTATTGATAAGTTGCATATATGAAATGATATTAAATTTATTGTTTTTTCCTTTCAATTCTGTATTTTTAATACATATGAATAGAAATCAAATTTAGGTCTATAAATTCCTCTAAAAAAAATATTTTATTTGATTTTGGTTTAAAATTCATACTCAATTTTTTTGAGTTTAGTGTTTTTAAACTATGGGAGAAATTAAAATAAAGGGACTCCTAATTCTTCCCTAATTCTTCCCTTACATCCTCTTTGAAATAATTCATTCCAGGTTAATCATTCCGATTAGTCTTCCCTATTCATTACTAAGATGCTAAATATAAGTTTTGGATCACATATGTGGATTTTTGCTAGGATGAAAAAATATTCTAACATTTTGTAATGCTTAGTAAAAGTTTTCCTTAAAGCAAAGGATTTTGTAGTGTTCTTTGAAACATTGGTGCACTATTTCTAAAGCTATTCTTTATCATTTAACACACATTTATATCATAGGATTTGATACATTCTCTTATTTGAATATGATGCATAGTCTGAGTTTCTATGGTAATGATGGACAAAACTAGATTGCCATTTCATTTAATGATACCAAACTATTTAAAATTGAAAAACATGCTTAGCAAGACATGCCTAAGACTGTTATTAACTATTTTAGGATAGGTTTTGTTGTTTGCAAATACACTACTTGATTGCACAACTTTTCTTCATAAGCAGTGAACAATTTAACAACATTTTTAATGATGCAACCTTACTTCATTTTTTTACTAGAGGGGAAAATAAGGAGATTATTTGAACTTTTATATATATATATATATATATATATATATATTTCTGTAGTCAATTTTGGGATTGTTGCTCTGAATACATCATTTATATTCACAAGAACATGTAGAGAATATCAACAGGCATATGCAAACCTATTTTATTTTTATAGTATTATTATTTTAGTTTTAAATTTTCTAATAAATATTAAAATTTTCCCTTTTTAAGAGGATTCTGGCCTATCTTGTTTCAAGTTCCCAAAGGTAGTGATGGGTCACTTATGCATTTATTAAAAAAGGTGCAGTGACAATTCCACAAATTCAGTGTCACTAAGCCTCCCTCCAATGTACAATGGTAGTCAAAGAATCATAAAAAAACATGAACACCACAATTTTTTGTTTCAAACAATTATATGCATCCACAGGCCTTCAACACTACCATTCTTAACATAAAGCAGCTCAACAAACACCTTTGCATTACTGGGTAGGAACTGCGCTGCCCTATAGCCCTTGTTTTATATTTCGTTGTCAACAATAATGGATTAGTACATTCTTTTCAAAGTTTTTCCTAGCAAAGGAGAAATAAATATGCTATTTTAGTGAATTTTAATTTGAATAAACAAGGGTGTAGTGGGATTTTTAATACTGAATGGAAAGAAATGAAGGCAATTATAAGATCTACCTTTGGGCTACCAAATTTTTTTTTTTCAAATTACACTTAGCATCAATTGCAAAATTGATCGAATAATAATCTTCCATTTATTATAGCTTCCATTCAAATATTCCTCTATTCACTACAGTGGTGGAAACCCAATGACACAATATTTTTATATACTTCAGATCAAAGTATTAGCCTTCCATTATTAAGGTCATTCTCAAACCCAAGCATAAGCCTTGAGGATTCACTCCTAATGATTCAACCTACATATCTTCTCAAAGGGAGTAAGAGGGTTTGTAGTTGTGTGTGTGAAAAAGTGGATCTATATCTATATCTAAATACACAAAACTTCAATAAGTTATTAGATGCATGGTTAGTAAGTAAATCATCAATGAATAATAAAACCATTACAAAGTGACCTATTGCCTTCTAGTAGATGCGAGTTTTAGTCTTGCTCTCAGATTTCTCTATGCAATACCAGTGACTAGACGAAACCTAAATGAAGGATTTAATCTATATGAGCATAAAATTATACTAAATGAATGCAAGATTAATCTAACAATGCAAGATTAAGATTACATGATTCAAGCAATTTATCCATCTATATGATTCTTATCAAGCTAACATGATTCAAACAATATGATTAAGCTAATGGAATATTCTCAATGATTCTAGAGCAAAAACAACATAATAACAATAAAATTTCTAGGGTCCTCTGATTAGGAGATGAGAGCCTGAATTTATAGAAAATCCTAAAAGAAATCACTTGTCGAGATCAGATGATGATGAGAGGTCAAGATTCTTCAAGAAGAAGCACAATCCAGGTGAATTGATGTGATTGGCTACTTTTCTCAGTTTTAAAGAAAATTGAGCTAAAATTAAGATAAAATCAACGAAACTGATTTATTCCATATTTTTATTCAATTTTGAAATTTAATTGATTTAAATGTTTTTTCTGAGATTTTTTCAATTTTATTAAAATTTTCAAAATATCTCAATTTGATTTCTTTTCTCAAATTTAATTCCTTCTTTCAAATTAATTCCCTTTTTGATGATTTAATGGTAAATATATTTATTAATTAAATATGCTAGGATATTTAATTGAATAAGTAGGATAACTAATTAAAATGATTTACTTGGAATAATAAATTAATTAAATAAATATTTAATTAATCCAAGATGATTTATTTGCCAAGTGACATTGATGATTTATGAATTAATTGATTATGTTCTTAAGATTAATTTAATATGCCTTTGGTTAGGACCTTGGTAATGAAATTGAGATTAGGGGCCCATGGTTTAGATGACCACTTTTAGGGTATTAAATTTTCCCTCCTTTGAATTGATGTGCGAATAGTGCATTGATTCAAAGAATAGTTGATGTCGAAGAGATTCCAGTTCTGAACTTGATAAATTATGAATGGATGAAGAGTGAGATGTTCAACTTGATTTGAAGCGATGAAATTGAATAGATTGATCAAAGCGATACCGATCTCGAACTTGATTGAGCTAGGACTGATGAAGAGCGATATACTGATCTTGAACTTGATGGACCAAGAAAGAAGTATCGATCCATAATTTGATAGAACTAGAATTGATCAAGCAAAGAGATAAAATTGATTTTGAACTTGATTAAACAAGAACCGATTAGCCACACAAAATGTCCAGGTTGATTTGATGTGATGGAGCTGAACACCGATTTGAATTGAGCGTGTGATCACTATCAAAAAGACTATATTTTAAATGCTTGGTTAGGTTTAAATGAATAAACAGGCTGATAAGGTGCGATGACACTAATTATCATTAAGAGACTGCTTCAAATGAAGACAATATTAACTTGATTTGGTGTGATGAAACTAATATGCCCCTAAAGATTGATTCACTTTGAAGAACCTCAACTTGATGATGTGATAAAGTTGAGATTAACCTTAACAATGTGGTCTTGTTTGAAAAATGTTCGATTGAAAAGATTTTATGCGCGATATTTTGATGAAGATTTTAAAAAAAAATCTCAACTTTTGATAATGTAATCACTGATAACGTTGATGTAATGAGCATACCCCCTTGGGAGAGAAATCGAAAGATAGCGAGGTCATAGTGATTTTAGGCAATTTGAGTGATAAAAAGATTTAACAGTGATAATCTAAGTACAGAGAATTATTTAAGAATTAATTTGAGATCAGAGTTGATTCAGAAAATATTTGAGTGCAAAGTGACTTGAAGATTGAAAGTATCAAGTGATCAACATTGTGAGATTTTGACTAGAAACATGATCTCAAATATTGATTTCGATCTCGAAAATGAACTCTGGACAACCGATTTAGCTAAGAGTAAATATTTTATGTCCATCAAAGAAAGTTTGAAAATTAGGGTTTGGGCTATATAAGGGGTTGTATGTGTCATTTTCAATTCATTTTTACCTCTCAAAGTTTAAAATTCCAAAAACCTTCTCTAGAGGAAAACACCATAATCATCCTTGAAACTATCCAGCAGTAGCAAGTGATCGATCTTAAACCTCTTGCATTTCTCATTTTTAAAATTTTTGTTTTTGTATTTTTCATTCTCGGTTTCATTTTAGTTCATGTAGAGTTGCTTAGTCGTATAGGTAACTAGGGTTTTCCGCATGACAAGCTATCAAAAATCATTTTGTCGTATTAAGTCAGTAGATTAGTCATTTTATATGTTCCCTTCAATCATGTGATCACATTCATCATAGACCCTTTAATCATCAAACCTCTGTTAATGACTTGTATCATTAAGTTTACTCGTACTATCCCCATTCTTTACTCGTACGAGTTTCTGCCCCATTGGGAAAACTCATTGGGAAAACAATGTGTATTTTTGAAGGCATATACATGGGTTATCATACAACATACTGACCTCAAGGAAAGTGAAGCCACCTCGTGATTGGTGTTTTGTGTTCATTATCCTTGGGTTTAATCCTTGATTGGGGGCTAAATCCTTGTGATAACGTGCTCCCTCTCTTTCTCTCTCTGAGATTTAGCCTACCTTAAAGTAATCACTCCCGATAAGGCGTGCATGATCACTTTAACATGGGGGCATACACTCCGCTCATATTTTCCATCTTGATACTTAAAGCTACTTAATGGACTCTGGCTTTGCTTTTTAACTTTTGGTGTCCTTTCTTTTCATGAATCATAGCTAGGGGAACTTTACTATTTGTAGTCATGATTCTCCCTCTTGATCTTCCCTTTAACTTTGTCAATCGAAGTCATAACATCTTTAGTCCACTAGGGGCTTGGTGTATCTTGCCTCCTTGACATGGTGAAATTCTTTCAATCTTGTCTCCTTGTACTTTACCAGTAGTATTGGTGTATGCTTATACTCCCGTTCAAGTGGGGGCTAAATGTAGCATCATAAAATTGCAACCCTTGAAATTTTTGACCAAATTTGGGTCTTTGCATTAGCAGACAAATCCCTAAGCCTAATCGGAGACCCGAAACATGCTCATGTCATCAAAAACTTGCATTTTTCCATCATGCTACATTGTCTTTTAGTTGCTACCTATCCTAAATCAGGGCAGAACAGGGGCGTGGTGCCCCAATCCTCCTAGGACAAAGGTGTGGTGCCCTTGTCCTAGCCCTATATTGGGCCTCCTTTTGTCCCCCCTTGCATTGGGCTTGCCAATTTTTGAGTGGGAAAAGTCTTCCTATGTCGGCCTAAGACCGGAAATTACCTAAACACCCCTAATTGGCAAGTATATAAGGAGCACTTCCCCTCCTATTTGCAGAAGCTGAAGCAAAGTAGATGATAAGAAAAAGAGAAGCAAAGTTGATCATAAGTAAAAATAAGCATTCAAACATTCAAACATTCAAGCATTCATTCAAGAATTGAGCATTTCAAGACTCCTTTCAAGGCTAGGTGTTGCATTCAAGACAAGGATTCAACCATTGAAGAGGAGATTTCTATCAACATCCAAGACATCCTTTTTCACATATCCATTCAAGAAAATTCATCTACAAAGGTATCAACCTTTCAATTACATCCCATCCTTGAGGTGGATTTACTTCAGACATTTTCTTTACTTGCAGTATTTTTCAACCACTTGGTTAATTCCAAAACAGGGTTTGACCTGAAGGAAAACCCCCAATCCCAATAAAATTTTCCTTCACTTGCAAATTGGAGTGAGGGAGTAGAGAAATGGAACTTCGAAGTAATTAAGGCTTCGAAGAGCTTTGCAGATGGCGTGGTGTTGTGAAAAGTTACTCAAGAGTGGCCAATCATTTCTGCCGGTGTGAGAAACATTTTGGCAATGAGAATGGTGCAAGAGCCTCGTGAGGTGTCCAAAGGATGGTTGCGTAAAGCACCACCATAGTTGAATAAATGCAGAGTGAATAGAACATTGAAGTTGGTTGGCCATTATGTTGGTCAAGAAATGATTCGCATGACCCTTTGTGGAAATAAGTAGTATTGGTAGTTGAAGAGGTTACAGAACCTGCTAAGGGGAAATTAAGTTGTGGGCATTTATGAAAAAGCCCATAAGAGGATAAGATCGTAAATTGATACCCCTTTGAATATCTTAGATGTGGTAGAGATTGTGGATATTTTAATTCCCATCTGAAATTCGAGAGATATCAAGAGTCAATCAGTTTAAAATACCATTGCTAGTTGTAGTGTTTTTAGAGCAGAAAAGGTGCCTCTGCAAGCAAAGAGTGGCTTGTTTGTTGGAACAAACATAGGACATTTTGTAACCAGGAGGAAGTTGGCACCCCGACCCTCCGCCAACAAAGGGAAGCGAAGCAAAAGGATAGATTTTGTGAGAAAATTGATCTGGGAAGTAACAGGTTTCGCCCCATACGAGAAGAGAATAACAGAGTTGCTAAAGGTAGGGAAGGACAAGAGGGCTCTCAAGGTGCCCAAGAAGAAGCTTGGTACCCACAAGCGTGCTAAGAAGAAGTGTGAGGAGATGTCCAATGAGGCTCGAATGAATGATGATTTCTCACAGCTAGAGGAGCTATGATGCCTCAGACTTGCAAAATTGGGAAGAGAGGAATTTCCGAGGGGAGAAATAAGTTCGGAAGAAGAAGAGGTTATGACTCACGGTGCTTATGATTGGCCTCCAAGTATTATTTACTTTGTTTTTCCCAACAAGAAGGTGAGAATTCTATATTTTCTAGGAATGTGGAAGGACAGAGGATAACACCCTCTATAGGTTCAGCTGGGCATCATGCGTTGAGTGCCTCGACTGTGTCCGGCCTTGCAATGCATGCCAATCCTAGTAGTATTCCAAGTCACTCCATACATCCCTCGGGGCTACATGGAGCATCGAACCCTATGGAACACCTTGCATGTGTGATGATGGTGAGAATGTAGAGGTGGAATTACATAAGCGTTGTCAAAGCGGTGGCCCAAATGGTTCGGTAGGAGGGTGTCATTTTGACTTGGACTGGTTCGATGTAGAAAGCTATGATTGCAATACCCTCACAGTTGGTGTTGTGTGACAAGTTCAAGGAGAGACTTCTTTTGCATCATTTAATGGCGGACGAACTCAGTCCTCATGTGGTAGCAAGTCTTGACACTGGATTTGTGGCCACCATAGCTTCGAATCCTATGAATGTGGCAAGAATTTGTGTGCCACTTGTAGTAGTGTCATCCAGTGAGGGTTTAATTAATGGAAATTATGTCATTGTTTCATGCTTCAATGGGTTTGAGTCTTATGTTTGGGTATTAAGCTTCTGTAATGGTGATCCTTTATGGGAGAGCACAGGAGCAGGAGACGTTTTTTGCATTTGTAGATAGTGGTGTTTCCGATTATGAATTTATGGGCACATTTGTGTTTGAGAAAGTTGTAAGTGAAGATGTTCAGTTTTTAGATTTTGAGGAGTCTAATTTGATTTGGAGAAGGCGTATCCGCAGCGTACATGAACAAGAGTTCAT
This sequence comes from Cryptomeria japonica, assembly GCF_030272615.1. Classification (NCBI taxonomy): domain Eukaryota; kingdom Viridiplantae; phylum Streptophyta; class Pinopsida; order Cupressales; family Cupressaceae; genus Cryptomeria; species Cryptomeria japonica. Next base: position 111,708,236 of record NC_081415.1, on the reverse strand, counting down.
AAAGTTAAAGTCTGGCAGGCTAGTTGTAATGTGAGTTGTGAAATGGAAGCAGGGATGTCACAGTGCATGGCTGTGTTGGTTGGTCTTCACAGGGGAGATTGTCGAGATGTGAAGCCCAACGGTACATGACCTTTTGGCTCCCTCAACTCTTCGATTTATACCTTTGTATGAATGTATAAATATGTGTCTATGTACTGTATGTAATCAGATATGATTAATATAAGATAATTCCCTGCTTGAGAGTGGACGTAGGCAAATTTCTGAAACACTATAAATCGCGAATTTAAATAAGGCTTCAGTTTTACAAATGATTACTTATCCAAGTGAATAAGAAATTTAAATATCTAGCTGCAGTGTAGCGGGACAAAAGTAGAAAACTTCGCAAATAAATCTCTATATAAGGCTGCAAAAACATGTACGAAGTCTTTTATCGCTTATAGCTTGAAAGCAAAAAAGGCCAAAAAGAACAACAGGAAAACTGAGAATCAGCAAATTAAGACGCTTCCTCATTTATCAGATCTAGTAATGCTCTGAAGTCCTCTCGTTTCTTGATCTCGTCTTCATATACAGTCAAATCTTTCGCAAGTTTATTGTGTAGAACCCAGTTGGCCAACCAGTCAGCTGATTTATTGGCGGAACGGTTTATATGTTGAAATTCGACTGGACAATTAATCCTGCGATGAAACTCTCTCGCTTCCTCAATTTTGGGACGCAAGACACCATCCTTAGTTTTCCCATCCTTCATAAGATTAATAACAGTTTGCGAGTCTCCTTTCACACATAGTGAAGGGGGACATTGATGAAGACAAAAGTTTATACCCCTCAATAGACCTTCTGCTTCGGCAAGATTGCTGGTGTTATGGCCGATACAACCACCTCCAAGGGCATTTGGAGAGCCAAGACAATCGCGCAAGATCCACCCATAAGCTGCTGGACCAGGATTACCCCTACTGGCACCGTCAAAGTTGAGCTTCCAAATCCTTTAATAGTCGTGGTCCAAGACATATTTTATAGCTTTCCTGTTGCTGGGAGTTCCTACACACAAGTTTTTCTAGTAGTTAAAGAGAGCCTTTAATGTTGATAAACCAAACACTGCAGTCAATTGAGAGCGCGAGATAATTGCAGCAAAACGTTGGGTAGCCTACATATCTTAATAATTCAATCACTTTTGGCAAAATAATTAACATCAGTCTTATATTGTTGCAGACACCTTAAAAGTTCAATTACTTTTGGTTAACCCAGATATTTTGCAGACTTTTTTATAAGCTCTTGTAGCTTAAATACATAGAATGTCTGCAATGAATATCCACAGAACAGGAAGAAAACAAGGTTGATGAGATAAGCATTTTGTAAAAGAGATGTTAGTTGAAGCTATGTAAATTCAACAACGAAAAGTATGGCGTGCAATACATACAACAGTTGTTTAAACAAGGATAGAGAAGAAGATGTAAAAATAATTTACCTGTGATAAGGTTGCTGTCTAGCTTCCGACAGAGAAAATTCTCACAGATATGACCCAAATTTCTGTATATGTAGACGGAGAAATCTTGTACAGGCGGCAACAGACAATAGTTACAGTTCTTATCAAAATATGTATGTTTGGAGAAAAATTTAAATAGGAAAGAGAAAAAGTATCTAGGATCTCTAAGATAATTTTTGGTTCTCACCATTATTCAACAAATAGGTTTATTCTTCTCATACTCTTATTATACACACATTCATGCACTTTCTCTTAGCCTATACATTAGGGATGAGGAGCCATCTCCTTGATGTTCATCCCATTCTTCAAAGACTATAGAAAAATCAGTCTCTCTAACCTTCTTGGTGATTTTATAAAATATAATCTTAGTGCTATTGTTTTTTTTTCTTCCAAGATTAGATATCCATTCTTCAAATGACCTTCACTTTAGAAGTATACCAAATTTTATTTCTTCAAACAGGTGATAGCCCTTAATGGCTATCTCCTTTGTCTAAGATTTCTTGTTTTATTTTTAGTTTCTGTCATTCTTGTATTAGCTTATTCATTTCTTAATTTTAGCTCTCTTTGTTTTCCCTTCTCCAAGTAGTGTTTCTCTCATTTTTCATGCACTCTTTTAATGGACTCTTGGAAACTAGAAATTACTTTCAAACTATTCATTTATGTCATTCAATTCTTTGTTTATGCAAAGGATATTGAGTGCGTGCAAGAAGTTGAGTCAACTTGTTATTCAAAAGTGGAAGTCTTTCCCTTAAAAACCAAAGTTTGTTAGTATAACGGATGGAAAATTAGGGTTTCACAAGTTATGCTATGTAAACTAGGAAATGGCCACTTTTCACATGCATCACATTAAAAGGAGGAAGAACTCAATAGATCCAACCTCAACTCTAATAAGAAGAGGTTTTAATGTTGATTGAGGTCCTATTCCCCTTTTGTTTGAGTTGAAAATTAATTGAAAAGATGTAAATTGAATGTCAAACCTAGAGTAAGAAGGTAAATCCATGAACTTACAATTTGGACTGATTATGCTAACTGATAATGAAATAGAAACTTCACAACATGTACAAAAATGGAAGGAGAATGTGATTGTGCACCTGTAATTGAAATCTGGAACTAAACTAATAGGACCTAGGTGCCTAGCACCTTGGTTTGAAAATCTATATTTGGATACAGTCTAGAAGAAACTTGTCAAATTTGAATGGCTCTCAGTCCAACCACTTAGCCAAAGCCATAGGAAATTTCAAGGTCATTGACCTTGGTAGAAAATTAGATATTAAAAATCTATGGATTGAGGGGGACGCGAAAAATATTATTGAATGCCTTTTAGGTAAATCGTCCCCCTCATGGACCATTGAAAATTGGATAGACGAAGCTAAATCCCTCATTGGCAAATTTGAGAATGTAAGAATCTCACACGTGTTTAGGGAAGAGAACTTGGTCACTAACTATTTTGCCAACAAAGAAGTTAAGCTCTCTAGATGGCGGATGTGGCAATCTTACAAGGATCTAGAAGCGGGGGTGAAATCCTTAATTAGATATGATGTTATTCATGGAAAGGTTGCCATTTCAAAAAATGATTAAGAGAATCAGTTCAAGGTACTATTTCATTCAGTACTTCATCGACACCATTATTATCCCTTCTATCTGCATGAAATATCACATTTTGTGGGTTCCTAGGCTCTGTTGTAAATTTGTTGCCAAGATTTTGTGCTCTCCAAGTGAGAAGAAAGATTCCTGCAAAAAAATGAGGGGAAATAGGAAAAGGGTGGACCTAAAAAGCTATGAAAAGAATGAAAAGAATCAAAAAGTTTGGAATCAGATTGTCAAAGGAGGGTTAAAACCTTTCCTAGATAAGCTTCATGGTGCTAGCCCCAATATTATGAGGTATTTATTCAAAAATTGGAAGGAGGAAGGCATCATTCTATTTGGTAGAACTGTGATTATGAATGACAGTCTGATTGGGGAAGTTATAGGCCTCTCTACTGAAGGTTTGAAATTCTTTCATGACACGAAGAATTCTAATTAAGCAGTCATCAATTTCCCTAAATCAGAGGAGGAGAGTGAAGCACTAATAAAGGTTTCAAATAGTTACTTCGAGGTCGACACCATTATAATCTATGGAGGGAGCTTCGAACGGTGGTGATGGAATATATTACGGTCAATGAGAGATTGAGAAGGGTGTATGGCTATCACTTTGTCCTTCTCAACCACTTCAGGTATGAGGTCAAGGTTTCTTTCCCCTATTATTTGTTGTGGTCTCTCAAACACTATATTCTGGAACATCATAAAACCCCTAGGAGTGCCCTTATTTTGCATGTCAGTCTTATCCAGCTCATTCATGAGCACTTTGCTAGTCTGCTAGCTCCATCCAATTCCATTCTACCCCCAAATTCTAATGACTATGACACTAAAACCAATGTGTCTGAAAGAAACTGTGATGGGGATTTGGACTGGGAAGAGAAAATTTATATTCCCCCCAAAAGGACTCCTTAAAAATCCCCTTTGAGCAAGCCTTCGGGTAAACTAGAAGCCTCTATAGAAACCCTCTCCAAGGATAAAAAGAAAATGAAAGCCTCCTCGAAGAAAAAATTAGTGTCTCACTCTAAACAATTGTTGGGTGAGCCTTCTGATACTTCTAATTCCCCTGAAGATTCCCTTTCCTCCCACCCTACTACTAATAGAGAGAACAGAGCAAGATTTCTAAAAGACCTCAAATTTGATGAACATTGCTTTAAATTGGACAAAGAATCTCCTGATGATGTGTTGGCTATTGCAAGGAATAGTTTAGTGGATCTTTTTAGGGTTTTCAAATGGGCTTTTCATGAAATCAAAGACCTTAACCTTAATAACAGGGCAACTACTACTAAACTGGAGGAGTTGGTTGATAAAGAGAAGCCCTAGAATGCCGCAGGGGCAATCTAGATAGAGGAGGAAAAGCTATCTATGGCAGAGTGTCTACAATGAATAGTGGAACTTATTGATAAAATGGAAAAAGAAAATGAGAAGAAAATCTTGCAGATTGAGGGGGAAGTTAGCAAAATCAGGGAGACCTTGAATGCAATAATGAAAAAAGTCACAAGATCATCAATAATTTTGCGGCCGCGATGAAGATGATGGTGGAGAAACTAGAGAAATATCAGCACAATACCCAGATTGTGAACGTTGATGCTGATAGAGAAAAAGATTGGAAAGAGGATTATTGCCCATCCAAGAGAACCAGATCCAATCTGAAAAGAAAGGAGGAATCCTCAAATTAGGAACTTCAGGACCTTATATGATCATCCCAAGAGATGAACAATCTGGAGATAGAGATATTTGAGACTATTAAGTCTTTAGGTTAATTCTTTTGTGATTTTAGATATTGTTTTCTTTTTGTCTGGTATGTTGTCTTTTTGTATGTTTGACAACTTTTCTTTGTTGGTGATCTTAGACTGCTTATTTTAAATTTTAGTCTGTAACTTGGTGATTTCGATACCTTGTAAAACCCACTTTTTTCCTAATCAAAAACTTGTCAAATTTGAACCTATTCTAATAGGACTATGGTGCTCCAAAATTCCCTAGTCGTAGACCATGGTGCCCTAAAGCTCCCTAGTCTAGGTACTTATTGTAAAAAATTTAGAGATGCTCTATTTATAGATCTTGATATTGTTCTAGTCTTCTCGACTTAATTGAGTACTTGTAGTTGTCCACAAGATGAAAGAAAGGTAGTTGTGGATAGGGGCTTTCCTTAGGTCAAATCCTTGGTTTGGATTTAACCCTAGTGGTTGAAATAGAAATTGAACTTGAACTTAATAGGAAAAGCTTACCTTTCGAGGACAAGGCTGAAATGTTTGAATGTAGATAATTATACCTTCAATAAATGATGCAATTCTCTTAGGATAATTTTTCCATGTGTTGATGCAATAACATGATAAATCACATAAAATATATCATGAAATTATAATTGAAACATAATATGAAGATGCCTTGATGTAGTTTTGCTACTCCTTGAATCAGATCTACTCTTGAGGAAGAAGAATTACTGTTGAATTGATGATAAAGTTAGCATGTGATTAGATTATGAAAAATGAATTGACAAGGATGTAATATATAGGGATTTTAATTATTAAAAAAACCTTTAGGCCAACATAGAATTGATATATTTTTGTACAGAGCTAGATTTGAATTGGGTAAGATTGGCCAATTAAGGTCCCAAAAATTCAAAGAAAAAAGTTCAAGACTAGGTAGTATACTACCTAGTCTGACCAACTTTCTTCTTATTTTTTAGGGATGTGAACTATCGTGATTATAATGCTAAATCCAACACATTGACATGAATTAAGATGTGTAGATATGTGAAATATGCTTTAAGAGTTAAAATTAGGATGGGATTAGGATTAAATAATAAAGGGCACACCTAGAATTGAGGGCCTCGATATGAGTGTGATGATGTAATGAAGTATAATAATTCCCATAAGATTAAATAAAATATCAATTTGAATCAATAAAGATCCTATAATTCACAGAGGAAAGGGAAAGACTAAAATAGGTACTAGGAGAGTGCGAAACTGGACACAGTAATAAAGGTGTACAATTTACGATGCTACAGTTAGAGACAAAGAAAAAAATTGAACTACTTATGTATAGGATATTAGTGGTATAAAAATATGAAATATAAGATTTAATTTCTAGTTTTGAATAAGTAATATTTTGTAACATCATAAATTGTATAATGCAATAATTTCATGCTTTATTGGACACTTGCTTTAGTGTTGCCTCCCCAATTCATTTTAAGACCACTTATACTCTATTCTACCTTAAAATTTTAACAATCATCCTATGCTTAAGATTTTGTCAAATGCAAAATCTAAGACTATGTCCTATGCTAGGAGCCTGATACTTGGTTCTCCCTTTTGAGGGATCATTTTTTAGTGGACCCAAGAAGGAAATGCACTAGTACCACCAAAATGGGATACATTTAGGGTGTTGTGGGTATCAACATTTATCTTTGATGATCTAGACATGATCTTTGCATTTATTGATATTTGATGACTTACACCTAAAATAACCTTTGTGATCCATACATAAAAGGTTTATTTTATCCATCATAATAACTAGGAACGATCACAGAATGAATAAGTTATGAAACTATCAATCAACAGACTACAAGGAACAGTATTGATTGATTCATGTTCCTTAACTATTGTTACTGTTACACTATGCAATAATATTTTGTAGGACTTGAAGGGAACACTACATCAAGCCTTTATGTGGAATTCCTTCAGAGGATTTCATACCTAAGGTAAGATTGCCAACTCAACATTTTATATTTTTTATCATCTATCCTTGAAGTGGAATTCACTCTCATTCATTATTGTCATTGTGGAGACCTGGAAACACCATCGTCGATTTTGAATTAGGTAAGCCCCCATATGAAATAACTTGTTCCACCATTTTATATGTGTGTAGGTACTCAATTTATAGTAAGATAGGAAGAAATAGACTAAGTGAATAGTGAAAAACATTCGCATACTTAGAATAAACAAAAACCTCAAGACTCAGGTGCTCAATGCCCCTATCTACCAATTTGACCCCAATTTTTCGGAGATAGGTGTTTAGAGACTTTTGATCCTATTTCCAAAAATCTTCCAAGAATCAATAGCCTTTAAACATGGGTGAACAATGATTTTGTCCTACACAGTCAACTCCAAATTTCACTTTCAAGTTCTTCTCTATGTTTACATTATAGATATACATTTTTGTTTTGTATTTTCATTCTATATTTTTAGTATTATGTCAAACTCATTTATTTAACCATTGTTAGAATATTTTATTCACACACAATTCATAATCTCAATCTCTTACAACAAAGGAATAGAAACTAAGTGCCTAGCTCTTCCTTGAGAACTATAGCTAAGCCTATACATGTCCAAATTTCATAAAGGATTGGGATTTATCTAGGTTGTATAGATTGATCTACGGATATTATTTTATTTATTACATCTTTTTTAATACCAAAATGTAAAATATTGATTTTTCTATGATATACAAAAATGACTTGAAAAATCATATATTTTTTACAAAAGCATTGCCAACATAATTTGACTTAAACAAAAAGTAGTGCCCTATATCCTTTAGTGAAATAGTTGTACAACGGTGAAGCTCAATCAATATATTTTATTAAATAACTTTTTTAAGTGTACTAAATTGTATTCCTTTATAATTTCACAGTAACTTTAGACTCACTTTGGTGGTTGTACATAATGTACCTAATTCATGTTTGATTGTGCTTTTTTTCATGACCAATTCTAGTAATTTTTTGTAATAACCTACTCATGACTTTTTTATGTCTTAAATTGATGGCACTAGGACAACTAACACCCCTATCCCACTAAACTAGGGTGTCAATGCACCTATCTAAGTAGTATATATCAGATTCGTGAATTTATATCAAATTCAAGTATCAAGTATCAAGTATCAATATCATATCTAGTGAATGGTTTACTCATATTGAGAAAATCAAGAAACCAATAGAAATTCTTGAGGAATATTTAAGAATAGTATAGTAGTAATAAGCTCTTGGTGAAGGTGTTATTGTTTATATATATTATTTTATGCATTGATCTTACACCTTTATTGTGTGATTTGATTGATTGTGAGTTAGGTTTCATTAAAATCCTATTTTGATTATCCATAATTTCCCTAATCCATAAGTTCAATAATGGAGCTTGTTTAAAATGTAGAAATTGATCATGAAACTATGATCACAATTTTTTTACAAAGTGATTTTGATATAGGAGCATTTAGCACCCTTTAGGAGTTGTACAATTTTATTTGATTCTTATCTTATTTATGCCAGCAATTTTAATACTAGATAGTGGTCATAGTTTTGAATCTTGATAGCATGTTTATCATGCTTAACATTTCCTTGCTACCATCTAGTTTTGGTAGATTATCAATTTTTTACATCACTTATTTTGGTGTCTGTTATGTTGTTCATGTCTTTGGCAATGTATCAAAAATTGTGTATTCCTTGCAAGAGTTTGTTCTTACAAATAACATATACATCAATATTGGGAGTTTCCTTTATTTCAATAATAGTGGATTAAGATTTGTAAACTATGCATATTCATGTACTAATTTCATAAAGGATTGGGATTGTTCTAGGTTGTATAGATTGATCTGTGGATCTCATTTTTTTTATTACATATTTTTCAACACCCAAATGACCTTCAAAGACACTAGACTACAATAGGTAGCGATACATTTAGGATGAGGACTCAGAAGCTTTTGAATAGATCCCCTAAACAACAGCTTGGGTTTTGAACTGGCCCCCAAAACTAGCAGAGAAGGGTTTTCCTAGGCTCCCTTAACCTCGAACATAGATCTTAGGTTGCCAAAAACAAAACCTATCCTTAACCAAAAACCAAAACAACAAGTGGCCAGGCTGGGCCCTTGAAAACTACTAGCATCCAGCCTTCTTGTGGGTTTTACAAGGCTCCCACAACCTGAACCAGACATCAATAAAATAAAAATAAAAAAACAACCAAGAGGGGGATTTTGAAAGGCTTCTTGAACCTTCACAGTGGGTTTTAAAGTGATTCCCATAACTAGCAGGAGGGCACCCATCACCGCCCAACATCTAATCAACACTTGCCTTCTAGCATGACACCTCTCCACCTCAATAGGAGCTAGAAGCAAAGAGACCAAACATAGGGAAAATGAAGCAGATAACCCAAAAATAAGGACCAAAATCTAACAAATATTCACATGATACTTAGTTGGAAAGAAGGGTTTTGAAAAGGCTCCCAAAACCTTGAATAGAAACAAAGGCTAGTACTAGAAGGACTCTATGCCAATAAGTTTCACCAAAGTCTCCACCTTTAAAGGAGAAGAGGGAAAGAAACCCACCAGCAAAGAGGCAATCATAGGAGCACATCCAACCTTGAATAGAAAGGTATCCAATATCCCCATCAGGAGCCATCCCACCAAGCTCTATCCACAACTCTTCCCCTCTATAGAAGAGTGGTCCACCTCAATAAGATAGACAAAGACAAAAGCAAGAAAGATAACTAGTGAAACACTAGAGAATCTCTTGAAAAGAATAGATCCATAAAAACACTCACAATCTGGAAGAGAAAAATCAGAAATATCACACCAAAAAGATGCAGGGAACTCCCAGATAGAGTTCCCCAACCACACCAGATCATTCCCATAGGCCAAAAGACAATTCGTGTGGAGAAAGGACTCCAAAAAAACAAAACCTCCACTCAGATCCCAAACATCCCCCTCACACCAAGGAACAACCAAGAGAGAACAAACAATAAACAAAGCCACTATAGCCACCACTAAAACTTTCATGCGAAGAATCAGGACCAGCAAAAGGATCTCCACCTCATGGGCCTACTAGGTCCAGAAGAAATCTCGACCCAGATCTAGATCCAAAAATCCATAGATCCATTGACCACCATTTCCAACACAGAAAGGAAGAGTAGGATCGGGGTAAGGGCAAATAGCCCCAACACCATCGACACTCTTAGTCGCACACACAATGCCCACAATAGAAAGCACTGATGGGAATCTGCCACCAGCCAAATAGGGAAATGGGGAGTAGAGCTGAGACATATCACTCCCAATGACCAGAGAAGGCACCAAAGCATCCACAACACTGGAAGAAAGGTTGACCTCCAAGAAGACCCTAAACCCACTAGGATTGACCACCTCCCTGTCTCCATCATCTCCTTCCTTCGCCACATCTTCTCCTCCATTGGTTACCCCTGAAACCCTAGCTCCAGTAATGCTTCCCGCATCTTGGATTAACAAGAACTCTATATGATACTCATTGTTACTTTTACATTATCATGTCTTTAATGACCTCTATCCCACATTAATCCTTGTGAATATCCTCTATCAAAATACTGTACTCTACCATGATGCATCTCTTACTCTTCAACCAAGAATTACAATTGTCATTTGAACTCTATCATTGTTCTTCTATATGCACAAGAACTCGCATGCTTCACTTGGCATCACCAATATTCTCCACAAGAATATCGTTGTTGTTTGAAATGGTGGAAACAGTTTGCATCTCACAATAATTTTTCATGCAACAATCTTGGAGATAAACTTGGTTGCAGTGTGGTAGTAAACACATAATCGAAGGTTTTTAACAACTCTAATAGTTGTTCCAAGGGTCGTATTTAGAAAGATAAATGCAATTGCCAACATCTCAATGTGTTGGCAAAGGAAAAAATCTTTTTATTCCTCCTCCACATCATTTAGTACATATTTTTAATTTGAAAGAAACCCTGCTGCCTTCATCTCCCATGACAATTTGTCCAACTTTGCATAGATCTTCGGAGTCTGTGGGTGTGATTTGTCTCCAACACAAAAAAACATGTACCATTTTATGTACTTCAATCTAACTACATCTAGCAATCTTTTGAATTCCTCTTATCTTTCATAGATTTCCTCATCTTTTGAACCTTGTCCCATCTGCCCACGTCCTCGTAGATGTTTGACAGAAGATCATAAGATGAAGAGTTTTTCTAATCCATCTCAAAAAGGAGAGTTTCTGTAAATACTCCTAACCTCTTATTCTTATGTAATCTACAAGAACCATGAAAACACATCCACACAACTGCCACATGGTTAATTGGCATTTTGATAATAAAGTTTAGAGTTTCCTCAAGATAGCCAGCACGACCAAGCAGGTCAACCATGCATGCATAGTGATCAATTGTAGGACTAATGCAAATAGGAGTCAATCATTCCATTGAAGCATTTGTAGCCCTGATCAACTAAACCTACATGGTTGCATGAAAATGAAACATAGAAAAATTCTTCATGGTTAGGGTGTATTCTAGAGTGCTTCATTAGTTCAAAGAGTTTGAAAACATCCTTGCAAAAGCCATTTTATGAAAATCTAGAAGTCATTATATTCCATGAGACCACATCTTACTGAGAAATTTTATCAAACAATTCATGCACCTTGTTACGCTTTCACATTTTGCATACATATCTAATAGGACATTTGCAGCTACAATATCTGAGAAATATCCACTTTCAATGACACTTTGATGGATGTCCATACCCTATTCCAAAGCTCCCATTTTGGAACATGCTGGCAAAAGTTGTGCAGTTTGGTTTTATGCCTAGCAATTGCATTTGCCTATAAGTTTCCAAGGCCTCTTCAATAATCCCATTTTGTGCATATCTTGAAATAATTGCAGTCCATGAGACTACATCTCATCGAGACATTTTGTCAAACAGTTCACATGCCTTTTTTATACTCCCACATTTTATGTACATGTCTACCAGGGCACTCACAACTACAACATCCAATAGGAATCCACTTTCAATTATGTTATGATGGCCATCCATACCCTCTTCCAACGATATCATCCTTTGCAGGCTGGAAGGATGCTGGCAAAGGTTGTGGAGTTTGGTTTAACACCTGTTGATTGCATTTGGTTAAAAAAAATTTAAAGCTTCTGCAACAAATCCATTTTGTGCATATCCTGCTACCATTACAGTCTATGAGACCACATCTCATTCAGCCAATTTTTCAAATCATTCGTATGATATTTTTATGCTTCCACATTTTGCATACATGTTTATCAAGGCATTCATAACCATGATATCTGTCACAAAATGTTTTCTATTATGCTTTGATGGATGTTGATACCCTATTCCAAATATCCCATTTTGGCAGACTGGGAGGATGCTAGAAAAGGTTGTAGAGTTTGTCTTAACACCCGCTAATTCTATTTGCTTAAAATTTTGTAAAGCTTCTCCAACAAACTCATTTTGTTTATATCCTACAATCATTATTCTCCATGAAATCATATCCTGTTTAGGCATGTTGTGAAAGATTTGACAAGATTTATGTATGCTTTGACATTTTGCATACATGTCTATCAGGGTATTTGCAATTACAACATCTTACAAAAATCCACTTTTAATTATATTTTGATGGATTTTCATACCCTCTTCCAAAGATCCCCATTTTTGCACAAGCTGAGACAATGCTGGAAAAGGTTGTGCACTTTGGCTTTACACCAGCCAGTTAGATTTGCTTAAAACTTTATAGGCTTCTTCTACAAACTCATTTTGCAAATATCCCGCAATCATTGAAGTACATGAGACCACATCCAATCTAGAGATTTTGCCAAAAAGCTCACTTTCCTCATGTATGCTTCTACATTTTGCATAAATTTCTACCAAGGCACTTGCAACTACAACATCTGACAAAAAACCACTTTCGATTATACTTTGATGGATGCTCATACCCTAATCTAAACTTCTGATTTTGTCATAGGCTGATAGGATGCTAGCAAGGGTTGTGGAGTTTGGCTTTGAACCTGCAAATTGCACTTGCTAAAATGCCTCCAAGCCATCTTAAATAAATCCATTTTGAACATAGCCTAGAACCATCACATTCCATCACATGACATCTGGTTGAGGCATTTCTTTTAAAAGATTCAGAGATGAGACCATATTTTTATGGGACATTTCTTTGAAAAGCTTCAAAGCCTCCTCAATAATTCCATTTTATGCATATTTTTTTAGTTTTCTATCTGTAAGGTGTAGAGAAACTATGTTGGATTTTTAATCATTCACATAATTCTCGCACATCCTGGTTTTTGAAGGGACATCCATTATTTGTGATGATGGAACTGGGAATGTCGTATCTGTAGATTAGATAATTAAGAATAAAAGAGGCAATTTGTTTTCCAGATATTATGGTCATTGGGACTGCTTCGATCCATTTTGTAAAATATTCTATTGCATTGATAGTGAACTTGTCTCCATTTGAAGATGAAGGGTGTATCTGGCCTACTAAGTCCAGTACCCACTGACAGAAAGGCCAAGATGTTGTGAAGGGGTGCCATTACTATGCTGGTGCATGTATAAGATTTCCATGAATTTAGCATTTAGGACATTTCTTTGCAAATTGATAAGAGTCTTTTTCCATTGTCGCCCATTAATATCCCATTCTTAGAAGGTTTTTAGCAAGAGTAGGACTACTTGAATGTGTGCCACAGATACCTTCATGAATCTCTTGTAAAGTAGAGACTGATTCATTACAATCAAGGCAACGAAGAAGAGTACCATCTAGACCTCAATGGTAAAGAGTATCATCAGTTAGAGTATAACGAGTGGCTTGCCGGATAAAGTTGCAATTTTTATTTTGAGATAGGTCAATGGGTATGGTAGTGGTTTTGAGATAGTCATATATTGTTCCATATAACGGAGAGTCTAAACCAGTTAAGGCATAGATAACATGGGATGCAAAACTATCATAGGCTAATTCCCTATCCCTATCCTCGGCACTGATGGTGGTAACACATCTGATCTCCTCCTCTGGGTTGGCCAACTAAACTCATCCATCCCACCCACAGCTACTATAACCTTACCCACTCCACCAACTCTAGCCACCAAACCTCCCCTCCCACCCTCATCAACTGCTCGCCTCACTAATCAACCTCCTCTCCTACCTCTATCTCCTTCATCCCCTCTGCTATCTCCTCTATCTCCTCTCACCCCTCTATCACCTCTATCCCCTCCTCTATCTCCTCTCCTCCCTCTATCTCCTATCCCTCCTCTATCTCCTCATCTCCTTTGACGGCCTCCCCTCTCATCTTCGCCGTCATCTACTCCACCATCCCTATATCCCTCCTCTAGCTCCTCTCCCTCATCTCTCTGTCTCCCTAGCCTCTCAGGCTGCTCATCCTCATCATCATCAAAAGTGGGAATCATCTCCACTGGATCCGATATCCGTGCCATGACATGGGCCATGAAGAGAGCTGCAAACTCCTTTGTCATCCTCGCATCTACCACCCCATAGGCATAATCCCATATCTACCTGGCCAAATGCATGTACTCCTCCACCGCCGCAACACAATCAATAGTCAGACCCCACTCTGACACATCCTACCTCTGATGAGCATATAAACATGCTCCTTGTGGAATAACCTACCATCGACCATACTGCCACTAAACTCGGCTATGCAAGAACCTCTCAATCACAAAAGGCATTCTCCCTATCAAGTATTGTGACATATATACATAGGGCATCTCTAACCCATTCTTAGGTAATATCTCACACTCAATATACGGTCTCCAAATAAGAGTATCAATGTCATCCAACACCCTCCTCCAATGCTCTAGCTTGCCCAGCTTGAGCCAGACAACTATCGTTGTATATCCATAAACATAAGCACAACCAACTGGCCTATCCCTATCTCCAAGTGGCCTCACTACGTGAATGTGCTCCCAAGCCTACACCTATAATAATGTGAACCCGGTTCATAAACTATTGTATCCTAAGTACACCACTTGATGCAAATCTCTATACAAATGGGCCAACATGTAGGACCCCCATGCAAACCAGCGACCCTATGTCACCATATCCTCAAGAACCAATTCCCATTCCACTGCTAGTCCTTTCGAGCTATGGTCGGGACATAAGAAGTGACCTACAAAACCTTCTAGTACTGATGGTAGTGGGGCATAATCATAATCTATGAACTCCTGTCAAGGGATCTCATATCCACAAATCAGATCATCATGGAAAATCCGGCGAAGTGCTAATGTCCCAGCCTCCTCAGTTTTATCATAAGGAAATAGTGCCCCTACCACAGGGATCCATAGAATTCAATAATAGTCCTCTGGAGTGACTGTAATCTCAGCCATAGCCAAGTGAAAGGTGTTGTGGTCATTGTTCCACCTCTCTACCAATGGTATTAGTAAACCTTGGTTAATGATATACCAAGGCATATCCAACAAAGAGGAAAAACCACCTCTCTCAATAATATCTCTATCAGCCTGTGTCAATCGTGTAATCAGAGACCATGGCCTTGGAAATCGCTCTCGTGACTGAAGAACACCAAGTTGTTCTTGTCACAAGCAAAACATGTCCAAATATCAGCTCCCAAATTAAACCCATATCCAATCAAATTCCATATCAACTTGAAATAAATCCAATTCAAATCAAGTTTCATATAAAAAATTCAACCCATATCCAATCAAATTCCATATCAACTTGAAAAAAATCCAAATCAAATCAAGTTTTATATCGAAAATACAACCTATATCATAATCAAATTCCATATCAACTTGAAACAATGAAAATCAAATCAAGTTTCATATCGAAAATCAAACCCATATCCAATCAAATTCCATGTCAACTTGAAACAAATCCAAATTAAATCAAGTTTCATATCAAAAATCCAACCCATATTAAAATCAAAACTTGCATATTAACTTGAAAAAATGAAAATCAAATCAAGTTTCATATCAAAAATCCAACCCATATCAAAATTAAAAATTCATATCAACCTGAAAAAAATCCAAATCAAATCAAGTTTCAAATATCAAATCCATATCAAGAAATCAACTCAAAACCATATTGAGAAATCAACTCAAATCCATATTGAGAAATCAAATCAAAATGATATCACAAGACTCATATCAAGAACCATATCGGAACTCATATCGGACATCATATTCATGACAAAAAATCAAAGATTTAAAACTATAGACAATCGGGATCATCATTCAATCAATCAGCTTGGAACTCCAACAACTAAAGCAATTTCAATAAAATCTATCAAACAATTACACATCAGTACATCAGACACAAGGATTGGCTACAACACCTATCTAGGAACACTTGGTAGACACCTACTCACCCCAACCCATCTTCATTCATCTAATTTTACCCCGTAGCATCATATTTTCCTTCTAAATCACTACATTCTCTGGCCACGCACTGAGAAATCTTCCCTCTGCGCTAAGCTGCCCCTATGCACTAGCTAAACTCAGCTACTCGCTACAAAATTTACCCTATGTGCTATAATACCCTACACGCTACCTTGTTCCACGCATGCGCTACCCTATTACCCCTATGCACTATGTTACCCTATGCGCTACCCGTTTCCCCCTCTACGCTACCCTGTTAGCCCTATGCGGTAGGTTACCCTATGCGCTATGCTTTTCCCGCCCAACGCTACCCTGTTAGCCACATGTGCTATCCTACCCCTATGCGCTACCCTAAACCTGTGAGGCGCTATCCAACAAAACTACGACATTATCCTAATTCACTAACCCTACGTGCTAACGATTTTATCGTATGCGCTACGCAAATGACCCTATGCGCTAAACCATGAGAATCTGACCCAAGAAATAAAAAAAAAGATCAAAATCGACCAAACAAAAAGAAAAAGGGGTAAAATTTAGATGACTTACAGGTGGACCATATGTGATGGACCTCTAGTATCGATGAACGCACTTGAATCAATGCGAAGCATAGGGAACCGACATTTTGTCACTCTCCAAATGTCACTATCACCAAAAGTCAAAAGGCACAAGTGGTAGAAATAAAATCACTTTTCACCTTTGTATAGGGTAAAAGGAAATTAGGGTTAATAGTTGGGGCATGGATTTTTCTCATTCTCTCTCTTGTAACCCTAGAAAACATCATTATCAGGAGATGAATCAAATGGCGCACATTAAACACAGACGAAATCTTAAAATGCACTCAAATCTACAACAATTATCTACACCAATCAAATTTTCTATTTTTTTGATTCATCTCCCGAGTAGGCATTATCAATACCATTTATCAAATCTGTGGCATGACATCACACAAATCAAATTTTGGTGACACATCAATTTTCTTTGAATAAACATGTGCACACACATCACTTCAAAGAGGGGCAAAATGTGGACATATAAAAATGACCACTTTCCTAAATGAATATTTAATGTCCATTTTATTCTCATTCCTCTATTTAATTAATTTAATTAAATCATTCACATTCATCTATTTGATTAAATAAGTTATTTAATTTATTTAATTAAATTCACCTAGGCCTTTCATATCATTTAATTGAATAAATCACTTTATTTAATTAAATCCCCTCTCTCTACTTTTAATTCAATTTACATTTAGTTAAATTGTTCACTTCAAATAAATAAATCTAATTTATTTAAATCCGCCACTTGCATCTATTTTGTTGAAAAAAAGCAATTTATTTTAATTAAAATTACCCTCCATCCACTTGCATTATCCTACATCTCTCACTTGCCTCTCTAAACCCCTTCTAGATTCTTCTAATCCATTCTAAATTAGCCTAACCCATCCCTTAAATATTGTCACATCGCTAAACAAGGGAAGTCACTTCTCAAACCCTTAAAATCTTCAATAGCCATTAAAGGCTTTATGTCCTCAACAAGTTAACCATTTAAGTCTCTTGCATAACCATTAATGGTTAACTCAACCTTCTTACATGGTTGAAGACTTTTTTCCTAACTCAACCCTCATCTAGCCATAGGGTCTCATCAAGCATTCATTGCTTTGACCATGGTTATTCCTTTAACCCTTACACAAGAATTTATCCTTTGGATAAAAGTTTTATCCAATGAGTAATATTAACCTAACCTTAACCCTTACCTTCTAAGGTAACCATGAGGTCTTCTCAAGCATTTAATGCTTCTTACATCTCCTTTCAAGAAGTCTCTTATTGACAATTGTCACCATTTGAATGGTGATAATTGTAAACATGGATTGATAACTTTCAATCCTAACCCTTGATAGGACCATCCAATCTTGACCCTTCATTGCCTTGTTTTTCCTATAAATAGAGCCCTTCTTCTATCATTCTCATATCCAAGTCTTTAGCATCAAACTTATAGACATTTTACTAAGCATCTAAATCATCTTTATCTAGCATTTAGCCTCTCTTTGATAAAAATAATCATAACATCTTTATTTGTATAACCATGGTAGAGTAGTATGATATGCTAGGATAGTTTTTCTACTAATCCTTTCATCTTATCATCATATGCATGCTATTTTAGTTCATCTTTTATTAATATCATGCACATTAGGATTGCATTCATGTTAGATTGATCAAAACATCCCTCATTCTCATGATTGTCATCCCTAAGTCACTTTGCTCAGTGATCTAAGAGAAAAGGCATTGGCTTAAGGGGTCTTGTGAGATAGATAACAATGGAACATCCCTTGGGAAGTTGAGCTATTCCATATAGCTCCATAAATTGCACCAATAGTCCCATTGGTGTGTGGACTAGTCATGATTTCGTAATTTTTGTTTCATTGCATCACTTTTCCTGGATACACCTGCAATCATAGCATTCCAAGAAATGACATTTCTTTTGAGACACTTTGTTGAGCAGTTGGCATGCCTTGTGTATACTCCCACGTTTTGCATACATGTCTAATAGGGAACTTTCAACTACAACATTAGACAAAAATATGCATTTGAATATGCTTTGATGGATGTCCAATCCCTTTTCCAAAACAACTCCTAATTTGATTATATTTTGTATATGAAGATCTCTCTCATGGAAAAGGAAATATAATTATACCATGTAAGGGTTTTCTAAGACTACATGGACCATAAATAACAAGGAAATAAATTTTTAATAGAAGGTTCTTAGGACTTAAAGAAATGACATTTCTTAAAGAAAAGCAAAAGGCCACAAAATTCCATCTTTTCTTTAAGCACAAATATATAGGAGGGTGCTCGTTACAATAAGGGATGTTATTGGTTAATGAGCATATATGACAATATATTTTAATCATTCACCCACTTCTCACTAATTTAGAGGTTTGCAATTAAATAATATATGGAATTAGTTGACACAAGAATTCATTTTCTAATTTCAATGGCATACAAGAAAGAGAGTTCATCTTGTTACAAATAATCACTTGGATCCAATAATTGCCTCATGTCCAAGACATTTTTTTGTAATAGAGTATGTACAAACTGAAAAATTATAGTAATGCAACATTCACTTGTTGATTTATAGCTAGGTTGGATTCCTAGCTTGGGCAGACCTAGCTGTCTAAATTGGCCTTTTATCTTTAGCAATTTGTCATCATGTTGACTGGGCCCTATTTGGGCGATTTATGTTAAATACATATGTAACTTGTTGTGACTTGCATGTATAACATGTAAACACTATATGGGTTGGAAAAAAATTTATGTAACTTGTAAATAGGTCACGACCTATACTTGTAACTTGTAAAATGAAATTATTTATTTATATTTTGGCGAGAATTAAACCTAGCTAACCTAATGTGAAGTGAAGGCTAGAGTCTCCTATATATGTGAATCCTTTCTC
Source organism: Cryptomeria japonica (assembly GCF_030272615.1). Classification (NCBI taxonomy): domain Eukaryota; kingdom Viridiplantae; phylum Streptophyta; class Pinopsida; order Cupressales; family Cupressaceae; genus Cryptomeria; species Cryptomeria japonica. The sequence continues at coordinate 111,688,624 of NC_081415.1, read as the reverse complement.
ATTTCTCAAACATATATCTAGCGAATACCTTCTATCTGTCGTCAAGCAGCAAATTACCTTCAACAATCAACGAATATCATTAAGGGCATAGCGAACATAATCAGAAAACATCAAATTTGTATTAGAAGCTAGTGAACATTAGCAGATGCACAGTAAACACCTTTAATAGTCAAAGAAGCTCATCAAGGTACAACAAACTCTCTTTGAAGACTATGAACTGGTCTAAGGGGGCACCAAACATCATCTTAGGGTTAGCGAACATCATCTTTGTGACAAAAGATCGATCTTGTAGACAATGACCTCAATCTGCCATCCTCCTTGTATTGCATATAAGTTTGTTAGTGCTATTTACCTTAAGGTTCTATGCATAATTGTTGATAGCTTCAAGTGTGAATCTAATTGTAAATTCAATTTGACTAATCAAGATCTGAGAATTGTTGCTAGGTTTTTCACCTCCAAGGGGTAGGTTTTCCTAGGGTATTGCTGTGTTATTCTTGTGTTGTGTTACTTTTTCAATTTTAGTTATTTACTTTTAGTTTGATTTCTAAAAATCAACATCACCTACTATTTTTATAATTTTATAAAGTGTAAATGTGTTTCTATTCTAAAGTGTAAATGTGTTGCAACATGGCCATGGTATGGTGGATTGGCATTGAATGGTATATTTTCTAAGCATGAGTGAAGCATTGGACACACCTAATTATAAATTTATAGATAATCCTATTGAATCGATTAATATTTTTTTCCCTTGATTGCCATTCAAAGCCAAGATCAACTAGCTGCATTTGAACATCTTGTTAGCATTGATTTTTTCAAAACAGTGTCTCATTTGAAGATTTTCTATGGTTAATGGTTGTCTAATTTTTTGAATGCAGAGACATTTGGGATAATTGAAACAAGAGAAAAACTTGGTACCAAGATGATTGAAAGCATGAAGGATTTTGCAGCGCTCAAATGTTTGCCTTGTTTGTAACAGAAGAACTAGACTCATGGTAGGGTAAAGGAAAGAGTACACCATTCTTCCTTTGTCTAGAATTAATAATTTTAACAAAGACCTGTCCTTCTAGAGAAAATATCATTTATTCACAAACATAAGAGATGAGTGACCCTTTTGCATCGTTTTAAACATGGAAAATATTTTTGTGGAGACCACTACTAATGCTAAAGTTAAAAAACTAAACAAATAGGCTTGCACTGCAACAATGGACACTATATCAGATATCAAAAATAAAAATGAAAGAGGATCCATCAAATCATGAAAGAAGGGGGATTTTTATCAAATAGTAAGGTTGGTAATGTTGTAGACATGCATGCAAGAGTTGGAGACACAAAGAAAGCAATGAAACCTTTTGATAGAATGCTATTAAAAGAAAACATTTCTTGGAATGCTTTGGTTGCAATATTTGCAGAGAGCGGATTTGTTGGAAATTCATTTCAAGGAATAGTAATGTATATCTTTTTCATGAAATGCTTCTCCATGTATAAAAAGAGAAGTTAATCTTGAGCAGGTGAGAGAGAGATTTGTGATGGTACTCAGATAGTGGGATTCACAAATATCCTATGCAATTTATATGATGCACATTGTTTATGTGTGGATGTTTTGGACTTTGAAATGTTATCTCATTTGAAGATAATATGGTATGTTTTGTTGGGAAATGGTCACTAAGGGCTTTAGTAGGCTAGAGATTGACAACAAAAACTACCTAGACTACTTTTAATTTTTTTTTTAAATGTCATATGGGAATCTATTTGTTTAAGTGAGCCCCATGTATGATATTCTTACAATTATATTATTTCATCTGTACTGATAATGTTACACCTAAAATGTAGAATGATGATGCCAATGATAGCATCGAGTGTGCTAAATTTTAACATTACCTCTACTAATAGTAACATGTTCAGTATAACACAAAATAGGGGATGCTCTGTTTTTGTAGAACTTTCTTAAAATACATATGCTATGATGATGCAAACTTTACAATTATATGTTTTAGAATTTGATTGTTTTTCTTTATCATGTAAGTCACTGGTGTTAGGCGGTAAGTAGAACCGTGGTATCTTAAAGAAATGATTTACACATATCCATGTGATATTTTGTCTTTCATATGGCGTAAGATTGCTAAAATTTATTCTCTGTTTGAATAGTTTGATATGTGGGTCAAGCTACACATTTTCTTGATAAGTTGATTGTAAACTTAGAGTATCAATTTAAGAGCTATAGTTTTAGAGTGAAATACCAGATTCTTAGACATGTCAATAACCAAAAAGTTATCAAAGTAGATAACTACCGGTTCACTACATTTTACCCTCGTATCCTTCAACATTTGCTTCATCCACAAGACTTGTGTACAATTAGTTGCTTCTACAACATATTCAGCTTCAGTAGTAGATAAGGAAATACATGACTATTTTTTGCATACAAGATAAATCTAATGGTGTTCTTGATTTGATTCATATTGACTTATGTGGTCCAACAAGAAGTAGAAGCTTTCAAGGTGATAGATACTTCATGCTGATAATTGATGATTATTCTAGAATGATGTGGGTGACTTTTCTTAGGGAGAAGTCTAAAGCTTTTGACAAATTCAAGATCTTTAAAGCAAAAGTAGAAACTGAAACTAGACTCAAAATCAAATGTCTAAGATCAAATCAAGATGGTGAGTTCACTTCTCATGAATTTAACAATTATTGTGAGACAAATGGAATTAGGAGACAATTATCTACACCTAGGACTCCTTAGCAAAATGGAGTGGTGGAAAGAAAGAACAAAACCATTTTCAATGTAGCAAGAACTCAAACCTTCATCAATATTTTTATTTTTCAAACATGTATTTTCTTTTACAGTACAAACTATTATATATTTGTTCTTATAATGAATGTTGATCCTTTTTTAATTTTCTATGCAATAAAGGTTATCTCCTAGAATTTTTACAAAAAATATTCAAAACCTGGACAAACCAAAACAAAGATTCTAAATAAGCTTATCAAAGATATGACAACCTTAAAAGACCCTATCAATCCAATTAAGAAATAATATAGAATTTACTTGTGGTGGTGTTGTTCTTTCTATTAAGGGTGAGACTCCATTGGAGTACTATCACTCAATGTTTAAATGGGGAAGAGGCCTTATGCTTGTGACCTCACTAATTCATAGCTCTAGGTCAAAATAGTTTACCACCCTTTGTTTTTTTAATAATAGATTATACGCTTTAGCAATTTTATTCAACAAAATTATAATATTTTTTTTTAGTTTTTAAAAACAATTATATATATTACAACAATTAAATTTTCTTAAAATTTTGAATTCATTGAAACAACTAATATTTTACATATAAAGTCTTCAGACATGTAGTGTCACAGTTAAAAAATATGTTTATAGAATCTTGTAAACTTTTAAAAATAAGTGAAATTGAAATGAAAAATTATAATGTCTGAAAGAGGATGAAGAATTTGAGCAACTTGAAGCCTTATTTGCTAGAAGAGTACCTAAAGGACCGGTAGGAAGTAAGTATGAAGGAAAATCACCTTTTAAATGTTTTGCATGTCATAAGATTGGTCATTTTGCATCTAGATGTCCTGAAGTGAAAGCAAGATTTGAGGAACAAGTTAAGAAATATTTTAAGCCTAATTAAAATAGATATAGATTCAACAGAAACAAAAAAAGGCTTCATGGCAGATGAGGAAGGAGTTACTGATGACTCTGAGGATGAACCGACCGAAGACTCTGCTAGTGGATCCGACAATTGAAAGGAATGGGTGTTCTATTGCCTACAAGAAGATGGACCAGAACCAACTATCATGAATGAAGAAAAGGCCCTTGAAGAAAAAGTTGAAGATAAAGATTAATGGGTAATAGATAGTGGATGGTCACATCATATGACTGAAGATAAAATAAAATTGTTGTCCCTGCATGAATACAATGGCGGTCAAGTAAGATTTGGAGATGATAAAGCATGTATAATTAGAGGTAGGGGCACTTTCTCTAGATGGTAAGCATAATACTGACAATGCCTATTATGTAGAAGGTTTAAAGCATAATCTTTTGAGTGTTGGTCAATTGGTGGACAAGGGATTTCAACTTCAATTCAAGGATAGAAAATGTAAAATCATTAACAAGATTGGTTTGGAGATTGCTACCGGTACTTAGACTGGAGTCAACATCTTTCATCTAAACACTAGAAATTAGAGATATTTGATTACCCATATTGATGAGATTTGGTTATGGCATACAAGGTTGTGTCATGTTAATTTTGATTGCATTGTCAAGATCAGCTCAACAAAGGCAGTTAGAGATATGCCTAAGATTATGAAGCCTCATAATCTGATATGTAAGGAATGTCAATTGGGAATGCAAGTCAAAACTACTTTAAAGAGAATACAAGATAAATCTAATGATGTTCTTGATTTGATTCATACTGACTTATGTGGTCCAACAAGAACTAGAAGCTTTCAAGGTGATAGGTATTTCATGCTGATAATTGATGATTATTTTAGAATGATGTGGGTGACTTTTCGTAGGGAGAAGTCTGAAGCTTTTGACAAATTTAGGATCTTTAAAGCAAAAGTAGAAACTGAAACTGGATTGAAAATCAAATGTCTAAGATCAAATCAAGGTGGTGAGTTCACTTCTCATGAATTTAATAGTTATTATGAGACAAATAGAATTAGGAGACAATTATCTGCAACTAGGACTCCTCAGTAGAATGGAGTGGTGGAAATAAAGAAAAAAACCATTTTGGATGCAACAAGAACTCAAACCTTCATCTATATTTTTATTTTTCAAACATGTATTTTCTTTTAGAGTACAAAGTATTATATTTTTTTTCCTATAATGAATGTTGATCCTTGTGGCTCTCTATGTAATAAAGGGTATCTCCTATATTTATTACAAAAAATATTCAAAACCTGGACAAACCACAACAAAGATTCTAAATAAGCTTATCGAAGATATGACAACCTTAAAAGGCCCTATCAATCCAATTAAGAAATAATATATAATTTACTTGTGGTGGTGTTGTTCCTTCTATTAAGGATGAGACTCCATTGGAGTACTATCACTCAATATTTAAATGGGGAAGAGGTCTTATGCTTGTGACCTCACTAATTCATAGCTCTAGGTCAAAATAGTTTACCACCCTTTGTTTTTTTAATAATAGATTATAAGCTTTAGCAATTTTATTCAACAAAATTATAATATTTTTTTTCAGTTTTTAAAAACAATTATATATATTACAACAATTAAATTTTCATAGAATGTTGAATTCATTGAAACAACTAATATATTACATATAAAGTCTTCAGACATGTAGTGTCGCGGTTAAAAAAATATGTTTATAGAATCTTATAAACTATTAAAAATAAGTGAAATTGAAATGAAAAATGATAAAAGAAAAAAGCATCCCATAATATTAGAATTTAGTTCTAATAGACAATAAAGTTTTATTATACAAAAAATTAACAATATCAAAAATATATTAATATATTTTTAAACTAGATATTCCAAAAGACTTGAATTATTCTACATTTTTATGAATTTGTTTAGAAAAATATTAAAAGTATAATCGAACAAAAGTAATTTTACTTTTAATTTTTTATCTAACTTTTACTTTTTATTAAATTTAATAGCCAATTTTATATAATACCAGTTTCAGAATCTCTTCTCATTGCAAATAACAACGCAATCAGCATGAATGAAATGACCTAATAGAGATTCGACTAGTCTTCAAACATTTTAATATGAAAAAAGATCAGTGAGAGAATAAGAACTTCCACTGGTGCTTCACAACTTCAACTTTGCTAATAAGTTGGTAAATATGTTGACGAGATATTGTCATCCTTCTCTGCATTGTAATTATTTTTATCTCCTCCAGCACAGTGTATGTGTCCTTCACGAGATGCTCAAAACTCACTTTTTCTAATACCTCCAATACCTTACTGTTACCTCTAATAACTAGATACGCAACAAATTCTTCATATTTGCCTTTTTTTCACTTGAGCAGTAATTATCTCTTTGGCTTCAAATGGATACACACGGTTGCGCCTTCACAATCAATAAAGCCCAACGAAGGTGTGTTTACAAAACAAAATGGCAGGTCGGGATAAATAGTTGATTCCAATACATTATAAGCTCTTTGGTTTCCGTTGATGAACAATGTTAAAAGCATGTGTCGGTACAACAATTCCATGCAAGATGACACGAATAAAGTATGAAGACTGTAATAATGCACGCTAACACGAATAAACTGTGAAGATGAAAAGATGAGAATGACAAATTTTCAACATTTGGTTGCACAGAAGCACCCTGTACCGGTCGCATGGATCAATTCATGTGTTGAAATAGTCTTTCATTCAAGTAACTCTTAACATTTGTGCGAATGGCATGTGACTAACGCAGGATTATATAACATACATAACCACAGCCATTTCTTTTTTGTGGTGGTGTTAACCAACACTTTACAAGAAACTAGAACAATGTTACTAACCATTATTTTGTGTGGATGTTATGAGCACTGCCATTAGCAGTTTAAGATTCCTATTATTAGAAACTTCATTAAATGTAAGATAATTAATAATAAATTATTAGAGCTGATAAAAAATAATGTGGTTAATAATTGAATATTAAGATAACTATCGGTAATGAATATCAAATAATTGACTTAAATTTGGTTATTTATTATTTTGAATAAATTAGAACGATATTTACAATTGGCATTTCATTTGTTGTAGTTCAGATGAACCCATGTGTCATGAGAATGAATGATCAACTAAGAACTCATTTCAACTAGATGATGCTTAAAAGAATGAAGCATTTAGAATTTCTAAGAGGTGAACCATCCAAGTAATACTCTTACTCAAATGCATTTAACCGTGAGGTTTTTCATAAGCTGTAGCCCACCTAATTTGCTACCTTGTCGACAAAAAATTCAACAAGTGTTGTGCCTTATGAACCATTCACCATATACAACATTTAAATTATCAATGTATAAATAGGAAGTATTTTTCTAGAATGTGTAAGTTAGGATTAATATCATGATTCAACTATTAAGAGCTAGTTATCATGTAATTGAATCCTAATATAAGAGGTATTTTCCCATTCTATTAAATTATGTTTTTTATATTTGGATTCTACCACATGAAAATAATAAGAAATCAACTATGCAGTAACTAATGGATCTTGATATCAATACCTTGAAAATATATCTTATTTATCAAATAATGGAATGAGCCACCACCTTCATTCACCCTAAGATTTCACATTAATAGTAGCATTATAAAGTTTTTTGAAAACTTTCAAATTTATACGGAAATAACTTTTTTAGAAAGCCATTTTTTAAATCCTTCTTATTTTAGTCAAACTAGCTACTAGGTTCCTCTCCACTAAAAATATTACATATTAAGACTTGATAATAAATCAATAGTGAAATCTTGTTTCTTTGTTTGGACAAAGTTTGCATGATTTTACAAACTATAGACCTATGTAGTTTTCAGTTTTCTTATGAATATTCCTACGTAATGTTATATTAAAATAAAAAATAGTACAATATTCACAAAGACAATTGGGGTAGTAAGGAAGGCGCACCCACAAATTCAAATAGGATAAATTTCATAGGAAAGTTGAAAATAAACAACATATCTAAGTCGCTAATGTTATGCCAATATTATGTAGATATTTATCATTAGGATTTCGACACCAATCATCAACAAAGATAGTATCATTTATAGGCTTCAAACCAATGAGTGTAACTTTCTCCTCAAGAGTGTCTTCAATAGGTTGTTTCATGTTGAGCTCAGAGATAGCAAGTTTCATATGAAGAAATTTATTTTAGCTAGGCGAACCAGCTTCCACACACCTTTGAGAAGAGGGACAAGGTTTCTTGGATGGATATATATTAGCTTGGGACTGATTGTGAGTATGAAAGCCTTGATAATTATGAGCCTCAACCCCGAACGATTGAGGTATATGACCTATCTTTGACAAATCGATGCAACCATATTGATGCCCCTTAGATGAGGCCTAAATTTAATCTTACATTAATGCCATGTAAGAAAATTCTTGTTGGCTCTATTAATAAAGTCTACTATAGTCTACACTTTGCATTTTAAAATGTGAATATCAAATGGATCCAAGGTAGCTTGGATAGAGGTCAAGCTTGAGACATGATGATATGAGACCCTTATATGCACTATTGGTTAAAGGATATAAAAATGAAAAAACCATCTCCCTCCCATCTCAACCATGCTTTAATAGATTCACATGATTTTTGGACACATTTGATATGAAGTTTTTTAGTATTAGACATTAGCATTAAAATTATAGGAATACTTGAAAGAAAAATCTTGATGACATGTCAAACCAAAGAGAAATTGGAGCTTGAAAAAAACATATATTCAAAAGGGAAACTTTTATACTCCAATAGGAAAAAGAGGAAAAGTCATGAAATAGATGAAAGGTATCTTATATATGAACATTTAATATCTCAATAATGATAAACAAAATGGTATAGGTAGAAGGAAAATATAGAACAATCAATTTAGTTACAAATTTTAGTTCTTATTCTTTGAATCATAATGAACCTATCATGAAGCTACAAAATTAGAAGAATTGACATGGAAAGATGCAAACCACAAGATAATGTTGTTAAACGAGCTTGCATGAACAATGAGATACAACAATCTTGCATGTGACAATGTATAATAGGCTTTTATTTTATAAGAAATTTGATGAGGTAGGATGAAAACTTACCCTGATACGAATATTAAATGCTCTATGCATAATAATAAATGCTTATAAAATAAAAATAAATAATGGGACATATCTATATTATAAGCTATCTTTAGGAATGCAATCTAGGATAACTAACATGATCCCATGAACAATATTAAATAATAGGTTACATAAAGTAACTCCTTGAAATCTAACCTATAAAAAATAACTCCTGGGTAAACTTAACATGTGAATTATGTCTCCTTCATTAGGAATAAAGGTACAAGACCTCATTAGGACATGATATTCAATATAAAACCTCCCATAATGCAACTTAGGGAGAAAAATACTAATATGACAATGATAGTACAAGAATAAATTAAAATGAAATATGGTATTGACAACTAGGTCATTTTAGGTACCCTTTCAAAACTAAACTCTCACAACTGAAAATAATCCTCTCCAAAAGAGATAATGCAAATGATTTACTTGTGTTATAGACCAAGTTATGTATGGGGGTCTCAACACCAATACCTTCTCATAACTACATCCATAAATAAGATACAATACAATCACTTCTCCGATAAAGGGAAATATAAAGACAACATTGTCCCATCATAATGAAGTATTATCAAAACCATTAGAGTAAATCTAAATCCAAAAGAGAATCAAATAATGAAAAATAATAGATCTATGTTTGGGAATTAGGAAATATAATGGTGGATTCTAAATAAACTCCATCTCAATGAAGAGAGAATAAGGTAGAAGTATCACAAATGAAATATTTATTCTAGCAATAGCTCAATGCTTCACTGTCTAGAGGAATTTCCAAAGAAATGACTTTGATACCATTTTGGAAGGCTCTGATACCATTATGGAATTTTCTAATTAACCAATCATGAAGATATAGACTTTAAAGAATCAATTAGGAAATATTTCAATCATAAGGAAATGTTAAAAAGTGAGCTTTCATGAACAATGAGATTAAACAAATCAATGAAATGTAAAAATGTGATTTTTTTTTATTAAGGGTCAAAAAAGTTTTTGAAGGGAATTAGAACCCTATTTACAAAAAACTGCGATTAGCAAACCATCAAAAAATAAACAAGAAATAAGTAGCCAATTGTCAACAAAGAAAAATAGAGAACTAGAAACCAAAATTAACAAAACAACAAGGCACACACCTACTTTAAATTTTTTAGAGCCTCAACAATGTTGACTTCAAGTTGATAAATGTCCATAGATAGTTTTTTCATGTCCATTAGATCCTAGAAGGATTGAGTAGCCATTTTATTGCAATTAAATCTAGTTTGGGTGTTGGGTCCCTTGACTTCCTCTTGAAGAATCTACTTTCTTATATCAAGTACATTAAGATCAATAAACTAGGCTTTAGGTTCATGCACTTCTCAAATTTATCAGCCATGACCTTTACACTTTTTTCACTACTCTTAATGATCTTAAAATTGAAATTAATTAGAGTTATTAAATAGTCATTAGTCTTTTTGTGGTTAGTTTTTAGCCTTGAAATTTTATCTTCATAATTAGTGTTCATGTGATCAATATGCCTAACTACCTTTTTGAGAGAGACCATCATATTTTTACCATCCTTGAGGACTTCATATGTTACAATACAAAATAGAAATTTCTTAATTGAGAAAGGTGATGATGTAGGATGAAGACCACCCTTGATACATACATTAAAATCCCATTGCATAATAATAAATGCCTATGCTCCAAAAGTAAATAATGAGACTTGGCCCTATTGTAAATTAGCTTCTAGAATGTCACCTATGATAATTAACATGTTACATAATGTAACTTTATGACATCTACTTATAATAAATTATCATCAAGTAAACATCTTTCATGTCTTTGGAATTCTTTTCATCTTGATGATGAATCACAGAGTGTGATTCGAAATGTTGATGGAAAAAAATTCACATAATCGAATGCAGAAAAATACATTAGAATACAAGATGGATTGTGGAAATCTCATAGCTTTAAACATAACATGTTAATTATGTCCCCTTCACTATGAATCAAGTACAAGACCTTATTAGAAAATCATATTTGACAGTCTCACACTTATTAGGGATGTGTATCTTGTATAGGAATATTGAGAATATAGATGTCTCAGAGTAGATTAAAAAAAGAGGACTACAAGACAAACATAATTCATTATGATAAAATAAGTATCTTGAAAAAAGGTATACAATATTATACTTAAAAATTAAGAGAAAATGAAAATAAAATGACAAAAGAAAAAATATATACAATGATTCTCATAACACTGCCTCAAGAGATGTAATTCTTAAGGTGCTATGCAAATAATAGTCAAGGATTTTCAAAATATAGTGAAAGACTATAATCTCAATAGATTTATGAAAACATATAATTTTCTTAGATATTTCTTAATTTTTCAAAAATAGACAATGAAATAATTACAAATTAAATTATAATAATTAAAGTCTTAAATAAACATGAAAGAAGAATTGAGTTACATTTTATCTCTAAATATCATGTAGAATTCCCACAATTATGATAGATAATGACTCAAAATGAATTAGCATCTTAGTGAAAAATAACCGTGATAAAATTCTTTATTCATTTGAAGAGGTAATACATTTATAAAATAAGATAATGAAAAATGAGATGTCCATAATTTTATAACATAAAAAAATAAAATAGAAGATAGTGATCTCATGTAGAAATGCAAAATTTAAAGACTAAACACTATATGAAATGCCTATTAAGATGGCTTATGTCAATTTCTCTCTTATTCAAACTCAATTTGTGATTTTTTATTCATTCATAGGCATATAGATTATGTTCTTGAGTATTTTTATTGTATCGAGGAATTTATGACTACTAGAATATTAAGAAAATCAGTCAGGAATATATGTTGGTGATATCTATTTAAATCTTTATTTTTTAGTGTGTGGTGATAATTTTGTGAGTAAATATTATTTTGGGCTACTTTAGATTATAATATTCTTTTCCTAATATATATTTCTCTAAGCATATATGTGGTGTGTTTCATAATGATTAATTTATTATGTGTTTATGCATGTGTGTTATAATTTTGATTAAATTTTAAAGTTCATTACAAATCTATCTTCTAAATATTGTCATAATAATATGATTCCATACCATTGCTTCATCCAGAAAAAAAATTTGATTGAAAATAAATATATCATTTCAACAAAAAATTATGTTTTTCTAAATATTTGTTCACAAAATAAAAAATTAACATAATTTATAAATAAAAATCACACACACATATACGCACAATCATTCATATATCTTATAAAAATCCATAGGCTAGAATATTTTTTCAATTGAAATTTTAACAATACATCATTAATAAAATTACGTTCATCTCTTTAAAATATTTAACTAGTTAATCTTAATAAGATAAAAACATATATTTAATTAGTTAATCTTAATAAGATAAAAACATATATTTGTTTATAAGATTGTATAGGATTCAAAAAATTGCAATTAATTTTTCATATGTTTTTAAATAATAGAGTTTAGCTTAATGCGTGCAACTGTGAGTTAGTTTCTATTTATATTATCAGTCACTAAATATCCTACTTTCTATTGTGACCTCCTTAGCCATTCAGTCTCTCATTAAAAAGTTCTTTGTCGATTGTGGATCACCATTATTAACACGTGCTCCTTTTAGCTTGTACACTAAGTTTTTTTCTTTTAAAAAGTATAAAAGTATTTAGAAGTAATTTATTTGTTGGTGAAGGCAGAGATGCATTGTATTATTTAGTATACATTTAGTAATCATTTTTTAAAATACAAAATGATCACAACAAGACTTTTATTTTGACATATCCATATTCATATCCATAATCATAGCTATTTTTATTAGTGCTTGTCGTTAGGATAGTACTATTGCAATCGGGTGCACCCAATTTTCATTATTTTCTTATTATTCAATTTCTTTTCTATCAATTATATCTATGAATTTTTTGTTTCGTTTTTTTTTTTAAAAAATTCTTAAGATGCATGATTTTTAAGTTTTCAATTTACAGAAAATATTTTTTCTTCAATCTAATTGGCTCAAATAATTTGCATCTTATTACTGGATATCGTGGATGCACTTTCTCCATGAGGTTTTTAAGGCAAATTTTTAGGCCATTAAAAACATATTTAGTATGTTTTTGATTAAGGATAAAAATGTTTTGAGGGGACTCAAAACCCCATACAATAGGTTTTGAAAGGACTCATAACCCTCTGCTTTTACCAGGATTTGGAACCCACAATACAACGTTGGCAAGAGGAAAATATTAGAAAACCAATAGCCCAACCACAACCGAGACTGAAAAGACTAGCCTCTAATACATGCATAAGGGTTTCACTAAGGCTCCCTTAACATTCGACTGACACCATGGGTGTTCCAGGAACCCATAACATTCAAAGACACAAGACTATAAAAGGTAGCCATACATTTACATTCTAGACTCAGAGGGTTTTGAAAGGCTACCCTAACCATCAGCTCGGGTTTTGAAGTGGCCCCCAAAATCAGTAAAGAAGGGTTTTCCCAGGCTCCCTTAACCTGCAACACAGACCTCACATTTCCAAAAGAAAAACCTATCCTTAACCAAAAACCAAAACAATAAGTGGCCAGGTTAGGCCCTTGAACACTACTAGCATCCATACTGCCTATGGATTTTACAAGGCTCCCATGACCTGAGCTAGGCAACAAAAAAAATAAACATAAAACAATTGCCAAAAGGGAGATTTTGAAAGGCATCTCAAACCTTCAAAATGGGTTTTAAAGTGGATCCCATAACTAGTAGGAGGACACCCATCACCACCCAACATCTGATCACAGCCTGCCTTCCTACACACCACCTCTCCAGCTTTATAGGAAAGGGAACCACCTCCATAGAAGAAGCAAGGAAAGAGACCATCCACATATAAAATGAAGCAAATAACCCCCAAAAATAGACCAACAACCAACAAATAATCACATGATGCTTAGCTAGAAGGAAAGGTTTTGAAAAGGCTCCCAAAACCTTGAATAGAAAAAGAGCCAAGCACCAGAAGGACTCTATGCGAACAAGCTTCACTAGAATCTCCATATCTATAGGGGTAGAGGGAAAGAAACCCAACAATAGAGAGACAAACAAAAGAGAACATCTAGCCTCTAATAGAAAGGTATCCAATACCCCTAATAACAGTCATCCCACTAAACTCTGCTCAGAACTCTTCCCCTCTATAGAAGAGTGGTCCACCTTAATAAAACAAAATGAAAGAAATGGAAAGAAGATAGTCTGTGAACTACCAGAGAATCTCTTGAAATGAATAGATCCATAAATGCACTCACAACCTACAAGAGAAAACTAAAAAAAAAAACTCCAAAAAGATGCAGCGACCTCCCAGACAGAGTCCCCCCTCCACAAGAGATCATTCCCAAAGTGAAAAACACAATCCAAGGGGAGAAAGGACTATAGAAAACCATAACCTCCACCTAGATCCTAAACAATACCCTCACACCAAGGCACAACTAGGAAAGCACAAACTATGGAAAAAACATAGACCACAGTAGCCACCTCAAAAACCTTCTTGCACAATAAAACAGCCAGCAATAGAATCTCCACTTCACGGGCCCACTAGGTATAGAAGAAAGCCTGACCGAGATCCAAATCCAAGCAACCATATATCCAATGGCAGCCATCGATAACACATAAAGGAAGAGAAGCTATGAGGTAAGGGCAAAGAGCCCCATCACCATGCACAACCTTAATCACACCCACCGTGCCCACCACAAAAAAGGACTAATGGGATAAAAAATCTACCATCAACCAAATAGGGCAATGGGGAGCAGAGTCGGGATGCACCCCCCCAAAGATGAGACAAGACGCCATCGACGCGGCCCGAGCACTGCCAAAACCGTAGAGCCTTGCCAAGAGCCCAACCCCAACAGGATCAACCACCTCCCCATCACCGTCATCTCCTTCCTCTGCCTCGCTCTTCTCCTCCCTCAGCTTCCCTCGAAACCCTTTCTCTAGCGACACTTCTCGCGCAAACCATGTTTTTTGTATCCCTAAAATTTTTTTTTTTTAAGTATGTTATAATTTTTAGATCATTCAAATATTTGTATGCTTAACTATTTTATACCCATTATTTTGGACATGTTTGTATGCCGAAGGTTGTCTTGCATGATTCTCTCTTAAATTTTTATTCAGATTTGCCATAAAGTTAAGAAAAACTGAAAAAATAAATTATTGTAATATAGGTTTCAATTAATTTATGTTCTCTTCTTTTCCATCAAAAACCATGTTTTCCAAGACAAATTGTTACTTACAAATTGTATTACAAATTGTTATTTATTATTGAAAAAATAATTGTATTGTTTCACTTAAATATAATTTATATTTGATTAATATATTACAAACAAATACAAAGTTCTAGTTTATTTTTTGATTTGTAATAATATTTTAATTAATTTTAAAAATAGTATTATAATTATATTTATTTTATTTTTAAAAAATTAATTAGAATGTTATATAATATTTTCTATAATTAAATTAAAAATTAAAAATATAAATAGATACATAGTTAAATAATAAATATTGCTAGATATAAAATATAATATATGTATCATTCATTTAATATTTCAATGTTATGTTTGTAATAGAAATGCAAATTAATTTTGAAATAATCTAGTAATTATGTTTAATTTACATATTATATTTTGAAAGAGTGAATTAATTAGAGAGGTGTTAGTCATATAATAGCTAATATAATATAAATTTAATATATAAAATACATACATAATTACATAATAAACAACTTTAAATATTAAATATAATATAATATATAATTTTTAATTTAATATTTCTAATATATGTGGATCATATTTTAAATCTAGAATTAGTGGAAGTGCTCATAAAAGCAAATAACATGTTAAAAATTGTAGTTGAAAATGTTGGTACAGTTGAAATTTTTTACATTTTACATAAAATATCTATTAATTTTATATTTACAATTACATATTTTATTTGTATTTTTAATATAATGTAAATATTAGATATATTTTTAATATAAATAATAAAATCATATTTCTAAATATAATTATTATTTAATTGTTATTTATATATTAAATAATATTATAAATTACATTAATTTTATGTTTAATGGATTCTAAATTATTAAATATAATATTATTTAAATTAATAAAAAAATAATTAACAATTTTATTAGACAAAATATTACATAAAATTATTTTTAATTTAGGTATCAAATCAAATTTGAGAATTCTAGAATATTGAATCAATTTCAAGCTTAACTATTGATACTCATGCTCCAAAATACAATAAAGTAGAACAATATTACTCACCATTATACTTGCTATTTGCAATTTTAGATTTTTGTAATTGTGTCTTGACAATCTATTTACCAATAGTTACATTGCCTTAAAAAGAAAAAATGGAATTACCCACCACCTGTTGTTCGCTATCTTATTTTTAATAATGAAAATATTTAGTTTTTGTAATCAACTTAGATACAATAAAGTAATAGGATATTTATAAAACATTGAATTCAATTCAAGTCCTAGTTTATACACAAAAAATACATGTTTATAAAACAAGAGAAATTGAAGTGAAAAAAAGAAAGAATAGAAACAAGTATTTCATAATATTAAGTTTTATTTCTAATAGATAATAAATTTTTATTATCTAAAAAATTTAACAATATACAAAATATACTAATGTATTTTTTTTGGGTAGATATTCTAAAAGACTTGAGATATTGTGTTTTTGTATGACTAAAAAGTTAGAAAAATATTAAAACTATAATTAAAAAAAAGGTAATTTTAATTTTTTCTAAATAAAATAGGTTTAACATTTTGAAATTGCGTCTTCACAATTTTCATTCAATTATATGATATTCAACAAAAGTAAACTTAAATTTAACATTTTTGAAAATTTAATAATTAATTTTACATCATACAACTCAAGAATCTCTTATCATTTGAAATAATGGTAGAATTAACATGAATAGAATCAAAATATAATTACTGTTGCTATGAAAACAAAATATAATTAGTGTTTTTATGCTTCTACCAAGAAGAAAATGAGTAATCTTGAATGGAGATCACTCCAATGCAACTTATGGAAAAGTAAAACAACAACAATAATATTTTTTAGTACAATTCTGAGAAATAAGAGTGTAGTGCCTCTCTTAGACTTGCATTTTGATTTACATATTGATTAATCTAATTAAACATATGGTTTATTATTAAATGGTTATTTATGACTCTATTGCTATCTTAGATGGTATCATTAATGTTAGTACTCTATGATGATTTATATTATTTGATATGACTCATCATGATTGGAGTTTCATATGATTCTCCTAGACTTGAATTTTGATTTACATATTGATAGATCTAATTAAACATATGGTTTATTATTAAATGGTTATTTATGACTCTATTGCTATCTTAGATGGTATCATTAATGTTAGTACTCTATGATGATTTATATTATTTGATATGACTCATCTTGATTGGAGTTTCATATGATTGATGATGCTAGACATACTATATGATATATGGCATTTGATGGTTCTTGTATATGTTGGCATGTATAATTACCCGAATGGATAGATTTGTATGTGATCATTTATCCTAAGGATTATATGACTTATGATGATATGTTAGTACTAACCTCCTATGTGATGCCTCAATGTTTTATTGTGTGACTGTCTTCGTGCATAGAGACAATTTCATATCACTCATTAAGAGCATGGTGTGCCATCACAATTCTTTATGACTTTGTTTTTTATTATGATGTATATGTTGTGTTTAGTATTGATGCAATTTTGCAAGTATTAGACATTGACTCCACCTGGCTTCAGAGGTCTGAGCATGTCTTTATCCCAATGGCAAGTTGTCGGAAATGACATAGCTTCCCTCACACACTCTAAGTCTAACTTGTGTACCTTTTCAATTGTGCCACAATGAAATTTGTGGTTAGAGCCTTTGAGTTGTGATCATTTCCTTTGGTGTAAGATGCTTTGAGTCTATGTTATCCCTAGTTGGAGTTGTATGATTATTTAATTGTTTAATATTTATTTTGTTTGATTAATGTTTAATTATTGATTTAATTTATTTTTTGATTTACTATTTAATTGAGGTTAATTATTATTTATTTTTTAAATTAATTTTATTTTAATTGAGATTTTATTTAATGTTGATTAAAGGATTTTAATATTTTATTTATTTTATTTTATTTTACTTTATTTATTAATTTATTTTTAATAAGTAAATAGCTACAGAGGGGTAACACCCTTGTATTAATCAAAATAGGAGAATACAAGGTCTGATTCAGTGAGAACGGTAGGGGCAAAGAACTGGGAAGAAAACCCCCTACCCTAACTCTATTCCTATACAAAAAAACCAGTAATGAGGTTGGACAAGTACAAAACACCAGTAGACAACCATTGGAAGTAGATAACAGAGGCCTTTAAATAAGAAAAACAATAACTCAGAAATAGAGAAACCGAAGAGAGGTGACAACTGAAATCAATGAGAGTCTTTAGATTCATCATCCACAGGAGCACGAGCAACATCTAGGATTATAGGGCATTCAATGCCACAGGTCAAGTGAGCTGCTGATTCTACCTTCTCCCTAGGGAGTCGGTAGTCATTTGAGAGCCACTCTCGCCAAGCCCAAACCCCCAGTCATTGCCATCAACCAAATTTCCATTCTCCAAAATTCCAAATCCTTCTGCACCCACTAACCCTTCATCTTGAAGAAATTTCTCCCTCCATTTTGACGTGAAGCCATTTTGAATACCTGTCTCTTTAAGCAAGAATTCAATATTCCTGGTAATGACAGGCCAGGTTTCTTGAAGAGCATCATAGTCCAGAGAGTTCACAATCACTAACTTTCTCACCTTCGCTCCATTTCTCAAGGACATATAGTAGTTTTGGGGAAGTGGTATTCTTAGGTTGGCATCAATATTATCCAATTCGGCATCAATTTCCCCTAGCAGGTGGTGTTTAAACACCATTTGAGTTAAAAGCTTCACTCTCTGCTTGCTAGTCCCCATGTAAATAACCATTGCAAGGAAAAAGGCTAGGATATCGGCATTGGCTTTGTACCTATGATAAGCCATAAGGAATTCCTTCCCCAGTATCCTCTTAAGACTATGAAGAATAAGAGGGTGTAGAGAGAAGAGGACCTCCTACAGATGTTTGTTAGTGATTTTGCCCAGGATGGCCACCTGTCGACAAGTAGCTTCAAGGAGAATTGGGGTCTCCATAGAAATTCACCGAGTGAAGAATGCAAATATTGGATGGAAATGAGGGCATTCCATTGTTAAATAGAAAGTTATCAAACTAGGGGATACAGGTGCCAAGAAAGTAGTTCATGCCAAATGAATACACATGTGTGAAATGACAGTGTCCAAACACCTTCTAAGCCAAAGCTTGTCAAGTTAATGTTGGTCGACTTTATTCCTCAAGTAATTATGTGAATATCCTGAAAGGATCTAGTCATAGCTAGATATCAATTAAAAATACACACATGTCCAATTGCCATGGGGCACAAACCGGCACAAACCAATAATGATAGTAGTGAGCCACATCTCAGTGACAAGAAGAAACCTCAGCTAGTTAACAAATCAATCGATCGATCAATGCACCAGGAGCCACGATTCTCAACCGTAAGGAGAAATGGAGAACGCAACCATCAAGTAACTCAAACAGTGAGAACCACCATCAAGGAGAAAGGTGGGAGTCCATATCAACCGGTGGAGGCAATACAACTAGTTAGCACCATCACCGAGAGGCTAATTGGAGAAATGTATCAGCTGGAAAGAGAAGACAATTAGTTGAGACCACAACCAATAAAGTCAACTGGAAAGCAATGTTACTGGCAAGGTAATCAGGCCATCTCAATTGGTGGAATCTCATTTGGGGTAGCAAACAAGTTAGAGAGACCCAATCAGAGTGCCAAGGGGGGATTACCATCGGCTATCACCATTTTAGAGAGTCTGTCAACCTCTCCATTTTCTTCCCTAAAGATGTGGCTAATCCTAAATCCATCAAAGGTGGCTAGAAGCACCAAAATCGGTTGAAGCCACTGGTTAAGATGCCAACTAGGGGTGTTATTATAGCGGACTGCACTAACCACATTTAATGAGTCTCCCTCCAAATAAATTCTCTGCACCCGGAGATCCTTCCCTAGCTGCAGTCCTCTTAACGCCGCTCAGAATTCAGCATCATTGTTAGTGGTAACTCCAATCTTTTCAGAGATTTATTTTATACTAATACCATCAAAGCTCCTCAATATACACCCATTACCACTTTGACTCGGGTTTATTGCAGAAGGACCATAAAAGTTTACCTTACACCACCCAGGCTTAATCTTCCAATCCCAGTCTGTATATATATTTTTCTTTAATGATTTGGATTTAGCAGCCTCATTCAAGAGCTCAGTCAAATGGTTCTCAGTTTTCCTACATAGAGACGATAAGGTCATCTCTTTACCCTAGAAAGTTCTATGATTCCTTTCTTTCCAAATTTCCCAAATTAGAAGAGATGGTAAAATATAAAGCAAATCAGCAAATATAGCCTTTCCTACCAGTTTAGGCCATTCTAGAAACCACTCATCCAGCCCTGATGAGAAGGGGCCAAAGATTCTAAATTTTTCCATGAAATGCCACCAACAGTGACTGGAGAACTTGTGGTAGAGAAGTAGATGATCCACAGTCTCTTCTTGCTTTTGGCATAAAATGCATCTACTATGTCCATTGATACCCATTGAATAGAGCCTTTCTTTAGTTAGAATCTATTTTTGACAAGCCAACCAGGCAAATGAACCTACTTTGGGTAGGAGATGTCAGTGCCAAAAAATATTAAAAGGCCAATCTTTTTTATCAATAACCGCTTCTTTCAATTTGTAACCAAAACATACCTTGTATTTACCATAAGAGGAACCGCACCACCTAATAATGTCCTTTTGAGGGGAAGAGAAAATAACCCTTTTACTGAGAATGTTGGCAAACAAGTCTTTCTGGTGCTGATCCAGGTTCAAGGGATCCAAGGAGTTCCATTTCCACTTAGCAATGCCATTTTGTTGGATAGGATAACCATAATCACAGATATTGTGACCCTAGAGGTGACAAGTTTCAACCATAGTGGGTTGCAGAGAAGGGTTGAGCCATAAGGTAGCTTCACCAGCCCAAGAATCAATCCAAAAGGAGGCATCATTTCCATTCTTGACATCCCAGGTAACTTGATCACTTATGATTTCCCTGCTTTCCACAATAAAGTTCTAGATGGACAAGCCTTTGGGGGGGTTATTTATAGTGAGAATCCTTTTTGGCTCCAGAGAGTTCAAATATTTATGTTTTAAAATCCTTGTCATTTTTATTTACCACCACTGCAAATTTCCCAAAGCAATATAGCACCCATAGCTAAATTCATAATCAAAATTTATCGAATGTTAGCACCCCCTGCCCCTTTTGGTTAGCAGATCTTTCTCCAAGCTACTAGAGAAAATTTATCTTTGTCATTCGAGCCATTGCAAAGGAAATTTCTCATTATAGAGATCAATTCATCTTCAATTGCCATTAGTAATCTCAGACATTCCATGGAAAAAATCGGTAGTGTAGAGAGGACCGATTTTATCATAGTGAGTTTCCTAGCAGAGGATAACCACTCGCCTTTCCAATTTAAAAGCTTGGATTTGCACTTATCAATAAGACGCTTCCAATAGCAAGTTTTGTTACTGCCAATGAAGAGGGGGGTTCCAAGAAATATCCCAGGGAAGTTTGTAACTCTGAGATTAAGAATCCTTGATAAGGCACCTTCCAAGTTAATCAGAGTGTTCACAAAAAACACTTCAGATTTGTGCCACTTGATTTTCTGCCCAGAAGCCATACTGTAATCATCGGGGCATGATTTAATTGTCCTTGCCTATCTCCTACAAGCCAGGCCAAACAAAATGGTATCATCAGCAAATTTCAAGTGAGTCCTTTTTTCAACCCTTGTTGCCACATTGACTCCAAGCCATCGATCATCTTGTTGAAGATCTCTTATTGATCAACCTAAGGCTTCAGCCATTATGATAAAAAAAATGGTGACATTGGATCACCTTGTCGTATTCCTCTTGACATGGAAAATAAGCCATGAGATGAGCCACTAATCAAAATAGAGAATTTGGGGGATGATAAACAACTCGTAACCCATGTGATCCATTCCTTGCAAAAAACCAAATTTATTTAATACCTCAATAAAGAAACCCTTGTCCACCATATCATAAGCTTTCAAAATATCAAGTTTTAAAATCATGCAGGAATCCTTAGTTTTCCTAGCCATATGAAGCATTTCATGGGAAATGATAATGCCTTCCACAATGGATCTTCTAGGGGCGAAGCCACTTTTTTCATCCAATATGATGTGTTTAAGGAAAGGCTTTAATCTATTGGCTATGATCTTTGTTACAATCTTGTAGACTATGTTGCATAAAGCAATGGGCCTAAAATCACTCATCAGTTGAGGGTTTTGCTTTTTTGGGATTAAAGCCAAAAATGTGTGATTAATAACACCTATCATAGTCATTTTCTTTCTTGATTCTTCTATTGCTAGGTGTAGATCTTGAGCGATGATATCCTAGAATTATGGGAAGAATGCTGCAAGGAAGCCATCAGGGCCAGCAGTCTTATCAGGGTTCAGCTGAAAGGTAATTTTCCTTACTTCCTCAAGTAAAATAGGATTAAAGAGAGCTTTGTTTTGACTATCAGATATTATGGATGGAATTGAGTTAAGAATCCTGGCTCTTGCTTCATGATCATTCTAGTGACCACCATTCATTAAAAATTCAAAGAATCTTACCGCTTCCTGTGCAATGTCCTCATAGTTTCTAACAATGACACCATCCGGTCTCTTAATCTCTGATATTATGTTTCTATTGCGAATGCGAATGGCCGATCTATGGAAAAATTTGGTGTTTCTGTCACCTTCCTTAAGCCATAACTCCCTTGATTTTTGTCACCAATGTATTTCCTCATGTAGACACCCAAAATTGTCATGTCTAATTAAATAAATATTATTTATTTAATTATCTAAGCTTAATTCTTCTATTAATTAAATAAATCTTTATTTATTTAATTAATTCATTTATCCTCTTCTAGCCTTATTTCTCTTTTAAATAAATACATTTATTTATTTAAATTATCCTTTTCCTAAATTAAATAAATATCTTATTTATTTAATTGATCTCACTCCTTCTATTAATTAAATAAATCTTTATTTATTTAATTAATTCATTAGTCTTTTCTACCCATGACACATGTCACTCATCTCTTAATTCATACACTACCTACCCCTTTCATTATTTTATTATTTCTTTTACCTACCCTCTAGTCATAGCCGACCTCCTTTTACACCTCTCAATCTTATCCCTCCATTTCACATAGTGTCTTCTATATAAGGAGATGCTTCCTTCATTATCAACCCTAATCAATTATTCTAATCAATCATCCTAACTACTTGATCAATTGACTACTTGGCATATGCGATCCTACTTACAACCACATTCCGTTCTTTGTTGAGCTCTTGTGCACATAAAATCTGAGAGCAAATACATCAAACAAGATCAATGGAGATAGGAAGAATGGAGATGCAAACCCTATTGGACATGTGATGGTATAATCTTTGTGATTTCATTTGATTTGCATTGTCTTAGGTAATCTTCATATGTTATTGTGGATCTTTGTTGTTGTTAGGCTAGGGTTTTGTGGTTGAATTCATTTAGCCTTTCAATATCGTTATTATTTTTATCCATTTTCACCATATACATTTTGGAACACCTCATGGGACATGGATTTTTCTTAGATCTATGTTTTTTGCAGATTTTTCTAACCCTATATTGCTATTTTGTAAAACAATTTGGAGAATAACCTTGTGCAGCTAGGGTTTTGGACACAAAATCAAGATCTTGGAGAGATTCAATCATATCTCACAAATGGCTTGGAAATTTTGCACCAAATATTTTTTGCAGGTTGAAAAAAGAATCAGGAGCTCTCAATCCAAAATTCAGAATTTTTGGAGCACATTTTCATTTTCTATGAATTTTTTATGATTTTTCATAAAAATTAATTTTGAGAGTAAATGATAGACTTTTTCGGATTTTCTTACATTTTTGGAAATCTCTCATAATTATACACAGGATCTATTCTTTGTGATTTTAATTTTGATGCGAAATATTTCCCTAAAAATCGGATCTTTAAAAATTTGGGGTTTTCCTTATTTTGATCAGATCTCACAAACGGCTTCGAATTGTGACATTAAATTTTTTGTGTGGGTCAGGAAAAGTATCAAAAAGATTCATTAACAATTTTAGATTTTTTGGATCGATTTTGCATTTTATATGAATTTTTTATGATTTTTCATAAAAAAATAATTTTTGGAGCAAATTAGCAAATTTTTTGGATTTTCTTATATTTCTGGAAATCTCTTGAAATTTTACAGGTGGTCTTTTTTTTATGACGAATCAAATCTTTGAATTGGTCAACAAAACACATTGTTGAAGGCCCCTATTTCACAAAGTCTTTTGGATCTAAAATTTACCTAACTTGTGTGCTTGCAGGAAGGGGTGATCATTTGAAATAATCCAAACTACTAATAAATCTTTGTTGCAGGTCCTTGGCAAGGGTTTTTGGATTTTTATTGTGTGCCTTGTTTTCATAGACTAGCAAACACTTCAATTGGTGCACTAAAATTCAATCATTGTCTTTTGTGTCTTGAGCAATAGGTTCTTTTTGTTTAATCTTTAGAGGGCCTATCTTCCCGTGTGGTCATTAGGACTACTAGTGAGAAGAGAACGACCCAAGTGGTAGAAAGGAAAATCCACCTCTTTCGAACCACTGTAAACAACTGTATTCATGGTGAAAACTATGGATAACGTGTGCTGATTAGTTCATACCAACACTATGTCTCCCCATAAACCCGTTTGATCAAATTTATTTGATCAGTTGTAGGGCGTAACCCCTATCGGCTGGGAGCCTTCTGTATTTATAGAGCTGAAAGTGCCACATGTATGGCCACACGAGCGGATGCCCTTACTAGCACCTTTTTGTTTTAGAAGCCAAAATCCTTCTAGTTGTTGAGGCAGGAGGTCGGACCTCTGGTAGCGGCCAACACACATACGGTTCTTAGTAGAGATACAAAGTTCTTCATGGGGAGTTTTCGTGGGGACTGATGCTTGGCTGACCCGAGAAGTGAGTGCCGAGGGTGGAGCCAGTGAGGTCAAGCACCTAAGTATCCGCTCTGAATAGCATAGCCTCGAGGGTAAAACCTCATGTGGGATCAATAACTACTGTCTTGGCCAGCCATAAGAATTGTGCTTGACTTATTTTAAACATTCAAAACATTCAAGACCAAACAGTTAAACATTGTGTCTTTTGTGTCTTCAAGTGTATGCAAAACATTTTTACATCAAACATCACACTTCTCTTAGAGTCATTTTGAGTCTAAACACTTGCAAACATTGAGTCCTCATCAACATTGTGTCCTCTTGTCGTGAAAAACAGTCAAACATTTAGATTTGGTCACAACCAGCAACTTCACAAATTGGAAAAATTTTACAGTCCAGCAAACAAGAGCAATCAGTTTTGGAATTCTTGAGCTTCCTAGGTTGTCTCTCTAGGTTTTCATCTAGCATTCAACTTGTCTTTGGGTCTCACAAAATCCATCATTGCTTTACACCTTACATTACATTCACATTTGTCTAGACTTGAGTCAAAAGGTCACTTGCTTGTCCTCATCATACTTTGTCAACACACTACATACAACAACATTTTGCTAAGTGGTCCCTCATCAAGGTCTATCACCTTTGGGTCTCATTTGGTTTTACTTAGAGTCAAGGTCAACTTACCTCATCAAGAGAAACTATCCTCTCTTTGGAAGTCACACCTACTCTACTACATACATACTTGGTCTTACACTTTGGACATTGCAAGTACACTTCAGATTCATTTACATTCCATCCAACCCTTGGTCTTCCATACCTTTTCCATTTTCATCTAGTCTCACACATCTTGGTCAATACCTAGTTCATCATTGAAACCCGTCTTCAAAAATCTAGGAGAGAAACTAAAGAGGCTCAAGAGTCCGCAAACATGAGTGTCTATGAGTATGACAATGATATCTTTTTCAATTCTGATCATACTACATTACCTGACATGGATGCCTATAGAAACATTCCAAATGTTGAGAACATGGACACTACAAACAACAGTGATACACACAATGATGATATGGACAACTTTTCAGTACATTCAGCAGATGTGGAAGAATCCATTATGGATCCCCATTTCAATCAATTGGTTGAGGAAATAATGAGGAGGGATAGACAATACTTCTTACAAATGATGGCACAAAGTGGAGCCAAGATACCTCATGATTTTGACATGTCTCAAATAATGGAAAATCGACCTTTGCAACAACCTCACTCCAACATGGATCAAAGGAGGCCTAATAGTGGAGGCAATAGAAGACCACATATGGTGCCTGAATCACCATCATCTTTGTTTCAAAAACCAGAGGTCCCACATACACATGGTCAAGCACATGATACTCACCTTCGTAGACCATTATGGAAGTCTTATGTAGAGAAATATGCTCAATCACATATCAATGTTAAGGATCAACCACCAAAGCAATTGGATATTCAAAGGCATGCTCAAAATTTGGACACAAAGAAACCCCATCTCAAATTTGGGGGCAACACATTAGAACATGACATGCCTGTAGAGTATGGTATACATGCACAAAATAGATATGGTGTTCCTCAACATGAATCTATACCAAGTGGTCCATATATGCAGCATCACTATAGACCTCCTCCATATGAACATGTGTATGATCAATATCATCCATATATGCAACATGCTCCTCCTCCAATTGGTGCCTCAAGCATGGGGTATGGTCCAAGAAGTCGATCTCCACCTAAGAGCAATTTGGAGCAACAAATTAGGGACTTACAAAAGAAAATGGAGGACATAAATACACCGAAGCCAACATACACAATGAGAGACATATGTACTTATCCATTTGACAAGAGCATTCCAATGCCTCCTTTTCCTACACACTTTGTGACGCCTAAATTTGATAAGTATAGAGGAAAAGGGGATCCTAAGGCACACATAAGACAATTTTTCACAGCTTGCATTGAGGTTGCAGCAGAAGAGACATATTTGATGAGATTATTCCCACAAAGCTTAGGTGATCAAGCTATGGAATGGTTCTCCCAACTCCCACCTGGTATTAAGTCATGGGGTGATCTAGCAGAGGCATTTATCCAACATTTCTCCTACAACATAGAGACAGACATATCAGTCACTACTTTGTGCAACACCAAGCAAAAAGAGGGAGAATCTTTTGCATCATTCTTACAAAGATGGAGAAATCTAGCCAGCAGATGCTCTTGTGAAATTCCACAAAAACAAATGGTAGAAATGTTCACCTAGAGTGTTAACAAAGTCATTGGCTATGATCTAAGAAAAGCTTGTTTGTCCACCTTCAAGGACGTCATTGAAAAAGGCTTAGCAACAGAGAAGGTCCTAATTGAACAAGGAGTCATTAAGATATTTAAGGAAAACAAAGATGACTTTAAGGGAAAAGACAAGCCAAGATTTTGGAATAGAAACAGGAACACAGTCAATGATGGTGTTGTTGATGCCAATACAGTGCGACCCAAATTCATTTTTTGGGGATCAAGTTCTACAAACAATCAAGTGAATACTCAAACAACTTCCAAGTAATGAAGGAAGTACACTCCATTGGGAGAACCACTTGAGTCAATTTTCAAAAAGCTAGTGGCAAACAAGGTAATCACAGTTTCAGACTTTCCTCCATATGAACCAAAGGTTAAACCAAATTGGTGGAATGATGATGAATATTGTGAATTTCATAAGAGAAAGGGTCATAAGATAGGAAATTGTCATCGACTGAAGAACATCATACAAGATCTCATTTATAGAGGTGACATTGAGATTGAGGGACACTCATCCAATCAAGAACATAAGATGTTTAAGGAACCATTCCCAAAGCATGACAAGGGAAAAGCTAAAGCCACAGATGACCAAACCAACTACACCAGAACATCCTACAACTATGATTCAACCATCAGTCACATCTCGATGGACAATTATGTCTCTACCATTATCATCAAGGACAAAACGTCTGAGAATTCTACCTAGAGACCCAGGATTGTCCTAAAAGGTGTTGGATCTTCTTCCGAACCTACCTCTGAATGTCATGTTACAACCCGTCGAGGTAAAATCACTTTGCAAGGTGCTCCAGCTAAAAACACCGCTTCCTCATCAACCAAACCTGAGTATGACCTTGTAGAACAGTTAGGGAAGACACCCGCACTCATCTCCATACTTGAGCTCTTACACATATCCCCCGCACATAAAGCCATTCTTGACAAAATTTTGAGAGACACTCCTATTCCTATTGATCTGAACATGGACCAGTTTAAAGCCATGGTGGGATACCTTTCCATTCCACACTCCCTTACATTCACAGAAGCCGATGACGCCTCCGTAAGTCAACCACATAATGCACCATTACACATTGAAGCCTTCATACACAAACATAGAATCAAATGAGTCCTGATAGATGGAGGAGAAGGTCTAAACATTTGTACATTGAGCACTATTAAACAATTGGGATATTCCGACAAAGCTGTGAATTCTACAAAAAAAATTACTATCAAAGCATATGATGATGAAGAGCGTTCATCCAAAGGCATAGTCATTTTACCTCTCAGAGTTGGGCCAGTTACAAAAAATGTGGTTTGTCAAGTCCTAGACCTAGATCTCACATACAATATATTACTAGTACATCCTTGGATTCATGAGATGAGTGCAGTCCCATCTACATATCATCGATGTATCAAGTTTCCACATAATGGAGTTGAAGTGACTATCAAAGTGGATCCAAATCCATTCATATATTGCAACAATATGCGACATAGATCAGAAATAACAATACCAGTCAATCAAGAAGCTATTCCTTCATCGACATATGTGGATCCAGAATCCTTGAAAGCTTCTACATCCAAACAAGCAGAGCTCAAAGACAAGTTCAAGATTAAAGACATGGGATGTGGTGAGTATATCTTTCATGTTGATCAACTCCCACTATCTCCTAAGACATTAAGTCGACAAGAACAATCTATAAACAATTTGAAAGGAATTGAGTGTGAACCACCTAGTGTTGTGGCTACTAAGTCTGAATGCAAATCTCCTCTAGTGGTGCAAACATCTCTTGATATCAATAGTCCTAAGAGTGGTTCCAGAGAAGAATCTATTGAGCGTATTGGTAGCCCTCTTGAGAACTCACATAGCTTTACCATTTCATCCACTCATTCCATTTCCACTCCACTTCCAGACTTGGATCAACAAGAATTACAAAAGCCCTTACCCATTGGGGATCAAAAATCAAGCTTTGAAAAGAAAAATCTAAAAGTCAAAAATAAAGAAAAGTCCTTTAGTCCAGATCAAAATCAAAAGCTACTGGACTCTGCAAAAATCAAAGTCAAGGATAAAAATCCTATGAAGTAAAAAGAACAAGAGTTGATCTCCCCTAATATCAAAATAACTGGGGGCAAAAGCTCTAAAATTTTAAGTCAAAAAGCATACTTGTTGATCCTAAGTCTCCATCATGCTATCCTACTTTCACTTCTTTTCACAATCATAAGCCTTCATCACTCATCCACTTGTTCCACACATCCATCTCCATTTGGCAATACATCATGGATCTTTAATGGAACTTCCTCAAGGGACTTTGTTATCAAGGATGCCCAAACTTCTTTAGGTGACATGCATATGGGCCTATGTAGTCCACACACTAGTAATTATATCTCAGTTCCTTCATCAAGGAAGACAGTCACTCAAGCTACACATCATTCAGTCAAGGAACATCATAGTTACAATCACAAAGTCAAGCCTTGCACATTTGAGGTAGGGGACTTAGTTCTCAAAAAAAATCCCAAAAATCTGCAAGACAGAGAGAAGAAGGGCAAGTTCGAACCAAATTGGCTTGGTCCTTACATCATTACAACAGCATATGGATCTGGGGCATATCAGCTCTCAACTACAGAAGGTGAACCTTTGGAGGATCCCATCAATAGCATACACCTTTGTAGGTTCTACACATAGCTCTTTGGAATATCCTAATTCAAAAAATACAAAAAAATCAAAAATTTCAAAAATACAAAAAAATTCAAAATTTTCAAAAATACAAAAAAAATCATAAAAATAAAAAATCTTTACTTGGTGAAAACCTGGCAAACAGGCACCTTGTGACACAAAAAACATTGAAAAATTGAAAAAAGTAAAGAGAAATAATTTCGTCCAATGATGAAAACCACTTTGGTGGCACCCTGGGCAAGTACCATGGTGAAAACTGGGTCACCAGCGCCATGTGTAGAGACATTGCTCCTCCCTCCTTCAGGATTCACTTTCATCATTTCACTTCGCACACACTCACAACCTATTTGTTCATAATAAACTTACCCATTCCCATCATGGCTTGTTATTGATCTACCCAAGATTGGTTAGCCATTCATAATAAACCTCCCTTTTCATCCCTTTCCATCCATAATAAATCAGATCCTATCTGTGGCTAAGGAAAATCCTACGTCTAGTGATGGGTGTGGAACTAAGAACATCACATGTTTTGATGAGTATAGTTTCTTCCAGCTTCCTTCAGTCTATCCGCGGACAATTCGAAATAAAGCAACATTTGCGTCACAAATCTGCAATAAAGTTTCATCTTCTCCACAATAAAGTATCAGTTTCATGGATTCAGTCAGTTTCAGATGAAACACAGCAGCAACAATGGGCTTCAACAAATCAAATCTTTCAACAAACTCAGACAACATTATGGTTCAGTGCTATCTATCCTTTCTATGAAAGTAAACATTGTGACCACAATCAAATAAGACTTATACAAGTGACAAGAGACACTAAATTTGAGGACTATAGTGGATGTTGGTGTCGAGTCTTTGTTTTCTTTTGATTTCATCTTTTTTTTAGTGACATGTCTTTTAGCTTTTCCGAGATGTCTTTGACTATAGATTCTATCTCCAGGATGTCTTTGACTAGAAAGGCAAGGATGGGGTATCGTCACCTATTTGTATTTGCTGTCTGTGGATTGTCTCTTAGTAATGCTATGACTTGTCCGAGGATATGAGGACACTGTGAGTCTAGTGTGAACTGGGGCATTCCTTGTTTGTGACTATCTTATCTCCATACAAAGAGGTACAATGACTTTCTAGGTCAAACATATGCCTCAATTATCATAACCTACTTGCCATAATAAAGCTCAATGATGATAACACACAAGAAGCTCTTTCACTTTCATATCTTCTATCTTTCATCCCCCTTTCTTGATTGACTTACA
Organism: Cryptomeria japonica; assembly: GCF_030272615.1. Taxonomy (NCBI): domain Eukaryota; kingdom Viridiplantae; phylum Streptophyta; class Pinopsida; order Cupressales; family Cupressaceae; genus Cryptomeria; species Cryptomeria japonica. The sequence continues at coordinate 111,657,467 of NC_081415.1, read as the reverse complement.
TCATCCTTCTCAAGTCTGCGTAGCCCACTATCACACGACTGAGTATAATGACACACCAAAAACATTTGCATTTCATGTAGTTGCACCTGCATTACCACATATAAGCATTTCATACATACATATAGATATCACAACTGCATCACATCCTGCACACAATGCCTGTTAGCACAATTTACATTTGCATTATCATATTCATCTGCATTTCATACATTCACATTTGCATCATGCATACACATATAAAACATAAAAGAACAAAAATAAAATATATTGCATTGCATCATATACATATTTGCATCCATATCATAAGCATCACATAAGAACATCTCATCACATAGGTACAAATGCATATAGCTGCTGCAAAGATGAATCATCTCATATATATATATAAAGTGTCATGATACAATGATGTCAAAATCATATGCCTACAATCACCCGCAGGTGTCTACATCATCATACAAAATGGTACAAAACTGCTACAGAGGAACCCACTGATAACTCCTACCAACACTGTTGGTAGTGCTAATCCTATCCATGTCATGGTATCCCATGCCACATGTCCCACCCTCATCTCCAGTCCCGAATCCTAGAACACTTGTCTCAGGGCCTCCCTATCTCCATCTTGATCATACGGAATCAGCTCCCCATCGATCGGTATCCGCAGAATCCTGTATACATCCTCCAGGGTGACTGTCATCTCCCCCATCGAAAAATGAAATGTACATGTCTCAGAGTGCCATCTCTCAGTCAGTGTAGTCAGTAATCCCATGTTTGCCCGAAACTCAGGCACATACAGAATATGTTGCAATCCCATAGCCTCAATCGCAGCTCGGTCCTCGGCTGTCAACTCAAGTCGCAACCTCTGAGTCGATGGGAATCTCTCCCATGCCTCTAGCATAGGCAAATACTCCTGCAATCACACAAATCAATCATCTCAGTCCTAGTGACACTCACTATTCATCACAAAGTGTTGCTTCTATCCTAGTGGTACTCCCTGTTCATCACAAAGTACTACATGTTTGGCACTCCCTGTTCATCACAAAGTGTTGCTCACATTTGCACTCACTGTTCATCACAAAGTGCTGCTCATATTTTAGTACTCCCTGTTCGTCACAAAGTACTATATCTTGGTACTCACTATTCATCACAAAGTGCCTTGATCTATCTTATCCTAGGGCCTATGCTTGAGTGAATCCTCTTGAGAAGTTTCCTAATTGGCAACATATGTTCTATCACAAAATTGTCAATCCTAGCCCTATTTGTTATCCTATTTTTCCCTAGAGGACCTGCTTGAGTATATCCTCTCAGTAGCTTATCCAATCTATAGCGTATGTTCATCACAGAACTGTCGATTTGACCTAGAAGACACAAATTCATATTTTTGGACACAAATGCGTTTTCTTGACATAAACATGCATTTATTACATTACCTAGTATGCATTAATGACAATAATAAATGCATCAAAGTACAAGGAGGTTTTGTGGTACTCACCAGCTCTGCTACCTCTACTAGCCTTTGGAATCGGCGAACGTGGTCAAATCTATGAATGAAGGCCATCGTTGCTGACTGCTACTGCTCTATTTTCGCTCTGCACTCTACTCTCATGGATGTGTAGATGACAATGAGGATGTATTTCCCTCGCCCTAGCCCTAGCACTCATCTCCCGAGTTAGTCTTCATTATCCCGTGACTCTGTCACTTTATCCGGTCAGTTCATTCTAGCCTCTCTTTCTTATCGAGAGATTGTCTGCAATCTTTTCAGATATTTTCATCCAATCTCTTGAGGGGGCATATCATTCCCATCTTGGGGCAACTCTGTATCAGTTCATATTATCTTCTTTGAAACAACGCGACAAGCTGCATTGTCTCAAAGAGGGGCAAAATGTAGACACCCAAAATTGTCATGTCTAATTAAATAAATATTATTTATTTAATTATCTAAGCTTAATTCTTCTATTAATTAAATAAATCTTTATTTATTTAATTAATTCATTTATACTCTTCCAGCCTTATTTCTCATTTAAATAAATACATTTATTTATTTAAATTATCCTTTTCCTAAATTAAATAAATATCTTATTTATTTAATTGATCTCACTCCTTCTATTAATTAAATAAATCTTTATTTATTTAATTAATTCATTAGTCTTTTCTACCCATGACACATGTCATTCATCTCTTAATTCATACACTACCTACCCCTTTCATTATTTTATTATTTCTTTTACCTACCCTCTAATCATAGCCGACCTCCTTTTACACCTCTCAATCTTATCCCTCCATTTCATAAAGTGTCATCTATATAAGGAGATGCTTCCTTCATTATCAACCCTAATCAATTATTCTAATCAATCATCCTAGCTACTTGATCAATTGACTACTTGGCATATGCGATCCTACTTACAACCACATTCTGTTCTTTGTTGAGCTCTTGTGCACATAAAATCTGAGAGCAAATACGTCAAACAAGATCAATGGAGATAGGAAGAATGGAGATCTAAACCCTATTGGACATGTGATGGTATAATCTTTGTGATTTAATTTGATTTGCATTGTCTTAGGTAATCTTCATATGTTATGGTGGATCTTTGTTGTTATTAGGCTAGGGTTTTGTAGTTGAATTCATTTAGCCTTTCAATATCGTTATTATTTTTATCCATTTTCACCATATACACCTCACACCAAAGGATTTCATTTAGATCAGATTTGAGATAATTTTCTTTGTTAAATAAATCCTCATTCATTACTAAAGTGATGACAAAATTGGTTAATTCTTCCAACTCAGCCTTAATTCTTAATTTCTCTATATGAATATTCTTGAAATGGCTCCTATTCCATTCTTTGATCTTAACCTTAATATACTTGAGCTCCTTATTGAGTATGAATAACCTTGAATTATTCCCTAGAACCAGTTCATTCCACCAAACAGATATAATTCATATAGCTCAGGCACTCTGAACCACATTTTCTCAAACCAGAAAGGAGTACCTCCTTCTAATTGTCCCTTGGCGACCTTCAGATAGATTGAGTAGTGACTTGAACCAATAAGCGGGAGAATCGATGACTCTAAAACAAGATTTTGTCCTAGTCAATCACAACAAGAAACTGGTCTAGCCGTTCAATAATATTAGTAAAACTCGATCTTGTGTTCGTCCATGTGAAAACTCCATTTTTAGCAACAATGTCTAATAGGTGATTCTTCTCATCAAATTTGAAAAAATCCTTTGGGACTGTATCAGTCCTCTGAATTCCCCCACATTTTTCATTGCTAGAAAGGATTGCATCGAAGTCCCTGACAACAACACAACTACCTTCGGTAATACTGCAAAGTTTGATGGTTAATAGATCCCAGAGAGCACGTTTATCACCAACAAAAGATAGTCCATAAACATTAAAAAGATTGAAATTCTCATTCCATCCTAGGATAGTTACCAGACAATGTTGCCAATACGTATCTTCCCCAACAAGAGAGATCCTAACATTCATGTGATTCTAGATGATTCCCAAGCCACTGGAGGCTCCATTCGATTTCCTAAATAGACCATTCCACTGTTTCCAAACTCTCATTTTTGCATCAATCTCAGCCTTACTCCATTTAGTCTCTTGTAGTAGCCAAATATCTCCTTTGGTGTCATCCATCTGTCCCTTAATCAACTGCTATTTTCCAGGGGCATTGATGCCCCTGACATTCCAAGATAAAAGTTTCATTGCTCCTAAAGAAGGGCGTCTCCCTTCCCTAAACTAAGTTTTGTTTGACCACTAGTTGCACCAGCAATTGCTAGCATATTTTTTTTGACTTGCGCCCCCGCACTCCTTTTGGCTTAAAGTTTGGTTTGTCAATGGTTGAATCCAACTTCCCAAAACCTTTTGTGGAATCTTCCAATAAAATATTAGAGTTTGGTTCAAATTCTTCTTCCCCTTCTGAGGAGGAAGACTCAATTTCACCATCTTCCAATTCAATACCCAGCGAGGAGCAAATATTATCTCCCATATCCCCTAGCTTTGAAGCCTCCTTTTATTGAGAGTGAATTTTGCAGGCTTCAATTACCAACTGACCCCCAATCTCAAGAGGAGAGGGTGGTAGCGAATCTATTAATTTGGATTCAATATCCACCTGTAAGGTTTTAGTCTTTTCCAAAAGCATGAGAAGATCATGTTGGCTCTCACTTTGATCATAGGTGGGAGGAGCTATATTTAAAGGAGTTGCCTTAGTAAATGGAATATTCTCATTATCATGAATTTCATTACAAAAATCCTTTCCAATATCAATGGAGATAGGAGGTTCTGGTTGCAGATTTTATTCAATAGGAGATTGCATGCAAGAATAACTTCTTTGTATCGTAGCCGAAACATCACAACCTAAGCCGGTGTGATCCAAGGAGAAGCATTTAGGGAAAATATATAACTGATCTTCTCTATCAATCTTTTGGATTCAGAACTTCCCAACACCAACATTTTTAACTTCGTCGGGGATCTTGGTGATTTGATCTGTGCTAATGCATATTTTAAGAAAGCTTCCCCATATTTTGTCCTCCAAAATGTCATCAACCGATACAAATGTGCCAAGGTATTTGCATATATCCTTAATGACATCAATGTTCTAGGGGATAGTTGTAGAGTCTTATCCATACCTTACTGTCCGGTAATACATAAGTTCGGGGATTGAAATTGGGTTGCCATTCAATGATGTGAACTTCAATGCCATCCAAGATATATGGACCTTTTCTTTTCTCCTTCCATTTCTCCTCATTTCTCATAAATTCAACCATAAAGAAGTCATTTGGGAGAATATTGATGTTAATATCCTTTCCCCATTGTGCTCTAAACCAGTATTCAAAGTTGCCCTTAACCCATTTTCCACCATCCCACTTGATGAAAAAGAAAAACTCAAGCAAATTCAACCTAGAAGAATAAATTTTATTTTCATCCAAAAAGATAGTAGGTCTTGAAGTTTTTCTTATTGGTTTAGGATGATGGGGATGATGAGGGAGAAAGGTCTGTCTTCGGAAATCCATGTTTCCCCCTCGATCTGACCAAGGGTTCTGATTTTTAGGATGAAAGTTAGATCTCCAAAACCTAGGTTGGTCTGCCCTAGAGTTATCTTCCCTGAAGCACCCATTCCGCATTTGGAAATTATCATGAGATTTTGGAGGGACCAGATTGCATTCAGAATATGGATTGCCTCTCTCGATTGCCACACCGGGGATGCTAGATTTAGCAATGGTTGCCAGTTTTGGGAGAGCTCAAAAGTAGGACACTTGGCCTTGCGATACCAACCTTTGTTATTCCAGATGAAACCATTTTCCTTCCATTTATGCAGGTCAATAGGGCACTGGTTGCCACTCGAATATGGATTTCTATAATTCATCCATGGTCTAGAGTATCTATCTCTGTGGAACATGTCTTCTCTCTGAGAATTAACCAGTTTTCGAGTGGGTTACAACATCCCTGCTTCAATGGGAAATGCAATATCTGCTTCATCTCTCCATGAACCAATCTTTGCGGCCTGAACACCCAAGCTTCGCACATCGACATCGCTGCTCATAGAGCCACTTCCGCTCCTGTTGCCTTCCATCGCCACAATGTACATTTATTTTACTTTATTTTATTGGTGTATTTTTATTCTTTATTATTATAATTTATCTATGATTATTTATTTAATAATCATGATTTAATTAATTGATATTATTTTACCTATGCATTGGTATTTTATTATTGAATAATTTTTTTATTATTCATAGGTAATTATTCAAATTATGTGGTGCATTGATATATTATTATTTGTGAATAATATTTTAATATGGGGTGTATAAACTATTAATTAATTATTTGTTTTTCTACCCCTTTGGTTAATTGATATAATCTACCTACCCTTTTATTCGATTGGTTGTTATGAGAGGTACGTAAATAAAAATATATTTATTAAATACTTTCCTCAAACTATGCAAAGGTGGGTATATGATATAATGGAATATTTTGAGTGGTTGAGATATTATATAGTTTTGGTTTTGATTTTTGAATAAATTCAACTTCCTAGGCATTCATGGTGGTTGGAATTTTTGGCAATTTTTGGAGATTTTGATTCAAGAGATTTTGCTTTGGATTTGGATGCAAATTGCTTCAAGGATCTTGTTAGATCTTGGAATTGCGTCTTTAGATTTCTCATTTTTTCTTCTTTTCTTGGTTGTCTTTGCGATTCTCTCCACTTCACATTTGTATTGAAAAGATTCTCTGAGAGTGTCTTAAAGAATGATTGTTTAGGAAATCGGAATTTATTTTCAAAATATTATCATTCATTTGATTGTAGGAAAAATTAGGAAAAGCTTGCATTTAGATTTATATTTTAAATTTATTGCATTAGCTAGAAATGGGAGTTTGAATGTATTATCTGTGGTTTTCAAACATTGGTGATTGCTTATTGCAATGGTATTTGTGTTGTGTTCTATCTTGTATTTCGTTGAGTATCCATTTTTCAGGTCCTTATAGGGTTAGGAGATCCCTTACTAAGGTTTGCACTTGTTTGGACACCTTTGTGACACTTTTCAATGCATACGATTGTCGAATGTGATCAAATTCTTGGCTCTATGATTTCATTTGGCTTGTACAAACTCTAATTTTCTTTTGTGGTGGTTTCTTGTGAGTTCTAAGTCATGTTGAGTCCTGGATTTGACCCCTGTGTAGACCTGTGCAAGTTCATTTAAATCCTATTTGTCATTTTTGTTGTTTCTGGGCACTTTTCCAAAAAATTCCATTGCATCTACCAGTAGCACTGCACTAAATTCTAGGAGTACTTCTCTACATTCTGGGAGAGCTAGACTACTCTGGGGGTCGTAGGAAGTCAGGTTTGAGCCTACTTTAGTGTCTTGTTTGATTTTTGATTTCTCTAGAGGCTTGTGCAGATTGTGTTGACATTCTCAGAGCTACATTTGATGTTTTTTGATCATTTATTATTTTTCTTGTGCTTCGGTAAGAGGATTCATGCCTTTTCAATGAGATGTTTCATATGTGATATGTTGCTCTAACCAAATGGAGAATTCCCCGTTGTTGAGGGATTGACTGAATGACTCTAGTTGGATGTTCTATCCCTCACTGTAGAGGATTTGACATGGTTTTTGGATTCCTTTTTCAATTGCATTAGTGACTTCTCTTTCTTTTGAGTTGGTTTGGTGAAGGATTTCTCCCATTTGTAAGGCTTATGTGTGTTTTATGGTCAGATTATTCTTAGTTTGTTATGATTATTCTTATATCATTTCTTAGCATTCACGATGTTTTTCTTTGTTCTTTGGATGTGTAAATTATACCCTATGGTTATGTTCCATGGTTAGGAGAGTGGGGTCTTGCATGTGTTAGACCTAGGTTATGAGCACAAAATCTCTAGGAAGGGGGTCTAGACCTATGTTACTGCATGAAGAGTTTATGTTTTAATTGCAAGTGATAAAATTATTAATAATTGATTAGTGGATTAGGTATTTTGTAATTAACCTAATGAAGATAAAGAATATGATGTTATTTCCCTAATTGGACGGACCTAGGGAGATGGTTTTGGGATCCTAGATTGGGAAGACCGTTGGAGCAGTATATCTAATCTCCCTTGAGTGACTCCAAGATGCAAATGAATCCCATGTGAGGTTAGCATGGGATGACACTCTACCACACATGTGTCCACTATCCATATGCCTTAATTTTTTGTTTGTGCCTCTAGATGTTGTTTGCCTTGATTTAGCCATGTGATGTATTTGATTTTATATTTCCTACGTTTGAGTCTTGTGGTGTCTTGTTGTGTTCTATAGTTAGGTGTCAGAATAGGTCTTGAGTGTGAGTTGGAACCTTTGTCATCTCCTAGCACAGGGGGTGGTTCCTATTTTGTTCCACATGGTCAGGTGGTTTGATACATTATTGCATTGGGATCTTCCTCTTCTTGGTTAGCGTGCATGGATTGGATTCTTGGTTCCTTCATCATGTGATTATTCTTGGAGCTGATTTCTATATACTTGAATAAGAAAACAATGTACCATGATGCTACATTTTTGTAAAATATATCATGTATTCCTATGATATGTATTTGTAAAGGAAATGTATACCCTTATATTATGTATTTTCATACAATGTAATTGAAAAAGGATATGATATACTAGTTAGGTGAAGTTCATATGGTTTAATCATTGATGTATTTGATACTTCCTTATTTGATGATAGATTATAATTTTATGTGAAAGAAAGAGATAGTGTTTTGTACTTTCTTGTGTTGATATTGTATGGAGAAATTGTATGTGTAAGCTTATGGGAAATTAAATTGGTAAAATGGTACTACTTGTTAAACACTTGTTTAAGTAATGGAAATCATTTACTTATAAGGAATTACATTGTTAGCTAAATAAGTTAGTTACCTTGAGATACATGATGAAGCTTAAAGGTTTCTCTAGTTTGTTTTAGAGGATTGGTTATGATAATTATGTTATTGTTATAATAAATAGTAGAATGGTGGTTAGTATTAATGATTTGTGATGTTTCTTAAGATATCTAAATAATATTATAAGTGATTAAATTATGCTACATGATCAGATTGAATCTATGAGTTGATGAAATTGATGTAGTTTAATGAAAAGTGAATAGATGGTTATGTGATAAGTTGGTTTTATATTAAGTAGTTACGTTGGAATACCCTAGGGAAAGGATATGCTTGTATGGCTTAATTATGAAGATATCTTGATGATTAAGAGACCATTCCCCTTGCGTGTTATAATTCATGATTATGTTCATATTTATTCATGCATTTCATGTAAGTAGGTAATGATGTATTATTGGTTAATGGTAGTAATGATGCATATTAGATGTTGATGTTAACATTGTAATGAAGATTAGTTTAAAAGAAAAAAAAATATTTCTTTTGTTAATAGATTTTGGTTTATTTCTATAGGGTATTTTGACGGGAATTACAAAGAGAACCACAATTGATTATGTCCTTGTTATTGCCATCATATTATAAAAAACAACATGACCACCATAGGTCCTAACAGAGTCTATGCCTTAACCCTGCTAGAGCTATGTTGGCAGTGCCATTTTATAATCATGATGGTGACAAGAAAGACAAAACCAATAGTGGTTTTCTCTTATTTCTCACACTATGACTCTTCAGCACCATTTTCATTATTCCCAACAATGCTCAATGAAATGTTGACAAAACAAAATGACATGTCAGATAAATAGTTGACTCTAATGCATTGTGGGCTCTTTGATTCCCTTGATGAACAATGATAAAGGAATTTTTAGGCACAATAATTTAATGCAAGATTACTTGAATAAACTATAAAGACTATAATAATGCAAGATAGCACAAATAAAATGTGAAGACCGTAATATTGACTGTGTCTTGAGAATAAACATATAACTACTTCATAGTAGTTTTACCCTATTACACAACAAATTCTTCACATTTCCTACTATATTTTTTGGTTGTGACCAATGTCAAAGGCATGTGTAGATACTAAGATTCCATTCAAGAAGACATCATTAAACTATGAAGACTGAAAAGATACATAATGAAAACTTTTGAACATTTGGTTACATAGAAGCACCTTGTACTGGTCACATGGATAAATTCATGCATTGAAATAGGCTTCCATTCAGCTCTTTCATTACATTTGTGAGAATGGCATACGAATAACACAAGATTATATAACATACATAACCATAATTATTTCTTTCTTGTGATTGTATTTAAGATCTAGAGGCAATAGAAAACAAAAATAAGAGAATAAAATGTGTCAAGAATAAATTGTATTCCTATCAAGATGCAAATTATGATCATCTGGATCATCAAGAATTGTTACATACAATGAATATGATCTTTCTTATATGGGAAAGTCTATGTGGATAAGTGAGAACACAAACATGAGATGTGGCTCAATAAGAAGCAAGGGTAGATAGGAAATAGGTGTGGTAGGTAGGAGAAACAATAAAATATTCCACATGAGGTGGATAACCCATCGAAGGTGGAATTATCACTCCATAATAAGTGGATATGATAGAGTAGTAACAAGATAAACAACATAAAAGGTATAAATTCTCCTACACACATTATCCCAATGTGACACAAACACCCAAGCATCTCATACACAAGCTACTATGATATGCATGTACCTAAGTAAACTTAATTAAGGTGTAATAATATCCAACATGAATAATTATTTACACCAAACCCCCCCCATAAGTGAAACTTAGGGGAATGAACTTAAGTCTACAATGAAACTAAGAAATGCAAGATGGGTCCTAGCTACTAGACCATGTTAGGTACCCATGTACAAATGCAAACACAAAGAAAACCAATGCAATGAAATCTCTTAGAAAGTGGGGAAAGAGAGAAAAACCCAATGGGAAAAAACCCTCCTCCAAAAGAGAGATGAAAACCATATACAAATAACTCTCATAGGAGTATGTGAATTAAGAAACCCCATGCAAGGAAAAAGACCGCCCCATATGAGAGAAGAAGAAGAGAGACTAGGTAGCCCCCCCTCAATGTAGACTTTGCACCAATGATAGAACCTCGATGATGTATGAAGAAATTTCTCCACGAATGTTGAACCACGTTCCTCCCCTTAGGAAGAAACAAAACCAAAGGTGTATCCATGAAGTCTCCCCAATCATGAAGGGAAGATGTAGGAAAAATACTCATGATGAATGAAATCTCTGAAACTGCTCAAGTGTCCCCGTGTCGATGCTGAAAGGTACCCACTTCAAAGGTGGTGAACTACTCCACACTACTAAAAAGGGCACTCCAATATCTAATGGAGAAGAGAGTAGAACAATATTCAAAGACTCATATGTCTCCTCAAAAGATAAAGAGACCGCCTCCAACTACTGTACGAAAGTATCCACAATCATGTCAACCTCGAAGGAATGATCATGTAGGGAATGCACAAGAGGGTTAGAGTGTTCCCTCACAACAATCAAAGAAGGATCATCTTCATCAAAGAGAAGATGAATTTCATCAATGATGTCTCCTAAATTTGCATTGTAGGACTACACAAACAAACCTACAATGTTTGTCAAGTAGGCATCCCAATCAACTGAAGCTGGAAAACAAGTAATATCCTGCTACACTAAATCACAAGAAGGAAAAATTGTCACACTAGTTTCATCATTAGATACAATAGGTGGTGTGATGTCAATAGGAGGAGATAAAATACAAGGCTCAAGAATGGGGTCACATGTGAGAATCCCCAAGTTCAAGTACCCAAAGTTCTCCTCAAAATTTGAATCATGAACATAGGAAGAGTCTACGTCATAAAAAAGACCAAAATGTGAAAAGGAGTACAATTGAGATGCATGATCAACCACCCCAATTAAAATGATATCTCTAGTCTCCAAGTCTCTAATGATAAATGAATTAGGTGTGAACTCCATAGTTTTCCTAGTTGCCCCATGTGTGATATGATACATGAAAAGAAGATTGTTTGTCAAGTGGGGTACACACAATAGATCATGTAAGGAGTTATCCCCAATGGCAATAGATCCTTTCCCAATCACGTCCATGTATGTATGATTGCCCATGAAAATCTATGGCATGTGGAAAGTCTCAAAAGAAGAGAACATAGACTACGAAGATGCAATATAATGAGAAGCCCCTGAATCTAGAAGGCATATCCCTAAATCATGAGGTTTAGTAGCACAAAGAGATTGTCCCTTTCTTTTATCTATCCCAAAAGAGTGATCCTTTCCTTTATCCTTTCAAGAAGAAGCCAATGTAGACATTCTAGAAGGTAGGTTGATTTTGTTCTTCTCACTTGAAGATTCTTCAACTCATCAATATACTTCTTGTAACAATGATGTTCATCATGTCCTGACTTCTTGCAATATGCACAAAAAAGATTGTCCTTATATGATTTCCTCTTAAGTGAGAAATCACCTTGTTGTGGAGAGGATGATTGTGCTCCATCTTGTTGTGGTTTTGACTTAGGTTTCTTTTGATTCTTGCCCTTTCCTTGATTGCTTTGATTCCCTTTATTAGCAACCAAAGCTTGTGACTTTGATAATTTGAGAATCCTCATCTTGGTCAACTTAGATTTCTCAAGTATCAACATATCTGTGAATGAATCAAATGAGGGAGAAGTATATGAGGAACCTTTAGCTAACCTATGGGTGTGAAATCTAGATACAAAGGATGCATACTCTGATGGAATCTTGTCTAACAAGTTGTAAACGAATTGAGCATCCTTTTTGTCAATGTCACAATTCTTTAGCTTTGCTCTTAGCTCAATTGCTTTTATAACATAATCTTGGATTGTATCAAAATATTTGGGAAACAATGTTGCGAGTTCACTATCAAGCTTGTAGCCCTTTATCTCATCAACTTGGACATACAATTTCTCATAAATATCCCAAACCTCTTTAATTGTTGTACACTTATCAATGTGAAAAATGAGGTCATCTGATACATACTTTCTAAGAGTTGCAAGTGCCATAGAATTCTTAGTGATTCATTCAATTTGAGCATTAGGATCAGCCTTAGGATTAGGTGGTGTTGTAATAGTTCCATTTACATAATGAATGAGTCATTTTTCCATTAGTTTACTCCAAGACTTAATTTTCCATGAAGCATAATTATGACGAGTTAAAAATGGGAATTTAGGAGAACCCATAGCACCAAAATGAAAAAAAACATAAGATAGAGATAGACACAATCACACAAGACACCCCCCTCCCAAAATTACTCAATCAAGACCCCCCCCCCTCCCCAAAATGGCGATTTGGCACTTTATACTTAGTGCGTATATAATGGGCCAATTGCAAAACAAGGCAAAGTGGACTTCAGATTTCAATTCTACAACTGCCCTAAATAGGCTATAAGAGACTCCTTCAAATACTAACAATGATCTAAATTGAGATCCAAGCAAAATACAAGTACCAAATATGCCAAAAATGACCAAATACTAAAAGTATAATTTCTACTCAAAATGACTACAAACTAATGGTAGATTATGAAAGTAGATGAAAATATTATGCACTTTAAAAACAAACAACACCTAAAAAGAAGTACATATGAGCCCAAACGAAGCCTCCAAAGTTCTCAAAATTGGGATTTCACGATTTCAGAAAAACCTCTATTTGAAAATCAGAAAATTTCTGCACCTCGGTACAACTCACGAAATTCTATAGCAAAACAAAACACATTTATCGAAAAAAAAAGTCCGGATTAGTGAGATATAACTATTTGAAAATTTCCTGCAAAATTATAATTTTTGGAAAATTTCCACCGTGACTTCAAATTTCAAATTCCTCTATATTTGGCTTTGGAAGTCCGATTTGGATGAAACATAAGGAAAAACTGACTTTCTTGGATCTCCTCAATCCAAAGGTGACCTTATATTTGAGCCAACAAGCTCCAATAATAACTTGCAATAGAAAGCTCCAAAATACACAACCCCAAATAGCATTAAATTTCTCTCAATTAACAAACTAATGACACTCTAGTGGCTCTAATACCATGTGAGATTTTACCAAGATCTAGAGGCAATGGAAAGAAAAGATAAGAGAGAACAAAATGTGGCAAGAATAAACTGTATTCCTATCAAGATGCAAAAAAAGATCAACTGGATTATCAAGCATTGTTACATACAATGAATATGAGCCTTCTTATATAGGCAAGGCTATGTGGATGAGTGAGAACATAAACATGACATGTGGCTCAATAAGAAACAAGGGTAGATAGGAAATAGGTGTGGTAGGTAGGAGAAACAATAAAATAATCCACATGAGGTGGATCACCCACCGAAGGTGGAATTATCACTCCACAATAAGTGGATATGATAGAGTAGTAACAAGATCAACACCATAAAAGGTAGAAATTCTCCTACACACATTATCACAATGTGACAAAAACACTCAAGTGTCTCATAAATGATATGCATGTACCTAAGTAAACTTAATTAAAGTGTAATAATATCCAACATGAGTAATTATTTACACCAACAACTAGCACTTTACAAGAAACTAGAACATTATTACTAACCTTATTTTATGTTCGTGTTATTAATACCTGTCATTACCAGTTTAAGATTCTTGTTATTAGGATATTCATTAAAAGTAAGATGATTAAAAATAAATTATTAGAGTTCATAAAAAAATGATGTGGTTGATTATTGTATATCGAGATAACTATAGGTAATGAATATAACTCATCAAAGTCTTTAGATTATGTTCAAGTTCAATGGTATCTCATGATATATAGTTGATTCATTTCCATTCATTAATATTGTTAAAAGAGTGATTGGTTTCAATGCAATTTGACACGAAAAAACTATGATGGCTAAAATGATGACAATGACAAATATAGAATATTTCATTTTACTCCTTGCATGGACTAATTCATGTCTTAAAATAGTGTACATTCAATTAGTTCATCACATATATGTGAATTGGGTGGATTGTATCTGTACATAACCATAGTCATTGTCATTTTTTTTTTGTGGTGGTATTTGCCCCCACATAACATATGTGACTTCGCTTTCAATTTTGCCTATTGTTTGACATGCTATCATATGGATCTACAAGTGATTATCATGCTCCATAATACAATTAAGTAGAACAATATTTTTTTACCTATATACTTGCCATTTGCAATTTCAATTTTTTATATTTCTTTCTTGAGAACTTATTTATAAAAAATTACATTACCTTAAACTACAAAAATACAATTATCCCACCACCTTTATTTGCCTACACATTTCATATTAACAAGAGTTATAAAGATATTGAGAAATCTAGAAAGGAAGTTGAAGATAACACATTTCATAGGTTTGTTTTTCTTCTTATTTTGGTCAAACTATTCACCATTTTCCCATCCAATAACAAAATTTCAAATTAGTGTGTGATAATAGATGAATGCTATTAACTCTATTATTTTTGTTTGCATAATGGTTTGCATTCTTTTGAGCGGTTACAAAGCATTATTATTTTTTTAAATAGCATTCATTTTTATACTGTTATGATTTAAAATATTGTACTATACATATTTACAAAAAATATATAGAAGAAAAAAGTTTCATTCTTAAAGTTCATCAGAAACATCTATTTGAAATTATATAAAATAAAACATAAATCAGATCAGTATATAGTTACAAAACATGTAGAAAGAGTGGTATCCTAATCATTTGATTTTTTCCATATATTTTTCTCTATCAATGAATGTTTATGTTTGTAATTTTTCTATAATAAAAGTTTTTCCCTAAATTTATCATAAAATTTACTTAAAACTTTGACAAACCACAACAAAGCTTCTAAACAAGCTTCTCAAAGATAAGACAACCTTATGACAACCTATCAATCCAACTAAGAAACAATATAGAATTTAGTTGTGGTGGTATTGTTCTTTCCATCAACGTTAAGACCCCACTGGGATGCTATTGTTGAATGTTTAAGTGGAGATGAGGTTCCCTATTCATGACCATACCAATTCATAGCTGTAAGTCAAAAGTGTTTGCCCTTTTTAAACAAAATATTACAAGCTTTAAGCATTTTTTAATAAAATTATAATCAAAATATTTGATGTTTAAAAAAAACCTAGATATATTAAAATAATAGGATATTTATAAAACATTGAATTTAAACTAAGCCCTAACCTATTACATATAAAAGATATATTAATGGAATCTTCTAAGAAAATTTAAAACAAATGAAATTGAAGTGAAAAAAGAAAGAATAAAAATAAGCATTCTATAAAATTAAAATTTATTTCTAACAGACTATACATTTTTATTATGCAAAATATTAAATGATATAAAAAATACACCAATTATTTTTTTAAATGTATATTCTAAAATACTTGAGTTGTTTTACATTATTTATTACTAAAATGTTAGAAAATGTCTAAAATATAATAGAACAAAGATAATATTTTTTTTTTATAAAATAAGATAATTATATATTTTTTCTAATGAAAAGAATATATGAAATTGTATTATCAAAATTTTTATTCAAATTAAATGGTATTAAAAAAAAATTAACATTAACTTTTTATAAATCTGCAGGAGATAAGGGAGATGATAATTCAAATGGGGAATTAGATTGTCTACATTTCTTGTTGGTTTTAGTGGTCCTTCTCCATCATGGCGTGGTTTCTTTTCAAGATGATTTTGTATACGTTGGGGCTGGGAGAAACTAATTCTTTGGGATCTGGTGGTGCTCATGGAAGATTTTGATGATATGGAGATATTTTGGTTGTTCGTGATTGAGTTTCTTCTGCTTCTAGAAGCTGCTTCTCAAAGATGATGGTATTGGTTTGGAAATTGTTGTGTTGGGTATGGCTTGTTTGCCCCTGTCTCTCATGAGAGTGTTGGCTGATTCTTTGTGCCCTATGGCAATCCTCAGTTCTAGTGTTGTTGCCACCTATTTGCTATGTCAAGAGGTTGTTGTGGTTACCGTTGTCTTCGCTTAGACCGGTGGTTGTTCTCCTACGAATGGTGTTCAACTTCATTTGGATGGGGGTGTGTGTTTGGCTCAAGCTAGGAGGGGAAGGTTTTTTGTGGCTGGTTCCTTGGCTTTTGCTTGTGGCCTCCCCTCTTCATACTTTCTTGGCGGGAGGGAGACGTTTGGAATCTGGTTGGAGATTCTTGTACCTGGCTCTTTTTTGGGGTGGTTTATGTTGTTGCAGGGGACCTTTGTTGTGTCACCTTTCTAGATCTCCTCTTGATGATGGTGAGTGCACATCTTTTCCTATATTTTCAAGAGGCTCTTTGGTGACTCTCAGGATGTCACCTTTTCACTTCTCTCAGTCCACCTTTATTAAGGTGGACCATTCTTCAACTGAGAGGAATAATTGTGGGTTGAGTTTTGTGGGATAGCGCCTGTTAGGGGTTTTGGATGCCCTATTTTTTTAGATTGGGCATGCTACAATTTCTCTTTCTTTATTGATGAGGTTCTTTCCTATATCTACTATAGATATAGAGGTGGAGAGTTTGGTGGAGCCTATCTGTAGGGATTTTGATTGGACCAGGCATCTTCTTATTTGTAAGGTTGTGGGTGCCTTTTCAAAACCTAGTTGTCCAGCAAAGATTCACTATGCCTTATCTTGGTCACTTGATTTTGACTTGTGTCCAACAGATTGTGTCTCTCTGTGGATGTTTTCTCTCTTTTTAGCCCATATGGAGGTGGGTCACTATCCTATAGAGGTGGAAGGGTTTTTTTCTATTAAAGGTGCGATCAGATTCTATGGGATTGCTGGCAGGGATAACTCCCCAGACAACTATGTAAAGTCATGGCGAATCAGACATTATTTTCAGGGGAAAATTTTCATACGGATGGTGAAATTGTTTTTCAAAATAGGGCAAAAAAATATTTTGTATTGGCGATTTTTTTGTAGGGTACGAAAATTCCATAAATTTCTAGCGAATTATACCTTGTTCTATGGGGAAAATATATATTGTAGGAGGCGAATATTTTTTGTTAAAAGGAACAAATATATAATTGTATGGGCGAAAAATTTTACTCCGAAGGAAAAATTATTTAAATGTATTGGTGATTTTTATCTACCGCTTGAAAATTATTGAATTTGTTTTGGCAAATATTTAATTACTTATGGAAAAATATATAATTTATTGGGAATTTCATGAATTCATTGCCATTAATAGACAAGGCACATAACATCACATTAGTACATCACATTGAGTCCAGACTCTACATGATGTATCAAAAAGTGTGGCCTCTTTAACACGTGAAGGGTGACACATACCTAAAATCCATCAATGATTTTAAACCGTTCGATGATCGTAGATCAATGGCTGAAGTTTTATTTCAGCCCAATTTTTTGAAGGGAACATAGCTCACCAAAAAGTGCCTGGAATGGAATTGGATTCAATAGACATGTATCAAATGTCATGAATCATGATCAATAATTTTGATCATTTAATATATATCTATTCACTAACTGTAATCCACTCTGTCCCCATGACTTCCAATGTGGTACTTGCGAATTGGTACTGGTTTATAGTTGTTTCCAATTTTGCACACTCGTGCATTTATGGGAAAGATTTGCAGAGATAGGAAAGATTTAAAAAAAATTAAAGCAATTAATATGGTTAGAGAAGTAATTATTATAATCAAGAGCTTTATTTATATATGATCTCTGCTTCTTTCATCTTCAATTAGCCTTTGCCATTTGGTAAATAAATCATCGAAGCTCATAGTATTTAAATTCTTCCTCTGGTTTAGGTTTATAGGCTTAGGTTGTTTAATTTGTTAATTTTTTTTCTCAAGATGGACACTCCCATCCACTTGAGAAGGATTTCTGCAGAGGACCAGAGGGCCTTTCTGGGCTCTGTTAAAGACCAAACCCTCCAATCAGTCTGCAAGGAGGTTGGGTTGTTCACCAATGAGGCTATGTGGATGGTGTTGGGCAGAGAGTTTCTGTGAAATAAAAATAGATACTGTGTTAACACGGACATTACATCTTGGTTCTTAGCGTCTCTTTTGGACCTTGGAGGAGACAAGGTGGATATAATGATGTTGTTGAGGAAGGTTTTTAAGGAAGACTTCCTTGGAGACAACATTACTATTGTTGTCCTCGCAAAAGTAGGGGTGGGGATCCCTTGGACAAGTGAATTATCCAAGCTTCTTCTCCCTGACCAAACAGTGCTAGTGGCCAGGCAACCATTTCTCCTAAACCTAAATGCGGAGAAATTGATGCATCATAGGAAATGGGCGCGGATTGGCAGGGACTTCCTCCAAAAATGGTTGCTCATGGATGACTTTCCAAACTACACGTGGCTTGAAGAATTCTCTTAGCTTATGTTGTCTGACAAATTCTACATGGAAGGAGGGCCAGATTGTTAGGGAAAAGTTGTAAACCATCCACTACTTGTGCCCTAGTCCCACCCCCCTGGGCACCTAGTAGTTTTTTTTCTTATGTCATCGAAACCTAACAAGATCAATGGCTCACTCATTTTGGCTTTTAAGTTTTTGAGGGACTCAAGTCTCAGACTTCAGATGTAAAAATTGTAAATTTCCAAAGCATACATATTAATGATAATTTTTCAAATTTCAGTTTGCCTCTTACAGTCTTATGGATATAAAAATGCTTTCTATAATTCTATTTCATTTTTATTATTTAATTTTTTTCAAATGCTTTTTGTACATGAGCTACGTTATTTGAATTATTTGTTAAACAGTGAAAATAAATTTAATACTATGATATTTTTAATGTAATGCTTCTTTCCCTATATTTAATATATATATAAAAAAATTCAGTTCATTCTATTAATTATTTGTACATTGATTATGGTTGATTATAATTTTATAAATATATAGTTAAGATTTGAACTAAAACTCCAACTTACTTATATTAAACTAAATTTAATTATATTAAATTTAATTATTTTAATTATATTAAACATACTTATTTTATTTATATTTGTTAGTTAACATATTGGATTTCCCAAAATTTATTAACAAATACTTATGTTCGCCCGGTAGGAAACCAATGAAAACTAACAGTTGGGTAAATAATGTTAATTTACCCTATGCATAAGGGTATAGCTCCCCATATGATATTCAATGAATTTTGATCAAATTTTATCATATAATTCACTTTTAACCAGAAAGCAAAGAAAGGCTTTAACATTCACTTGTCAACACAAAATGAACATTTCACAACGATTATCAGAATGCATAACAAAACATTAAACTTCAAATAATGGTTAACCTATATAAAGTGATCAAAATATTTGAACTCTGATTGACACTCGCTCATGCCTCATAGGACAAGGGGAATCTGAATATTCAAATGCTTTTAGCTAATTTCATTCATTAGATTGATTCACAGACTTGATATTTGATAAAAATTAGAGAAAGGAATCCAATACATGAACATATAAATATCCCAACAGAAATCTTTTATATATTCAGCTCACAGGTTTCAAAAGTTGTATCTGACATTCGATTCCATTCAAAGATGGAGTATTTCACTGAAATTAACAAGTAAAACAGTCTGCTATATCAATTTTTACAAAATTTCATGGATCCCCGCCAAAACATCCATTACTAATATTTATAGCCACCAAGCTGACCTAATAGCTAAATACAAAGCTTCAAAAAACAACCATCCATAACTGAAATTAACTAAAATGGCCAAGAGCCGTAAATAGAGCTATAATTGCAAAACAGGAAACGGTTCTTAATTTGTCTTATTGGTTTGTTGTGCCATATATATTTTGCCACTCCATATGAGCCGCTGAAAAGTTGTGAACAACCTGATAATGTGGGAGCCCAATGTGCAAGATGCATTGCTTCCAAACCTCTTTGTCCATACTCACTTACATAACTTTAGTTTTGTGCGTTTCCAAGTGATCAAAATAGACAACCAACATAGATTTAATTCTGGCAACTCTGGAGAAGTCGTCTTTGGTTAAAGATTTTGATTCTTTAACTAGGTTCATCTTTCCTTTGAAATTATCCACCATATCTATTGTCTGCTCGATGGTTTGTCTATCTTCCTTGAGAAGTTGTACATCAATGCACTTCAAATCTTTCTGCATTACAGCAATGAGTTCTTTCAATTCTTTCAACAGCTTAATGGATTCTTTGTAGCCTTTCTTAATGATTGAATTTCTCCATTCAATATTTTCTTTTGCCACATACAATATCTTATCATCCAAATCTTTTACCACCTTTTCAGGGAGAAACTTCATGACACCATATTTTTGCACATCTTTCATTTGAATCAACACTGCTGCCCATTTGTTCCTTTCTTTTTCCCACGTTGTTACCTCTATTTCAAGCTCCTGAGTTACAATTATAGCATCCTCATATACCCTGCTCCCTGTTGAATTATGGATTCAAGCCACTCATCAAAGGTTTCCTCCATCATATGATTCCTCTGAACCTTATCTAACAAATTTTGGTTCATTGGCGATTTAGGATCAAAACACAGAAATTTGCAATAGGGGTTGCGGACTGGGATGATGTATGGCATTGATGTATTCTACCATCTATTTAACAACTTGTTTCAGTTCCTACTTGTCCTTCTCATCCTTCCACGTTCTAGATAACATCCTTTTAGTGGAAGACTCTAAATGTTTTGCATTAGTAGCCCTAGAAGCAGTTCCTAAATCAATCTTTTCAATGGAAAAGTCCTTCTCAGTAGCATTTTCTGGATCTTTGTCCAAAATTGGCTTAGCCATTTCAGCTACCCAATGCCCTGTATTCTCATCCACCTCCAGCATGGCTTCTGCTTTTAGCCTCTTAGACTTAGATGTTTTTCTGAGGCATCTACTCACCATATCTTCTATTGGAATACTGATAGGAACCACATTTCATTTCTTGCTGATTGAGGCTCCCAACCATCTGGAAATATTTGGAGATTCCTTTGCTGGTGACATCTGATACTCTGATGAATCCATGATAGCCAAAGTGGTCACTTGATTGGGATTATCCTCAGGTTGTTCTTTTTGTTTATCTGCATCTTGAGTTTCAGGGATATCTACTACTGGTTCACCCATAATTACTTGTTCTTCTTCACTATCAAGAATTATGATAGTTTCTTCTCTTGTAGGTTCTTTACTTTTCTTCTTACTTTTGGAATGGGTGACTCGAATTGATGAGGAGCCAAATAATGATTCCTTGAACCTCTTAGTTTGAACCTTCTCACTCTTCGTATCAGTAGCACCTGCAATATCAACAACTATGTCAGATGAAGAAATGAGTGTTTGAGCAGCAGTATGAGGTTGCTCAACTAATTTATCAACTGAGGTAGTGGTCAGTCTCATTCCAAATTTGCGGTTTCTTAACCACTTTTCTGTTCTCCTTATAACATTAAAGGTTCTAGATTGGATATTTTCTTCTTCTCTGCTATCCTAGTCAATTTCAGGAATAGGTTGCTTATGAATTCTTTTATTGAACTCTGGGTCCAATACATCTTCACCTTCCTCTTCATGTACTCCTGCTATGTTCATTGATAATTTCATAGCAATGATTTGCCGTAAAGTGAACCTTGACCATAATCTTCTTCAGACTTCAAATTCATCACAACAATCTTCCTAGTAGTCTTCTAGCTGGGGTATATGTGAAAAGTTCACATCAACATTCAAATGTTTTTTTTGCATATCCTTTACTGTCAAACCCCTGCTGAGAAACATAAGGCTGCAAATTCATTTTCTTGAGTTCCACTTCTAAATTCAATGCATCGGAGATAGTTTTGCAGTTGTAATATCCAAGTTCAATTGGGAAAATTGCTCTAGACTCACTTTTCGTCCCTAATTTCTTATCAACATGAGCTAACTATTGGCAGACTTCTAGGAGTACATAACTATCAAGAGTATATCTGGGCAATTTGAAAGGCTCATCTTCAAAGCCTCCAATTCTAATATAAGTGAACCTTTATCTCTGTAAGTGTGGATAGAACTCATAGACTTTCATTCCATCAACCCAAAGTTCTTGATATAATCCTGGCCATTCTCTGATGCAGGCTAAAATATAAAACAGGTAGGAAGACATATGAAAACTGGCTATTCCAACAAATTTACTCAAACCTTCATGCAATCTCTCTGCAATTACTTGCACCCAATCAAGGTATTTCTCGCCAAATAATAACACCTGAATGTAAAACTACATCCATTCTTCCCAATAGAAGGTATGTGAATTCCCCTTAAGCCTGTTCAAAAGAATTACAATATCCCTCACTTCTGTAATAAAATGCTCCCTTGTCAAGGGTTTAGGTAACCTAGAACCTCCCTTCTACATTTTAAGGAGCCAATTTCTAGCAATGACACTCCGATAAACACTTTTCTTCTCAGAGAAAAATGCATATGAGGTTCCTATGGACCAATCTTCATACGGCTCTTTGTGAGGGATCCCAATCATAGCCATTACTATTTCTCTGTCAATCAGCACTAATATGTCTCCATTACTAGCCCTAATACACCTGTTACTAGCATCATATTTTCTCGTGCATGCATACACTAATTCTGGGCAAGGAGCAGCGATTGGGAAAGCAGCGGCTTCAACCAGACCGCTTTGAGCTATCTTTTCCATCATGCAATTGGCCTTTGGATTCTTAGCCCTTCCTAGAAAATTCTCTAACTCATCCTGAACTAAAGTTGTATCATCTAATTCTAGAAGGGTACTAATTAAGCATGATGTTCAACCCAAGTTCGGAAGAGTTGGTCTCATGTTTTCTTAAAATTACATCAATCAGATAGCATTCAACCCCGAGGCAAAGAATTACACTAACCAATTTCAGAGCTAAAACAGAGCAGGGGAGGTAAGTGATTAAACTCACCTGTCTTCACCTTCAAACTATGTAACCCTCAGATAAACTAAGCTAGATTACCTTCCGCATCCTTACTCTTCGCCAACAGCAACAATAATTTTCTTACCTGAGAAGCATCATATTTAAGGACGAAAAAGACTGAAAAGTACCAAAGCATGCTTCGCCGCAACTCATTTATCCATGTAAAACTTCCCATGATTTGATATAGTTCTGACATGCTCATTAATTAAAAATCAATTCCACACAGTAGACATGCTTTCTCATGATTGCTTTCCATAATTATAGTTTGAAAACATGGAAAACTAGGAATATTCTTTTCCCATTGCCTCACCTTTATCTCCTAAACACCATTGGGCTGATTTGAAACAATGCTTTGAACCTTGAACTATTTCAAAAGAAGTTCATTGGTTCAAAGTTCAAAGACAAAAGATCAACACTTGCGGTAGGGAAGAAGGAAACAAAAGAAAATTTCAATGATGCGAAAATGAACCTTGAACCTTGAACCATTCCAAGAGTGGTTCAACGGTTCAAGTTCAAGATGACCACAAGGATTGGCGTTAAAGGGACAACCGCAATACATAAGACAAAAGACCGATTGAACCTTGAACCTTGAACTGGAAAGGTTCAAAGTTCAAGTTCAATGACTATGCTAATGAAGACTTAGAACTTAATAGACCACATTTCCATTGAACCAGAATTTTGAACTTTATAAAGAGTTCAACAGATGAGTACGAAACACAAATTGATGAAGACTCAAGCTTTGCAATACTTAATAAAATGATGACACCTAATTGATAAGCTATAAGCGGATAAATAAGGGGTAACAATATTAAATTAAAATTTATATTAAACTAAATTTATGTTGAACTTTTATATATATTTTTAGTCTTTATTTATTTATTAAATTAAAATTTATATTACACTAAATTTATGTTGAACTTTTATATATATTTTTAAACTATTTTTTAAAATTATATATCGTAAACATATTTTTAAATAATTTTGTTAAATTTTAAATTAATATTTTAGATTTAATATTGAATGCTTTCTTTTTTATATTAAACTTTTACCTTTCAAATTGTATATCAAATTTTATATTTCTATTTAGTTATTTTTTTAATTCTAGAAACCAAGTTTCATGTTTTATACTATTTTTGAATTCTAAATTTATAGTTATCTCAAACTATTGCACATCTTTAAAATTTAAATGTCTCTTATTATGGGACCGATGACATATGACAACACTCAATAGGTATCATCGTCCATTGGATGAGCAAAGATCAACGGCTTAGGGTGGATTTTGGCCCAAATGTGGGAAGTGAACACATTTGTGAGAAATTCGCTCGGAATTGAACACTTTAAATTTAATCAAATATAATTAAGTCTATAAAGCTCTTTTTTAGGTGGAAGTTTAAAATGATTAAATAGACTTAAAAAAAGACCCAAAAAGTGACACGAGTATGGTGACGTGCCGGAAAAATGGTAGAAGTCATGGGACCCACGACATCTAAAAAATAGGTACCATTGTCCATTGGATGAACAAAGATCAATGATTTAGGGTGGATTTCAGCCCAAATGTGGGAAGTGAACACATTTGTGAGAATTTCGCCCAAAATTGAACATTTTAAATTTAATTATATATAATTAAGTCTATAAAGCTCTTTTTTGGGCGAAAGTTTAAAATGATTAAACAGACCCGAAAACTGACACGAGTATGGTGACGTGCTCGAAAACTAGTTGAAGTCATGGGACCCATTACAATTGACAACAGGTACCATCGTCTGTTGGATGAGAAAAGATCAACGGCTTAGGGTGGATTTTGGCCCAAATGTGGGAAGTGAACACATTTGTGAGAAATTCACCTAGAATTGAAAAGTTTTAAATTTAATTAAATATAATTAAGTCTATAAAGCTTTTTTTCTGGTGAAAGTTTAAAATTATTAAATAGACCTAAAAATAGACTCGTAAAGTCACACGAGTATGGTGATGTGCCCGAAAAATGGCAAAAGTCATGGGACCCATGACATCTGACAACAGGTACCCTCGTTCATTGGATGAGAAAAGATCAATGACTTAGGGTGGATTTTGGCCCGAATGTGGGAAGTGAACACATTTGTGAGAACTTCGCCTAGAATTGAACGTTTTACATTTAATGTCCTCAGAATTTATACTGAAGTAATGAAATTTTTGTCCTTCGGCATCAAATAGTTATTAATAATAATTAAGAAAATTACAACATGATTCTTAATGTCCTCAAAATTTATACTGAAGTAATAAATGTTTTGTCCTTCGACGTCAAATAGTTATTAATAGTAATTAATAAAATTACAACATGATTCTAGATATTTTTCCCTTTAGGTATTACTTTGGTACTTTTCAGAGTTTTCAAAATAAGAGACTCGTAAATCATAATCGTATTTCATTTCATGGAAAAACTTGTAAATTGAGGGAGATTCAGAAACAACTACTAGATTGAGGAATACAAGTTGCAACCGAGACTGTCTGTGCCAATCTAGTGAAATAGAAATTCTAGGTAAAATCTAGAACACCTACATCCCGCCTTTTTTGCTTTTTTAATCTCATGGTCCAATTTGAGGGTTAGCATTTTCACGTTTTTATCTAGCATTATTTTTAATTATGAACAATAACAACAATGGGGAAAATGAGAAGTAGTAGTTCAACAGGAAGCCAAGTGAAAAACAAAATGTACCTAACTGAATTGGTTAAAACACCAGGTTTCACTGATGAATACCATGATATTTATGACTCTGTTATCCATGATGAAAAGTATATCATCGATATTAGATATGCATTGTCTAGTAAGGTGGCAGATGCATGCAGGGCAAAATTTATTATTTTTAACCCAATGTTAAAACAAAGAACATATAAAATTGCATCATGGGATCCTGGATTGGGAAGCATGGTGTTACTTGAAGTATTCCCTTGCCCTGGTTTTGTCATGGTCTGTGCCAAAAATTATGATGAAGATAAAAAAGCAATTGTCAATAAAAATACGAAAGAGGAGATTCTATCCATAAACGAGGGAGAATTTGCTCGTTTGTTGAACCCAGGATTTGAAGCCCAAAATACAAACGTCCAAATTGACCTTGAAAAGATGGCAAGGAACTATGAGAGACTCGATCCAAGTTGCATATATTCATTTATCAAAGCTCTAATAAAGAGTGGTACTGGTATTGTGTTGGATCAAAATCATAAGCCTCCTTATGAATCTAACATTTTTGTTCCATGGGTTGGGGATACTATTTCCTTGCTGTCATTTTGCCTAGGATTGGAAAACGATAGGGAAGTGGGTGCATGCCTTCTTGAAATGATTTATAATATCCATTGTGTAGGTCAGCCAATAAGATATAATTTTATTGAGAACATTGTTCAATCCATGGAAAAACAATTACTAATGATAAAAAAAGGTTCTTGAAAGACATTTAGGTTCTAATCCTACTTATGCTATCTCCTTCTATTTAAGTATCGTGCAATATTCGAGACCAACAAGCTTCAAATTGTGAACTATAAGATTGATGAGAAGACTGGGAAGAGAAGATAGTGTCTAGTATATGAATGGACACCAAAGATAAGGATGCTTGATAATAGAAAGAACTACAACCATTTTGTAGACTTCTTTTTGGCACCAATGTATAATGAAATTACAAGCACTCCAATGCCTAGGTTGCCCATGTCTTGTAGAGATTGCATTCAACTCAGAAGTGAAATAGAATTGGCGGACTGGTTCTTCATGGAAGAATTCACTGTGTTAATGTTTTACGGGTTGATAGTAAAACCATACAGACTTCCAATACATGTGACAGAGATGGTATTTGCATTGGAGTATGTATAGAAATTGGAGAGCATAGATAGGCACTTCCATGGTCAGCAAAATAAGAGCATATTTCCTTCCTTTCCTTTCTCATGTGGAGGGTTCACATATGAGAGAAAAGCATTCAATGTAGCACATAATTTTTTGATAGTTTTTAACAATGGTGATGAGGGTCTCTGGCAATATGATCCAATCGGTGTAGTTCAAGCAAGGCTTAATAAAAATGGGAACTCTTCAATGTTATGTCAACATGAAAGTAAACCATTGCTAGAAAAGTTTAGAAACATGGACTCTTGGGAAGAGGTTAAAAAAGAGATGGATAAAATTGCAGCTAACAATAACATTTCAACAGAAGAAATTTCATCACAAATTATGGCATTGCACACACAGAGGATAACAGAGGAGGGCCAGGGCATCCAAAATAGGAGGTCCTACAGTTTCTACCTAAAATATGCTAATCCATCTAAGAAATCTATTCCCAAATCAATTCTGCAAGAATGTAAAGAGAGTTTTTGGACTGAAACCAAAATAAATGGTTTTTGGACTATGAGAAAGAATCTCGGTAAACCAAAGACCAATGCATAATTTGAGACCATCGACGAGGATGGAGAGTTTAGAAAATTGTATAATATGGAGCTTCCAATAATAGCATATGACAAGAGTGAAGACGATGATGAGTATGAGGTTGAGCCCCCTCCAACAACTACTATAGTCCTTAAAATATTAGGTGCAGTCAATGAGTCCATGAAAGAAAAATATAGAAAAGGGGCAAGCATTGTGGAAAAAATGGGTTTTGAAGGTGGTGGTATAGGTGCCAGAGGAGAGAGCATTTGGTATCCACTTGGTACAACTTCCATCAGAGTCAAAATCAAAAGCTCCTACTAAACTAGTCATTGGACTTGATTCTTCATATTCATCATGGATAGGTACTACTCATTACCCTTAGGGTCCACCTACATTTGTTTCAGGTTGAAATCAACAACCACCACCACATCATGGTATTCCCATTGGTGGTGAATCAAGTGCCACTACCACAGGTGGGGAATCAAAGGATAGTATTCCCATTATTGTCCAGTCAAGTGACTCTATGATTGGTGGGGTTGATATGGGTACTACTAGTACTACTGATACTAGTTGTCTTGTTGTTGGACAAGGGATACAATAAAATATCTCTCACAAGAGGCCACTAGTGGTAGATACTAATACTATTCAGAATCATATATCAAGTGCCACTGACACTACAAAACAATCATTTGTAGTTTCAGATCACACACCTAAAAATATTATGAAAACTATACATGAAAGTGTGAGTGGGAGTGGGACGGAATCAGGAATTGTTGTTGGTAATCCTAGTCAAGCATTAGTTAAAACCATAGGAATAAGTGGAAGTGAAGCCTCTGGTATTCATATGTCACCTTTCAAACATTCAATTGCTTCAGCAAGCCCAAATTTTCAATTTTGTGATTACTATGAAAAATATGAACACACATCAAAAGAAAATAAAGAAAAAAAGAAAGCATTTCATAAGGTTTCCCTGACTAAAGTTTTAAATGAACAGCCTACAAGGAACAAGGTATTTCCAACATATGACCCATAGAAAGATATGATGGAGTTCATGGTTGTTATCCCCTGGGCCCCAACTAAAGATAAAAATCCACCACACAGTTAGATAGATCTCTCTGAATTTCAAGTTAGCACCCTCCAAATGGATTTTTCCAAAGTACATAATGTGCACAAAATTAGTGTGTCAAAAAGGACTAACGAAGTGGTCTACACTTCACTGCTAAAGGTGGAGAGTGAAAAAAATAAATTGGAGAAACAAATAGAACAGTTACAGGAAGACTTAGCAAACGAAAAATCAAGGAGGAAAGCAGCAGATAGCAAGTGCAATGATTTACAGGAAAGGATAAAAAATTCAGGCTCTACAGTAAACATTGCAGAGCAGGAGAAGATGGATGTAGAATTGAAGGACCTGACAGAAAAACTGGCTAAAAGTAGTAAAAAAATTGATGAGGAAAGAGCCACTTTTTAAAAATTATACAAAAGTTATGAGTCTGCTGCTGCTGAAATGAAAAAATTATAGGACCTATTAGATCATGGGAAGGAAAAGGAAAAAAATTTGCAAGAGGAAGTAGAGGAAGAAAGAAAAAAATGTGCACAAATGAAAGAAGACCTGGACAATGCAAATGATAAAATAAAAACTTTGGAGGATAGATTGAAAGATAATATGAAAAATACAACGAAGTATATACAAGAAAACATTTGGTGGAAAATAATGCAAAGGAGTGACAAGTTGTGTGAATGGTTTGAATTGAATGAAAGTCTGAGAGTAATTTATATGAAAATCAAAGAGCATTTTGAGAAAAGCATACATGTTTATTCAAAATAGGATATGGCAAAAAAAATTCTGCAAGTAGTCTACAGTTCTAGTGACAGCTACTTGGCATCCAAAGGAATTAAGAGCCGCATTGATGCCACAGTTAAGGCATCATCTATCATTCAAAAATGCCAGAAACTAAGGGAAACATCAGAAGTTTTGGAAAATTGTGGAAAAAAGATATTGAAGCTACAAGAAAAGAAAAATAATTTGAAAAAAATTGGTTTGCCTAAGACCATTGACCCATCAAATAAATTCATTGGAAAAGAAGCTTACAAAAAAAGCATGGAGATAAAAATGAAGTATGATTTAGACTTGCTTCCTAAGGACACAACTCCCCAAAGCTTTCTAGAATTCATCCAACCATTTACAACTCTCAATTCAGTATTGGATGAAACACTGATGTTAAGTCAATCTTTTAAATATGGAATGTTGACAAAGTTGCACTTGACTTTCCATAGTTTATAGAATATTGACCTTCCATCAGACAAAGAGTGGAGCACCCTACAAAGACTGACACAAAAATCTTAAGAATCATAGTATGTATTGCACATTTTTCTTCTTTTACTCTTAATTTCAAGGTTTTCATGTTTTTTTTTGTTTGGAATTTGGTATTGCTTGAAATAACTCTCTTTTGTGAATAGGAAAAAACCAACATTTCTTATTTCTGATTTCTAGGTTTTAGGCACTGCTATTATCTATATTTAATTCGTCATGGCATGAATTAATATTTAATTTTGAACTCTATTTTTTGAACAGGAGACATTAGACATGTAGCAGATGTTAAATTGCTAGTACAACCTATGATGGCCATATAAATCTGTGCTGAGTTTGTGATTTTGATGCTGAGTCTTCACATGTTGCAAACTTGCAATTCGACCTGAAGCTATTGTTGCTCCCTTGTTTCTATAAAAGGGAATTTGGGGTCATTTACAAAGGGTTCTAAAACTTTGTATTCACTTTTGCATGGACATGGAGACTCACACAGGAGTTGTTGTTGCTCTCTTGTTTCTATAAAAGGGAATTCAGGGTCATTTGCAAAGGATTCTGAAACTTTGTATTCACTTTTGCAATTTGCATGGAGAATCACACAGATTGGTGTATTACTATTGAATGAATTGTATCATATGACTATGTTTTGAAAGAATTAATGAAAATCTAAGTTCTTGACATGTGTATTACTATTGAATGAATTGTATCATATGGTTCTAAAATGTATCACACAGATTTGAGACTCAAACATTTCTAAATAAACAATAAACATCTCTGTATCAATAAACAAATTATGGTCTTTTTTTTTATCATGCTATTTTAAATCTGGAAATAGAAAGTTGAAAAATATAATTACAAATCAATATTAAATTATAATTGCAAAAAGTAATATGTTTTTTTAATATGAATGATGAGATACAGTAATAAGATTAATAAATACCAATCTCTTACAGTTGCCATTCATCCTCAACAAATTCAAAGCTTTATTGATTCTTGTTTGTTGTTTCTTCACTCTAAGTCTGCATACCTTTGCTGAACTGCATCTCAATGCTACGAGTAGGTCCAGTACATGAGTCAGTAGTCCTACTCGCACTTTGGTTTGAAGTGTTACCCAAACCTCTTCTTTCATATTTGGACCTCCATATTTGCAGTGCCCTATCGCAAGGAAAAGTGTGGACATCATACCTAGATGTATAGAGCCTCGAGCAATTTTCCAAATTTTTGTCTAGTTTGTTTCTTAGCTTTGATTTTAGGAACCCCAAAGCACCGAAAACTCTCTCATCTTCCACCAAACCCAATATCATGATAAGACATAAATCAGAAAGCTTCAAATATTCTGGCACTGAATCACGCAACACTGAGTTCTCAACTATAGTTTTCCAAAGCCTTGTTACTAATCCCTCTTCATGAGGGTTCTCCATTTTTCCATATTGTTAACTCATAGTGTATGCAAAATGAGATGATTTCTCTCGAAGTTGAGTTTCATCTAATATTCCATTTATAGTTACTCCACTCAATTCTCTGGATATGCAAAATTGTTTTATAAATATTAGTAGCTTACTTCAAAAATCAGATGGAATGTTGAGACTCCAATAATGAGGAAACACAATAGACATGGCTTCGAGAAGGTTGTCAGGAGAGAATCTACTTCTAATTTGTGAGGAAATATCATATGCAATTTTCTTCACAGAAGTAGTTACAATTTAAACAATCTTGTCAAAATCTCCCATTGAACTCTTGCTAGTTGCTTCCTAGGGCGCTTTCGTGGTTCCTCAGGGTCGACCGTGGCATAGAAGTGCATTGGCATCTCAACTCCCCATACATTGGCACATACCTCCCCGTCTACACTGATTTGTAAAAAGTTATCATGATTGTTCAAATTTGTGAGTGTCTGCCACTGACAATTTTTTCATCGGATAGTGTTGGTTGATTTTGATAGAGATTGTCGAGGGTCATCCATGTCATCTTATGTAGCGTAGCATATTTTGCAGTATACATAGCTCTTTTTTGGGCAGCCTTCATAATATTCCTAATTTCCTCTAGCATGGGCAAAAGAGCTGCTAAAGTTAAGAGTGTCTCCAAATTAGTTAACCTCTGAAGGTCTAGAAATTTTGGTTGATCTGATTTGTTGCGAGTTGTGTGAAATAGTCCAATCAAGGATGGATATTCTGAAAAAACTCGATGTGCTAAACCATCCAAAGAGATCCATCTGCTATCATTATCCTTGAGAAGCTTGTTCCCATCAGTGATTCCATCACCAAAGTGTTGAAATTTCATAAATCGCTTGGGACTTTGACAGAAGTGTGACTAGAGCTCTCTGATTAAAATTTCAATTTTTTTAACCGAAGCAAACTTGCTCACAATTCCAAAAGCTAGAGTCATTATGTGAGTCATGCAGTGAATTGCAGTAATGTACGGTGCAAATAAAGTTTCAATCTTTGTACAAAGACCATTCCCATGACCTTGCATTATTGAAGCTCTATCTTCTCAACCGTCATGCCATCCATACCTCCATATTCAATTAAACTTCTCTTTACTAGTTGAAATAAATTTTTCGTTGTCGTACTCTCCTTCATCTTAGCAACAAATAGTAGATGAGGTTGTTGGGTATGATTCTCTATAGTATAAACATGCACACATACCAATGAAGTATTGTCTACTGCTATAACTTTGTCTAAAGAAAATGCAATAAAGTTTGACTCTCTTATTTTTTCCTTTACATCTTCTTTTTCAACCTCAGCAAGACAACTTGCCCATTTCCATCCACTGTTTACTGACCAGTGTCTATTAGGATAGTTAGGAACTTTCAAAAAGTTTAATAAACCACTAATTGATGGGAAATCTATCATAGCATGACCTCTGCTCAAAATATAAAAAACAACGCTTAACTGAATAGCTTTTCCTAGTTGTTTTATTTGCATTGCTTTTTCAAAACTAGCTTCAATAGAACCTTTAACTTCAACAGACTTCATCTGTATTTTCTCATGAAAATAATAGTATTTGGCATTCCTCACATGCTTACATTCCTCCTTTGTTTTCCATCTTATCACTGATTTTTCAATCCCGTCTATCATTCATTTTTCATAAATTTTACTCATATGTTTTTTTATGGTGTCAAATTTTAGCTGCAACCTAATTTCCTTGTTATGTTTCCAAGTGCAAATCTTACACCTACATTCTATTAGAGGCTCGCCTTCAATTGGATTCACCACTGGTTCAATCAATGCATACTTTGATGCCCAATTAATTTGAAAATTCCTCACTGACATATCCCACTCCTGATCCTTTTTTCATTGTGGTTCACCCTTTTTTGATGTGGATTTTCTTTTCCCCTTCTGTGCATTATCATCAATGGCATTATCAGCCAACTCGATTATATCATTCCGGCTAACTTGGGCATCTACTAGATAATCTTCTTCAAGATCATCCTAATCTGAGATAACATTTAGGTTTCCTAGCCCTCTTCCTGTTCAACATCTCCAATGAAATAAAGGCTACCAAAAAATATCAATTTGTTGAAGAAGCAATAATAGACTATAATGTATAATATATGTTTCATTGGCCCTACGATCTACAATCTAGATGTCTGGGGTCTGAATGTCCCCCCTAAGTCCTGACTACTTGCCACTGACAGGTCGCCACTGAATAAAAATGAACTCAACAATGCAAACAAATATAGATAAATTTAGAATAATATTATAACAGTTAAAAAATATGATCGCTCACCTTTAGGTCACTGGCAGTCGCTAATGTAGTCAACAACAATGATTTTCCTTGGTCTAAAACTTTTCTATTGATTAGAATTAAGAGCCTAGACCCCACCAGATTGTGTTGAGATATGATCTTTGCATGTATTTATACCAATCCTTATATGGCAAATTTTGCAGGAATTTTATATGGCATACAAATATTTGATGAATCCCACATAACTATAACATGAATTATGTAATTTTCAAGGTGATTATAAGTCATCCAAATATGACTTATGTAATTTTTGAAGGTCGTCCAAATAATTGGCGAATACAATATAGTTACAAAAATTTGGCGTGAATGGAGACATGCGTCGGCAAGATGTCAGGTGAATTGGGTCCTCCTGGCTAAAATATCCTCACATGCCTATAGGCGAATTAAGGTCATCTATTAAGGCAACCTCAAAGAGTGTAGGCGAAAAAATTAAATTCACCGTGTGTCCACCATATATTGTATTGGCGAAATCATCGCATAGAAACATTTAATTGCACAAAACATATGGTGATCGGACCGTGACTTTGACAAAAATTGATAATGTTCTCGCGACATGGCTACCCCCAGTCGGTACAAAATATTCACCATTTCCTAGGTCACTGACGTGAAAAATTCGCCATTGGCGAATATTTGCCACTAAAGTAATCTCTGATTGTTGGTTGGTTTTTGGTGGTTTTGGGAGCCATTTTAAAACCCAAATTTAAGGTTAGGGCAGCCTTTCAAAACCCCCTTGCTTATGTCGAACTAGATGGTGACATCTTTGAAGGGCTAATCTTAGATCGTGATAGTTTTTGGTTAAGGGTCTGGCTAGTCTTTTGCTACCTGAATTTTTTGTATATGGGTAGGGGAACCCAAAAAATCCCTAATGTTTGGATGGGGGAGTCTATTGACTTCATCTAAAGGCTTAGGTTGTGTTGCCAGTAGGTTTTGCAATGATTTTATCTTAGTTTGGTTGACTTATTTTTGCTTGTGGTTGTGTTGACTTTTGGCTAGCACTAGCTAATTTTGTTAAAGTGGTCTGCTGATTTTCTTTGCCTATCTTTTTTGGTAGAAGTTTCATCGTAGGTTCCTAATCCTGGTAAAATCTAAAGGTTTTAGGTCCCTTCAAAACCTCTTGTTAGGGGTTTGTTTTTCCCTTAATCAAAAACATTAACTTTTTATTAAATTTAATAAACAATCTTATACAACACCACAATAATCTCTTTCCATTCAGAATAAGAGCACAATAGAAATGAATAGAATATTTTGAAAAGAGGTTCTAATACCCTCAAACGATTTTGTGTCGTTCTCTATGACCCTTCAACGGTCGCTTCTATTACTTTGCTTCTCAAAGGAAACGATTTCAGTATTTGTAAGGATGAGTTTTGGTCCTATGTTGAGGAGCTTCACGATAGATGCATGCATACAATGAGAAGCTCTCTCATGTTTTATGAAGGACATATCTCAGACTAGCACCTTGTGATTAGCGACACAATTTTTTTTTACCCGTGTTATCCACTTTAGAAAAACTCCTGATCCAGCACGCTTGAGATAACACATAAATGATCATTTCATATTTCAAGAGATGTGATCCTGCTCTGCATTTCTAACATGCTCAAAATCTCTCTTTTTTTTAAGTAATACTTTTGTGAAATAGTGAAGTTTACAGATATCTCGAGTGGCCATTAGCATGAGCAAAGCGCAACGAAGAACTATTCACACACAATAAAGCCTACGCTCACGCTCAATTCGCCAAGGGCACTTCTGGATAAATGGCAATTCATGAACAGTGCTAAAGGCATGTGTGCATACAAATATTCCATCCAGGATAACACGAATAAACTATGATGACTCAAACGACAACAATGACAAATATCGAGCATATGCTGCACATAAACATTCATGTACCTTTGTAATGCTCTCATGGTCTAATTCATGTGTTAAATAAGCGTTCATTCAAGTAATTCATCACATATGTTTTAATGGCATCCGAATTAGGCTGCATTATACATGTACATAAGCAAGCACAACTTTCATACTAAAAGGCATTATCCAATAAGTTCCTATAAATTTTTTTTAGTCTATTAGGTAAATACTTTGTATCTATAATTTTAAGCTGTTTATATATATATATATATAAATAAAGTGGAGAGATATCATTTCGTATTTCTACTAAAAATATTAAATTTTATTAAATTAACAAATGAAAGTCTTGATATCTCAACTTTCTCTTTAACATACTTTTTATATATATTTCTATATATATAAGCTAGTAGTATTGTAGCTGCAACTAAAAAGAAATTAAATAAGGAAACATTTATTAATTTATAAGTCAATAATTTATATTAAATTAATTATTTAAATAATTTTTAAAGAATGAATTGTTTTATAATTGAAATATTTTAAATAACTAAGGGTTGTCATTTTTTATTTTGTTTCATGATTAGGGTGTAATTTTCTTTAGGGTTATAATTTAATAATATTTGTAATGGCATGGGTTACAATTCAATTGGATTTTGTTTGAGTGTTTAGTTTGGTTAAGTGTTAAATTAGGTTAAGGTTTAACATTCAATTAGATACTCTTCAATTTTTTTTAGAATTTGTATTCAATTTTGAATAGTGTTAGGGTTAAAGTTTTGTAGGGTTGACTTTTCTTTAGTATTATGTTTATATTTCATTTAATTACCATAAATTTTTTTGTATTATTTAATTTAGGATTAGGGTTCAATAAGGTATATGTTTAATGCTCAATTTTTTTATTTAATTTTAGTGTAGGTGTAGACTTTAAATTCCTTTTAGGTAGAATGGGGGTAGGTAGCTGAATTTTATTTAGAGTAAGGGGTATCCTTCAATTTGGTTTTAGGTTTAATTAGGTTTTCCTTTGGAATTGTACTTTGTTTATGACTATGGTTTAGGTTATTCTAGTGTTAGTAGTAGAGGTCAATATGTTTTAGGGTTAGTGTTTCTTTTTAATATTTGGGTTAGGGTACAATTGTGTTTACCGGTAGGTTTATGGTTGAATGTCATTGAAAGATAGGTTTTGTGAAATTTGTTGTAGTCTTAAAATGAAGGTTTGATTTGGTTTAGGGTTAGGGTTTACATCGGTTTAATGTTAGTGTTAGGGTTTGATTTGTTTTAGGTCTAGGGTTTTTTGGGTTTAGTGTTTTTTGGGGGGTTTATAGGAGTATTATTCTTAAATTTAAGACTGAAAATTATGAATTTTTATTTTTTTTCTTCAATTTTAATAAATCCCCTATGTGACTTGTCTAAAAATAATTTCATTAAATAATATAGTTAATTTAATGTTAAGGCTAGAGTACAAATTCATTTTATGTCACAATTCAACCTCATTTTGTGTTCATTTGTTAGGGTTAATGTGGTTCAGTGTTTTTTAATGTTATGGTTATATATATATATATATATATATATATATATATATATATATATATATATATATATATATATATATATATATATATATATATATATATATATATATTCTTTAGTTAGAATAAGGGATAGGGTTTAATTTGGTTTATGGTTATGATTAGTATTCAATTCAGTTTCAATTTAATATGGTTTAGTGTTCATTTAATATTGATTTTAGAATACACATTGCCGTGTCCCTCTAGATGTACATATACCCAATATCTCAAAGGTATTTTATTTATGGCTATGGTTAATATTCAATTTGGTCTTAATTCAATGTGGTTTAATGTTCATTTAAGATTACGGTTCAATGAGGTTAAGTGTTTATTTAAGATTAGAGCTCAATCTAGTTAGTTTTTAATTAGAATAAGGGTTAGGATTTCATTTTATTTATGGTTAAGGTTAATATTAAATTCGGTCTCAATTGAATCTAGTTTAATGTTGTGGTTAACACTAATCTAGTCTAGTTAATTTGTAATTAGGATAAGGGTTAAATTGAATATGGTTTATGGTTAGGGTTGATATTAAATTTCATTTGTCCAGTTCAAATAGGTTTACAATTATAAGTTTTAAATTTGGTTAAGTTTTAGGATTAGGGTATCTAGTTATATATGTTATTTAATATGCATAGTTTAATTTATGCAACATTTGACTCATAAAGCTACAACAATATTTATGTATTCAACAAACATACAAAGTGGAAGAAAATATTAGTGAGGTATTTAATTAGGTTTTAAGTTACCATTAAATTTGGTTTAATTTCAAATAGATTTAGGGTTAGGGTTTTTTTTTTGGCTTAGTGTTAGGATTAAGGTTCTATTTGGTCTAGGTTATGATTAACTTTTTAGTGATATGATTAGGGATCGACTAGGTTTAGTGTTTAATTAAATGAAGAGTTAGGGTTTAGTCTATTTTAGAAGTAAGGCACGATATGGTTTATGTTTTAGACTTTAATTTAATTGAATATTAGGGTTAGCGTACATTCCAGTTTAGGTATAAATTTTATTTAGTGTTTAATTGTGGTTGAAGAAGGATTATGATTCAATTAGGCTTATGATTATTGCTAAGGTCACAGGGGAATTATGATTTAGATTTGATTTGGTTTAGTCTTTAATTTTTTTTCAATGTTGAACTAGGATTAGGGTTATGGTTCAATTTGGTATACTTTTAGGGTTAAGGTTTGATTTGGTTAAACTTAGGGTTGAATTTGATTTAATGTTAATGTTAGGGTACAATTTGGTTTAGGAATATGGTTTGATTAGGTGTAATGCTTATTTAGGATTAGGGTTCATTCTAGATTAGGGTTCGTTTAGGATTTTGTTAAATCTATTTTAGTGTTAAATTAAGATTAAGGTTAGGCTTAAAATTTTATTTAGTTTATTGTTATAGCTAAATATGGTTTAGTGTTAGGGCTATAATTCAATTTGGTGTATGGTTTTGATTCAATTAAGTGTAGTAGAAGGGTTAGTGTTCAATTTAGTCAAGTTTTAGGGTTAGTGCATGTTCAATTTAATTGAGGGTTATTGTTAGGGTTCATTTTGGTTTAGTGTAAGCTTTAATGTTTGATATATCTAAGATTGAGGGTTAAGATTGAAATTGATTTAAGTTTAGTGTTACAATCGTAATTTAATTTGGTGTAGGGTTTGGATTGAGTTTGGTGTAGTGTAAGGGTTAGGGTTCACTTTAATCACATTTCAGGGTCAGCCCCAGCTAATTTTGGTTTATAATTAGAGTTAGGGTTCCTTTTGATTTACAATAAATTTAGAGTTTAATTTAGTTAATTTTTAATGGTTACGACTCAAATTGGTTTATGATTAGTTTTAAGGTTCAATTTGGTTCAGGGTCAGTGTTCAATTAGGTTTAGTATTAGATTAAATTAAGATTAGGGCTACCATGGGGTCGAGGTTAAGGATACACTTAAATAAGGATTTGAGTAAATAGAGGGTTCAATAAGGGTTTGATTAAGCTTACAATTAAGGTTCATTCAAGTTTAGTGTTAGACTTAGGATTCAGTTTGTTTTATAGTTGGAGTTCGGGTTCATTTTTATTAGTGTTTAATTAAATTTACCATTGTGGTTCAATTTGGTTTATTGTTCGATTAATTTTAGAGTTAAGATTAGATTTGGTTTAGTGAAAATAAGGTAATAGTTCAATCAAGTAAATAATATTCAATTTTCTTTATGGTTAGGGTTCAATTTGGTTTAGCATTATGGTTAGGGTTTAAATTAGTTAAGTTATTTTCTTAAATATGGTACAGATTTAGGGTTCAATTTATAATAGTGTCCAATTAGGGTTATTATTTAATTTGGCTTAGTGATAGGGTTAGGTTATAAGTAGGTTCACCATTAGAGTTCAATTTGATTTATTTCTAAGATTATATTTCAATTTGGTTTACTATTGAATTAGTTTGAGGGTTACAATTGCTTAGGGTTAGGGTTGAATTTGGTTAACAATTCAATTTATTATATTGTTCGATTAGATTTAGGGTTATGTTATAACTTATCTTATAATTAGGGTTATCTTTTTATTTGGTTGATAATTAGGGTTCCATTTGGTTTAATTTGTTCAATTAGATTTTATTAGGATTCAATTTTGGTTTTTGGTTAAGAAGAGTAGATATTAATTTAGTGTTAGCTTTATGGTTCAATTTGGTTTATTGTTGAATTAGGTTCAAAATTAAGGATATATATTTAGTTTAGTGTTTGGGTTAGAATTTAATTTTGTTTCTCCAATTAGGTTTGGGTTAGAATTTAATTTTGTTTCTCAACTCTTCAAATCGTAATATTGTCACTCTCATCTTTGTCAGCAAATTTCTTCTCCTACTCAATGAAATAACAACTTTGTTAGATTTCCCACTTCTATGCTTCAACACGAAGGTGTAATTATACATAATTCTACCCATCTCATATGTGTCTGATTCAACTTAATCCGACTGTTCAAATACTGCAAAGATTGATGATCTACATACAACAAAACCCCTTAGGCAATAAGTAATGTCTCCACTTCTTCAAGGCTTGAACTATGGCATAAAATTCCTGATTATATACTGAATATCTCCTCCTTGGACCATTCAACTTCTCACTAAAATTAGTATTGCTCTCCCTTTGTTAATCAAGACTTCTCCTATTATTGTTCCATTTGCATCACAACCAACTTGAAATACTTTTTTGAAATCTAGTAAAGATAACATGGGATGCTCAGTCACTTTTGCTTCAGTAGCTCAAAAATTTTGTTTTCTCGAGTGGTCCACCAAAATTCCTTCTTATCTCCTCTCATGGTCTCAGTCATAGGGTTACAAACTGAACTAAAATTTATGATAAAATTTTGGTAGAAACTATCCAATCCATGAAATAATTTTACCTCTCGAATGATTTCCAATGTAGGCCACTCAACAATTGCTTTCACTTTCTCAGGGTCCATCAGTAGATATCACAAATCCTAAATAGACTAGCTTTTCCTTCATGAAAGTACACTTCTTAAGATTTATCGACAACTTTTCTTCTCTCAACCTCTGCAAAAATTATCTCAAAATGAAAAAAATGCTCCTCCTTTGTCTTACTAAAAATCATGTCATCCAAATAAGAAATAACAAACTTACCCAAGAATTTATTCAATACCTCATTCATCAACCTCATGAAAGTACTAAGTGCATTAGTTAACCCAAAAGGCATCACCAACCATTCATACAGTCCTTTATTTGTCTTAAATGCTATCTTCCACTCATCTCCTTCTCTAATCCTAATCTAATGATATCCACTCTTCAAATTTATCTTTGTAAATATCTTTGTCCACTCAAATAGTCCATCATGGCATCCATCCTAGGCAAGGAAAATTGATATTTCACTGTGATCTTGTTAATTGCTCTTGAATTGGTAAACATCCTCCATTCCCCATTATTCTTAGGTGATAATACTATTCATACTACACAAGGCCTGAAACTTTCTCTGATCAAGCCTTTATTCAACAACTCATGTACTTGTCTGTTTAACTCTTTATTATCTATCGGTGTCAACCAATGTGCAACTTTGTTAGGAAAACTAGCTCCAAGAATCAAATCGATGCAATGATTGATACTTCTTACTGGTGGTAATCTATCAGGCACATTGTCTAAAATGATGTCTTCAGATTCTATGAAAAATTCATTTACCTCCTTTGATTGTTCTTCTTCCGATTCTCGTCTCTCTGTGTTCTTAGGAACCAAGGCAAAACATACATTTTCATGCAATATTCCATCTAGGAACTTCCTCCCATCTAATAAACATATCCTATCATTCATACAGACTTCACTCTTCAAAGGATCCTTCAATGGTAACAAGGTTTGGTTCATTCCATTTGCTACAATTGTGTATATGTTCTTCCTCCCATCATGTATTGCCCGTCTCTCAAACTACTAAAGTCTACCCAACAAAAGGTGACAAATATCCATAGGCACAATATCACATAACACTTCATCATGATAATTCCCAATTTTGA
Source organism: Cryptomeria japonica (assembly GCF_030272615.1). NCBI lineage: Eukaryota > Viridiplantae > Streptophyta > Pinopsida > Cupressales > Cupressaceae > Cryptomeria > Cryptomeria japonica. The sequence continues at coordinate 111,615,887 of NC_081415.1, read as the reverse complement.
ATTTCACCAAACATTGCTCACTTATGAAAAACTTATGTTCATCCTAAATCCATGCTCTTTGATAAGGCTTAGGGTGTTACAATCTTTCCAAGTTTAACTTATTCACCATCTCTTCTGAAACAAGATTATGTGAACTACCACTATCAATAACAACTTTACAATGCTTACCAGATATCGTATATCTAGTTTTGAACATATTTCTCCTTTGTAATGGCTCTTCATCTTCTTCGGTATGACACAAAACTCTCGTCATCATCAACACTTCTCTAGCTTCTGGTTTGTTAGTTGATCCTATGGGGTTTTATTTCACCAATACTGCTCTACCAGTATTTTCTATTTTCTTACATTTGAATCCATGATTCCATTCTTTTCCATCCTTAAAGAAAGTACCTCTAAATGCCTTCTTATCTTGTCTTCAAAAATTATCATTCTGTTAGCCATTAGGTTCTCTACTTTGGTAGAAATTTCTATCATCTTTCTTGTATGAATTACCATCTTTGCTCAATTCCTTGTCCTTGTTTTGATCTCTAGAAGTACCTATAGCTCCGGTATAACCTCTTCCTCCATGAAATCTACCTCCAGTAAACCTTCTGCCTCTTCTCATGTCTTTTGTTTAACTTCCCATCATTCTTCAGGGCATACTCATAAGCCTCTTCAACACTCTCTAATTTGATCAATCTAAGTTCATCTTGTATAGACATCCACAATCCATTAAAATATATTGCAACTTGTTCAACTTCATCATCAACATGTCTAGATCTGATATTCAACTTGTAAAATTCTTCGGTGTATTCCTTCACACTAGATTCCTTCTGTCTCAAGTTCTACAACTTTTGAAACAAATTCACTAGATAATCAATGTATAAATTTTGACTTCAACTTAGCAACCATCTGATCCCATGTCTTGATTTTCTCTTTACCTCTTCTTTGTCTATCAACTTGCAAATGTTCCCACCAAAGAGATGCATGACCTTTCAACTAGGTATAGGCATATTTCACCTTCCTTTCCTCTACGGTGTTCTCAAAATCAATTTTTTTTTTTATCTCCAAGATCCAATCCATCAATTCAACGGAATCCAACTTTCCATTATATTCTGATGGGGTAAAATGTGGTTTAATATTAGCCCTACTCAAAACCTACAAAAACCTCTCTTCATCCGGATCAACTATCGGTGGGTTTACTTGTTTTATCGAGGCTTCTTCTCCTTCATGTTCACTTACCTCTTCAATATGTTGGCCTCTCGTATGTGTTGTCTCCATACATTCAAACTGGGCTTCTATTTTTCATAACATCTCCATCACAATAGGGTTTTCATTCCCACACACTCCACCATTCCTAGTTCCTCTCTATGCCCTCTTTTGAGAGTCCTCTATAGCTGTAGGTTGGATCCATGTCTGCCACCCTACAACAAAATTCTCAAGACAATCAGAACAAAAACCTGTCTCTGATACCACTTGGTGCAATCATCGGTAAGGAGGAACCTCAAAGAGATCAGATCAAATGGGTCAGAAAGAGTAAACACAATGGAAACACAAGGATATGATGGAGGAAATGCATAATAGCTTTAATTATAACATGAAATATAAATACAATCAACTGGTAATCAACTGGGTTATATAAATCAACACATAGGCCTTCTAGAACGTGCTGAATAGGTCACAACTGAGACCCTAAATCCTTAGATCTATCTTCTACCCTTAGTATAACTACTTAATTCTACATTCTAATATGCAATTAAAATGATATATACAATCTTGAGGATCCGGTCAGCCAAAAAAGGGATCAAAACCCAATGAACAAGACCTAATGTGTAAAACCAACAAGGTCGGTCTCTACCAAGAGATTCCTTCAGAAGATCCAAAGCATGAAGTGTAGATCATGGGAAAAGGTCATCCACATGTCAAGGAATATTAGAATCAATGCCCAAGGTTCCCAAAGCTTCAGATGGGGTTCCAGTAGATCACCAAAATAGGTCTAGGTAATTGGTAACAAAGAACTATCAACCGGTAACAAGAAACTGTCATGGAAACTGATAGCGATAACTTGCGAGAAAATGATCTAAATGTAATGCAGTCTAGAAATAAGAAAAATAATCCAGTCTTCAAGTAGAATCCAACTCCATAGGGTCTGGTGAGACAAAACTAGTACACACAGAAAGAATTGTTGAAACTGCAAACAAAAAGTAAAAGAAAAGGAAAATATTTTTGGTTTATGCAAGATTGCCATGAGCTGGGGATGCGCTTGGATCAAAAATTAAAAAATAATCTAAAAATAAACTAACCAAACTTGAAATTCTATCTTTTGTCCTTCTTGATTGATTCAAGATTCAACATCAGTTGCGCTCTCAAGGCCTCTGCTAGGTCATAATCTACATTATTTTTCAATATTTAATAAGTTGTGTGGATAGTAGCTCTAGGAATGCTATTCATTCAGCTTGAATGGTATACTCTGTAGCCGACCAACATGGACACAAACTTTACTTCTGGATCTTCTATATCATTACCCGTCATAACACAACCATCCCACCATCATAACCTCGTCCTTTAGGATTGGTCTCAAAATAGGGACTTCATCAGTGGCTCATAATTTGGTGACAACATGGATAGCCTCTTTTGTGATCTTGTGTGGTCTATTCAACCACATAAACTGCTCATGTATCCTACTGAGAACATATCTCACATGTTTTTCTTCAAATTTTTTTATAAAGTTTACAACAATGCAAAAACTCTTTCTGGATACTCTTATGAATTCATCCTTTATCAATCCTTGTTTATCACACTGTGTTAAGTATTGATTAAAGATGGCAAATGTGCCCAAATCCTCCAATTTGCAATGAATTTATGATCGAATGTCTTCAACATGCAAAACTCCATAGGGTATGTTGGATAGGGCTCTAGTTGGATCTCTCTCCATGGACTTATGAGGATGTCTATTAAATTTTGATTCAGGTATTTCAGTAATATCAACAATATGTGATGTATCCATTGTGAAAATTCAAGCACAGATTAAGATTCATAGAGAAATACCTTTAAACTTCTTCGCAGCTAAGGTTTTCGGTCTAAATACTCTTCCACTAATTCTCTTTTCCATAAATCTCCACAATCGACTATCAACTTCACAAGAGTAGAAATCAAATTCTCTTCTATTTTTTCGTTGCTCTCTAAATTTTCTCTCAAAAATGCTAAGTAAAAAATGAGACTATAAAACACCTTTTTATTTGCCTTTTACCAACTGAATTTAATGCAAAACCAGTTGACCAGACCCTAATCACCGTTCAACCCCAAAACTTGCTACTAGTTCACATATCACATCTAATTTACTGGTTTGAGATGTAAATGGTTCAAAATCACTTCATACAATCATATTACATAAAAACATGTAGATTTGACTCACTACAAAATATTTAGTGGGTCTAGAAATGGATTTGACAATATGCTCTCCCTAAGCTTCATGCATAACTTACTTTTCTGGAAAAATATTCTCCACACTAGGTGAAGAATTGGAGTCCTCTAATGGTTTCTCCTCACTTTTATTCCTCCATATCTTATTCATATCACTTCTTGTTTCTTCATCTACCTTCTTCTTTCCTTTCTGGTCAATAGATTGATTAAGTGGTTGGTTCATTATAGCTCTACAAAAACTTGCAATGTATCTCAGTTTGTGACAGTCGAAATATGTCATTCTAGATGTTCTCTAGGGTCTAACATTGCCTCTATTAGTTCCTCTCTGGTAATTCATAGACACATGACCATAGTTGTGACAGTTTAAACATGTCACATTCCATCTATCCTCCATTTTATTTGGACTAGACTGCTTCACGTAAGGTCTTTGCCAAATAGGGTTCCACCGGTCATTGTAAGATCTCAACCATTCACCTTTAGACCTCTAATCCATGTAAGATCTCTGATTGTTCACTCTTGACCTGCACTCAACAACTCTATGTCCATACTTGTTGCAACTCAAGAAATATTAATCAAAAGTAGTAGGCTTATATTGTTAATATGCATTAGGTCTATATCCATTAAAAGTATTGGATCTGCTTCTACAAACATTTGCAGTATGACCTACCTTATGATAGTTACAACATATTGGTTTGGAGGTTCTCTTATCGGTGTTCTTCTTGGTCTTTGGTACAGATTTGGCTTCATGAATAGTGTCCTTGGTACCAGATGACTCTCCTTGTTAAAAGGTTGTGTATCCCAAGCCATGTGTATCTTCATTCTGCCTTTGTGTTTGAATCTTCTCATCTAGAATAGAAGTGCTCTTATTGAATTTAGCTAGTAACTCATTTGCATCAGCCAACTCCTTGGTAAGATCATCATTCTTCTTTTTGAGACTTTCTCTAAGAGACATAGCTATGTCTAGATGAGCTTGTATTTCCTCTTTTTCCTCTCTTTCCTCATGAAGATGTGCATGCAGGGTACCAATCTCTCGATTCATCTTAAAGATCACATGCTCCTTCTCTGTTATTTTGTCTTCAATTGTCCTCCTGGCTTCCAACTCTTGGCTCATCCTAATGGTAAGGGCTTCCAACTGTCTCCTCAGATTTGAATTTTCATCATTCACCTTTTCCACCTCATTAGACAAGGAATCAATGGTTACTTCTTCAGATGAACTATTTTCACTAAGTTCCATCAACTTCTCAGCCAACTATCTTCTCTTAGCCAATGAAGCTTTGCACTTGACCTTTAGTTCATTAAGGGCTTCCTCAGATTTTGTAAGCCTATTTGTAAGCTCTCTATAACTCATTTAACCTTCCCCCATGTTAGCCTTAGATATCCTTCCTAAGTAGTTAAGCCTTAAGGGAAATAGGCTCTGATACCAATTGATAAACCTATAAGAAATTGAGAGGGGGGGTGAATCAGTGCAAGCAAAAACTTAATAAATTTGATAACCACTTTCACCAACTTGAAAATCAATAATCATGCAAGAAATATAACCACATAAGAAAACATCCAACAAAACATGCAAACTATAACACAATTATTTTTCACATGGAAACCCAAATGGGAAAAACCACGATGGGAATTAGTACCCACAAATATCTTCTAACTGTAGCATAGAGATCTGACCCGTTAAGGTTATCCAACCACCCTCTTAGGGGCACACCCGGTTAAGAGCTATATAATAAGGACTGTTAGGAACCAGCCCTATTAGGAGATACCCATGTTACTAGGATTTACAAACACAAGCTAATGTGTCACCTTGTTAGAGGATTTCACTTTCGGACCTACTAGGATCCTACCGTACCCTGATAGGTGTAATCTTCTTAGAGGATTTTCTTGCTGCAATTGTTAGGAGGACAAGTTCAACTGATATGAAGTTAGCACCTTTGTTCCTGATTAGATCTGCTTCTGCTCAACTTCTAGCACTGACTAAAAATCAAAACTTAACTTCTTCTTACACCGCACGATCAAATTCTCACTGTTGATACATGAAATCATACAACTTACATCACTTTATAAAGAAGTTAGTTAAGAACCTTGGAACAATTCCCTAGGTTCATTGAATCTAGTCACCTTTTAAATTTTCCTTCTCATTACACTTTTCTTATGTTGACAAAACAATTCATAACTAAAAAATATAACTATAAGTCTACTGGTTACTGATCAAACAATCTTGGCTATACCGGTTCTGTATTCTTCCTGACTGTGACTAAAAAAATCATCATAACTCGCTCAATACACTGAATTTGGTGATGCGGTTTGGAACATAGGTGCATGTTCATGTCTCCAACACTCTTGTAAAACCAAAACATCTAACTCTTCTCCAATCATCTGTATTGGTCGTTTGATCATCATTTTATTCTTGTTTATCAATTGACAACAACTTAGCAGTTTTTCTATCTCACTGAATCCACTACTAGTTAAGCCATACTGGTTGGTCTAGATGACCTAGATGACTAAACAAAAATGGTTTCCATCAATGACAACACAAATAAAATCATTTTCATCAATGACAACACAAATGAAATAGCTAAGAAAGACATCTCAATTAGAGACAAAACTTAAAACAACTACAAAGAACCTCTTTGCACAAGAGTCAATCTCTATATTCCCATCAACGATGGAGCTAGAGTCTATTAGAGGTAGAGATAAATCCTTTATAAGAAAAAAACTCCATTAATAAAAAAAAATTCTCCCAACATATGCATTGTTTGATGGCTCTATGCAACTTTTTGAGTATAAAACTTCACTTTTGTATTTAAATTTCTTCTTAGTTTCTAAGTAAACTTTAAACTAAATAATATTATATCATTAAATACATGACATTTAATTTTAATTTTATTTAGTTTTTTCAAATATATATTATTGTTCTAATGAACGAAATACTCCAGAAAGTATTCTATATATAGTTTTCAATATTAGGGTGACCAATTATGACTTTAGGTAATTAGGATTCCTATTTCCTAATTGAACTAGTCACATTTCATGTATATTCTACAATCTATTTCTTAATATGTATAAATTTAAAATAGAGTAGAATAATAATTACCAAAAGAAAAAAATTCAACCAAAAAAAAGGAAAAATGAAAATTAAAAAACTTATTAACTATTTTTTTTTTTTTGTCTCATTCAAGAATCTCTAATGAGGATATCAATTTGTTTTTCTACAAATAGATCTATGCTTTGATGGGACTAGCAATATCTCTATTATGACTATCGATGCCAAGGAAGGAATGGTGCATTACATGTATTTGCAGTAATTGTGACTTTTCTACCTACTTTCTTTTATCACAATTTTTATTTATTATTGAATTTGAAAGGATTAAATAAATCACATGTACCTATGATGTAATTGCAAAACCCTAGATATTTCTTGTTGGAACTAAGATTTAAATCAAATATGATTAGTCTTTGTTGATATAATTGTTTAAGCATACTTTGTTTTCCTCTTTTATGAGATAATATATATTCTTAATGGTTTGCAAATTTTTTTCCTCAGATACTATTTACTAGTTTGTGGAAACCTAATAGCACTTACTATTTACTAGTTTGTGCCTTGCATGAAACTATAGTAGAGGGGCTATTTAAATGGTGATTAGTCTTGTTTTCTTTAGCCAATCAAATTATTCTTGCAATTCACACTTCCTCAACATTAAAATTATCTTTCAAATAGAAAATGATCAATGTTTAACAACACAATATGGTAAGATTATTTTGGGAGTTTTGATTGGTCGGAGAAGAGATGTGCATAGGTATGCTCAGTTGTCAATGCAAAAGAACACACTACTATTAAGGAAAATTAAGAAAAAAAATTGGGGTGTTGGACATTTATTGCCCAAATTTTACATCTATGCAAGTTGCAAGTAAACAAACATAGAAATCTATAGGTGAAAAAATCATATAAATGGACATCCCTCAAAACTTGGCATCTTACAAAAAAACTTGCATGCTCTTTCTAAACTTCCTCATCTTGCAAGCATCAAAAAATATGGTTGACTGCTTCATTGGTGCTTCCAAATTTAGTATACATGCCTACCAACATGGTTGAAAAGAATGCACTGTAACATAGTTGAAAATAATACACTACAACATAGACATTTTGTCAAATAGTTTATGTACACTCTTCTTTCTGCTTTGATTCCTTGTAATACAAAACTAATCCTCACACCCAATGTTTTCTTCCTTCAAATGCACATTTAAATCAATTCAATAGAGATCAATAATAATTTTGTTGATGATTTATCATATGACTTTACATAACATGTTGTTCTAAATCATATGACTTTATATAACATGTTGTTCTATATAACCTTTTGAATGTAAGAAAGAATGATGGTCCATGTTGCGTCAAAAATCACCAACCTTCAATATTTTACAAATTTGACTTTAGAATGCTATGAAACAAAATTGAACAACAAAGGCATTTGTCAAATAGTGTATGTGCATTCTTTTTTTTTCTTCAATTTCTTGTAATTTCATACCTAATCTTCCCACCTCAAGGTTGGTCTCGATCATTGTGTTTATGTCACCTCATGCTCAATGACAAGTCATGTTAACATTTAAAAGTTTCAGTCCTTGTCTTGATTAAATTTATTTTTAATTTTGTTTCTTCAATTTTTGGTAAATGATTAATTTAATTTTGGCTGATAGAAATAGGATTTTTAATTTTGCTTGAGATGGGGATTAGTTGCGACTACTTTTGAATCCCCTTGCTTGCAAAATACTTTTTTGTAGCTAGAAAGAGAGATCATCAATATTAATTATGATTTCAAAGATGGTAATAATTCAGTCACTATTCAAATATCTTTAAGGCTCGTATATATTGATTTAAGATAATTTAATTATTCTTTTGGTTCTATTGTGTTTATATTGTAGGGTTTTAAAGCCAAAGGAATTGGCTACTTTTATTCTCCTAGGAATTACTTTAGGAATCTTTCTCATTTATCGTAAGTTTATAAGAAATAAGTTCCAATCATTGTATAACTTAGTTTTGACATAGGCTTATGCTTCTTTAAGATAGATTATGTTCAATCTAATTCCAATGTTCTCAATCTACCAAGGGTTAAAGCACATAGATTTTGGCATTCCCATGTAATGCCCCTCCTTGGTCTGGATTGATGTGACACCTATGTTAGGTCACTAAGGACATTGAAGGATGTTCAAGATTATGATTAGGAGGCTAGGTGTTTTATTTTCTTAGCATAGTGCTATGAATTATGGGGGATTCACATTATCTGATGCTCATACGAATGATGGAGTAGTGTCCACTTCAAGTAGATTCCCTTTTCACCTTGGTAGACTTGATTGGACCCTTATTTTGTACAATGGATATGAAAGACTTGATTGGATTTACATATTGCATGAATGATATTTTAGCTTCCGTATATGCTTCACTAATGATCCTTGATAGACAATACAAAATTTGATGATTATCGATAGATTTTATATGATTCCATGATTCTTAAAATTTATGCTTATGTTATGAGTGATTTCAACTTAATGTGATTTAGATGCATATTATGATGATGACTGATTTTTGTATGCTCTTATGTCGTAATTTGATGCATAGATAATGTTAGTATTTTGGATTATCATGTATTATGATAGAGGTACTAATCTTGTTTATCATGCGATGGAAATACTAACCCCTAGGTGATTTGCTCATGATGTGATGATATTATGTATTACGGGTTGCATATTGTGTAACTGTGTGCTGGTAGAATTGACAACACATCACTCATTGTGAGCACCCGATGTTGTTGCGATGTTCTACCCCTTGTTTGTTGTGTATGTATATATGTTATATGAAGATGTATCTCATGTTGTTGTAGGTTGTAGGTACAAATGCAGTCATTCCTCCTGGGCAACTGGGTGCGAGCTCCCCTCGCTTGATAGGTGTGAGCGTGCCTCTTCCCAATGGAAATATGTGGTTCAGAGATCTCATTGGATCCCTTCCTTCACTCTAGGTCTATGTCTGAAATCGAGTCCTTGTTACTAGTCTTGGCAAGTTCGCCATGTTGTCATCATTGTCATGACTTGTGAGTATATGGCATTGTTAGTTGAGTATTGTGTTATTTTGTTTAAGTTCTCTAAGGGGTGATTGATTTAATTTATTAAATATTCATTGATTTGGCGTTATTGACCTTATTTTTATGTCATAATTTTACTATTTAATTATTTAATTACCTTGATTATTTCAACTATATTATTTATTTAAAGTCGGATTTGATTTCTATTCGGTTAATATTGAGAAGTCAATTATTTAACGAAATACACACACACACACACACACACACACACAAACATACATACATAATTTTGATGATTAAAAGAGAATAAGTTATTATATCTTGCTTATTATATTTTACTATACTTTAATATTCCATTTTCTAAGTTGGACAAAAAGGGAGCTAAGGTTGTCATTTTATGGGGGATCTTCTTTTCTCTTCATATATTTTTCTTGATTTTGGGTGGCTTTGGGAGAAGAAGAAATGCTGGAAATTTTGAAGGATTGGAGAGTTTGAAAATTGTTGTTGAAGATTGAACTTGCTGCCCAAATTTCCTTCATCTTCTTTCTTCAGGAAGAGGTAGGGTTTTGGATTCCCTTGTTTTATCTTTTCTTCTAGGAGCTGAGAATAAAATTTAGAAAGGAAAATATTTGTTTTTGAATAAGGGAAAACAAGTTTTGATGGGTCCCTGAAACCCATTACAAACAAAATATCAAAATATATACATTAAACTGCAACATAAAGCAAAAGACAATAAACAAGAAAAGAACAACTTAATAGAAAAAAAGACCAGCAAATGAGAGACAACAGACAATCAAACAAGACTAACTACAAAACAGCCCACGTTAGGTAAAGTTCTAAAGGATCTCCACAACTTCTAGCTCTATTTGCTCCATATTATCAACCATTTTCTTGATATCATCAATTTCCTTACTTTGGCTTTGCATCTTTTTGGTGCTCACACGGGTTCTTCTACAAAGACCTATCTCCTTATCATCAGGAGTTTCTTCCTTCACATCAATGATACCTACAGAGACCTTGTCCCCATGGTCATTCTCAAGCTTATTGATAAGAGTCTTCATACTAGTAGAGGTTTCCTTAAGGATCTTGTGACTTTTCTCTCCAATTTTCTTGAGCGTTTTCTCAACTCCTTCAATTCTTTTTTTAGTAGGCCTAACTCTGTTCTCCAAGGTTTGGAAGCTTTTCCATTGAGAATTAATGATCTCCCCAGCATTACTGATAGCCTTGGTAAGTTCACTGAGACATTTAGGGAGGGAGCTAAATTTACCAGTTCCAATAGCTTCTAAAGTCTCAATTTTTCTGGCTTCCTGGGCTTTCTTAGTTTTAATGCCACTAATTTCCTTTTTCAAGTTGAGGAAAACCTTGTTGAAGGTATCTGTGTCATTTTTGATGCAATGGTCAATATCCAAATGTTGACCTTCCTGGGCCTTGTCTCCACCAGGATCCAAATTCACCTCAAGACCCACCTCCCTGACATCAGAGCTCTGAGCTTCTTTCATGGCCATGTCCTTCCCTACTAGACCCTTATCCTTAGAACCAATCATGAAAGGAAACCGGTTCTTGGTTCCCACATCCTCATTTTTAGGATTTTTCCTTTGCTACTTCTAGTTCGAGAGCATTTGGACCTCATCACTGTCATTATTCATGTCGTCATCAGTCTCATTTTCCTCCTCATACCAGCTATCATCATCCTCCCCGCTCTTATTCCTTTTGGTCAACCCTTTGTTCTATAGCTCAAGCCCTATTTTTCTTTTCCTATTACTTAACCCAGTGATTTGGGGGTCGTCGTCTTCCTATGCTTCCATGTCATAGCTATCACCATCCTCATCCTTAGATTCATCCAATTCCTCTTCCGACTTAGAAACCTCAACAATATTCAGATGGATGGTAGTGTTCTTGATTTCATTACACAAAATCACCATCAGACCCGCATGCATTGTAGGATTGGTATTGGTGTTGGAAATTGCATCCTTAATGCCAATTTTAAGGCACAAAAAAGATAATATGGAATGGAAATTTTCTTTTTATATTGAAAATGGTTAAGAATGACGAAATGATAGCTTCAAACCCTAGTAAATCTCCCATCTAAAGTGATAAAATCCATAATAGCAAGCAAAACCCTTCACCAAGTTAACTTAATTACCTTTGGTGAGTAGGAAGTATGGTTGCCCTTCACTAGTCTAGTTTTATCCTCCTCATCCTTAAGAAATTTCTTCATGGCAGCATTTGAAATCTTCCTATCCCTATAGAACTTGATGCCATCCATCGGAAGACTTGTATCCTCAGCGATCATTGTTTTAGTCACCTTGAATGGTCAATGTGCCTTTATTCCAACCCTTTTTTAAAATAATTTCGGGTTGTTTCTCTTGCATTCTCTCCATGAAATAAGTTATCTTGGCTGCTTGCAACACAACCCATACTAGAGGACGGTCCCTCCATTAATCAATAGGGGTTGCCTTCATTTTCTTGAGATTTCCACCCATGTTGTTATTGATATCTTTCAAATGAGAATTCCTCCAAATACATTTTTTTGAGAAACCACTAGATGCCAATGGAAATTTTTAGTGCTTCCACTCGATAAGAAAAAAACACCCATAAAGCATGCAAAGTGATCCTGCAATTATTAATGTGCCTCCTTCTCGGCTGCATACAAAACTGACTCCTGCTGCCACAACCTCCCCTATCATCTGAGGAAATGATTTTAAATCCGTCCTTTCTTACCATGATATCTTTAATAAATTATGATGTCACATGCCACACGACAGAGCTCTCCCTTGCAATTCTAGATCTTGATTTTCTTGCTCTGTACATCATCATTTGCAGCCCCGCCAACACCCCTATTGGCTTCTTTGTAATCATGAGAAATGTAGCACTTATCAAATCCCTCGAGCAACTCCCTGGAAGAATCAATGATGTTTTTAATCATCCATGATGGTTGGCATTTTCCAAGTAGGCAATTAATTATGTTTTTAGAATCCCCTTCCAACCATAACACTTTGACACCCAGATGTTGGCTTCTCTATAAGGAAAATGTTTTTTTCTCCCTCTTAGATGTCCAATTTTGGTTGCATTCAAATGAGTTTTTGGATTTACAAGAAATACTGTGATTTCAAATTCTATTGAAGAAGAAATAAAGAAAAAAGAAAAGAAAACCCTCATTTGATTTTTAGTTGAGAATAGAATTTTTACTGGTTTGTGAGGAAGGAAACATGGATTTGATTGAGCAATCTTGCCTTGTCTAGAATCATCCTGTTAATTTTATTGTTGTTAATTTTCCTTCTTTTAAGAGACCCCAATCATTTTTTCCCGTTTTGATATTTTGGTTTAAAATATGCTAATAAAAAAGAGAGCATTTTTAAACAAAAAAAACAAAGAATTTTTTTTTTAAGCCATTTAGTTGCTGGTGCTACCAACACCACCGACTACATAGTGGGGGTTGTTGGGCAGTCCATACAATATGTAGTGGGGGGCAATGGGCAGCCCACTCACTACGTAGTGGGGTGCTGCTCAGCCCACCCACCACGTATGGTGGGGGGGTGTTGTGCCACCACCACCACATACATGGTGGGGGGTATAGCCAGCACCTCCACTAAATTTATTTATTTTTTAATGTTAATTTTAATTTTTTTAAATTATTATTATTATTATTATTATATATATATATATATTTTATTTTTTTGCATTATATGTCGACATATAACGCAAAATATTTTTATAGATATATAGTAATATAATATATATATATATATATAAAATAAAGTTAATGGACATACATATGTACATATATATCTAAATACACATGAATATGTCATTATATTTGTGAATTACTCACTTAGGAAACCTTTCCCAATTCAGAGTCTTTTAGTTTATGCTTTGCATTTGGAGGCCACTTTTGTTTTTGATTTAAAACCAATGTTTAGTGTGAATTTATTCTACTTGCAATTCATTAGATTTTTTTGCCCATTTGTACATTCCCTCATGATGATTTTTCCATGAGGAAATAACCATACTGCTGATTTTGTGGCAGCGAGTCTGAAGACCTCGCCATGTTGATATGTTTTAGTGCAGTGGTATCATGAGTTGGGCATATTCCTTTGGTTAAGAGGCTCGTTATTTCACATGTGTTGTTGCTTAGTTTTTTGGTACGTGTTTCTTATGGTTTGACATTATTGCAGTTGTGTCTGATCTTTGCTTGTGTAAGAGCCTCTTTCTTTACTATTTCTGGATTCCTGTAGAGGGAGTGGGATCTTTTATGACACCTGAGGGTCACGAGAGATGGACTTTCACGAGGTTCCTTTTAAGGATCCATGAAGTCTAGGCCTTTTGGGCGTAAGCGGGTTTACCATATTTTAATCAAGTGATAACTAATTAATTAATGGGTAACTAATTAATTAATGGGTATGGGTAGTTAGATAATTTAAAAAGATAATAATTTATCAGTGCTTCATGACCTAGTCCTCGCGAGGATGTTTTAGGCTGAGCATGAGAAGACCATGGAGAAGGTAAGCTAATCTCCCTTGGTTTCTCTCTCAAGGTCGAGATGGCTCTGCATGCCCATAGGCTAGTGCCTTGTTCTTGGTACGGCATGTGATGACACTCCCTCGTACATGTGAGTTATTTTTTTAATTTTTGTATTCTTATTATGATGTTTTATCAGCCTCTGGAAATCTCTTGTGTCTTTCTTGGTTGCTTGGTGCATGGTTGTATGTGTGGAAGTTATTTGGTATTAGTCCCTTTGGAAAAGCGTCAAACTTGGTTTAGTGTACGAGTTGGGACCTAGCGACATCTGCTAGCTTGGGGGGTGCTTCCTTGTAGGTTCCACATTGGTTAGGTGGTTGGAGTTGTTTGCCATTGGGGTTTCCCCCTCTTCATTGGTGTTGTCTTTGTGCATGGACTTGGAGATTTCGTCATGTTGACCTTGAACCCTTGGAGCAGATTCATGTATTGATCACTTGTGATAGAGACACTTTTATCATGTATTAAATAGGGAATTGTTGTATAAGAAGTGAGTTAAACTCATTATTGTATCACTATGTATAAGCAACCAACATTGTATCCATGATTTACTTTAAATTGTATATTTAGAAGGAATAATATAAGTTAATCAAAATGTAAATAGAAAGATAAAAGAAATGATATACTCTTACTAGTAATGTCTTACCATTTGTTGGTCATCTATATTTCCTTAAATTGGATTCATAGAACATGAATGAATTGTCATGCTTAGTATATGAGATGGATTAGTTATTTGTAATTGAAATGTACTTTGTCAATGAGCTAAATCAGCAATACCATTATTTATGTGGCAATTAAATGTAGATGCGCAGATGTGATATCAATGCAATGGAAAATGGATGTTATGACTTCCTCCATGTTATATCTTTAGGAATGGAAATGAATTAGTGGTTGTATCTTCAATATCTTCATGAGAATATGGATGAAAATTAAGTTGATGTTATCATATAGTTATGAGATCAATGATATGAATAATGGCATTAAACGAAGAACTTGAACTATCAATGATAAAGCATAGGAAACACAAGATCATTGAAGATGTAGTTGAACTCTTGGAAGCTAGAATAACACTAAGGCTGAAAACTAAAAATGAAACTTAGTACATAGAAATCATTAAGAGCTAAGTGATAATACATATAATGCTGTTATGGCTTCCATAAAACTAGCATCGCATAAATAGCATTATGAACGCATCGCATAAATAGCATTATGAACATGTAAGATCCATAGGTATGTTAATGAGCATGCTTGTGGGTTGATACATTGAGTAGTTGACAGCAATAGTAGCATATCATGGAAAGCGTACATGATATAGGCTAATATGTATACTTGCAATTGCAGTTGTGTTCCATTGTAAGGATAAATCATTAGGATCATAGAAGTGAACTAATATAATAATGGTAAACTAAATGTATCAATCATAAATCATAAATGGTGTCAGTCTAGTAGTGACGTCAACACCCTAGAGAAACAATGGAGCCATGTAAGCCATTAAACCTTGTAAACATGACTTCACTTGCGTTAGTAACGTAATGTATAAAGCAACAGATAAATACTTAATGTTAGATTATAAACTATTGAACTAAATCACAAACTTAATGTCTAGATTGAATTAGATGTAACCTTGTTAGTAAATAAAAAAGAATTATTCCACTCTTTTGATCTAGTTGTAGTAAGTTTCTTTGGGATTTGTTGACGGGCGCTACATCTCAACTCACAAGTTTCAAATTTATGGAATCAGAATTTTATCTCTCTCTACCACTTTGAAACAGTCTTGATTTTTGTATTTTAAAATGGAAGTTTCTAAGCTACTTAGAGATTAGATGAATCTTGTTTATTGGTTCTACTTCTGATTCCTCTTGGAGTTTGCAAAATATTTCTTATGACATTTTTGTTGGCGCCTTGTCTTTTTTGACATCAGTAGTTGATTGTATTAACCTTGGAACAAATATATTGTGCATTTTGACATATTATATGTAATATATACACAGTATTCTAAAATGTTTGACTAGTTAATTTTTTTGAATTGACCAGTTACTCTTCTGCAGTTTTGTAACTTTTCAGTCTGATACAGGAACATAGTTAAGGTCTGAGGAAAAGATCTAGTCATAATTCTTTCAAATATGTTTTGCCTGGATTTTCTCATGTTATATTTACTTTGGATTTTCATAGAGTGAGATCTTTCCTTTCCTTCGTTATTCTACTTCTCTTAAACCTTACTTGTAATTGGTGTTCCAATCAATGGACTCTTCCTATGCTTACTCATGTGAACACTATAAACATGTTCCATGCTGTGAATGAGTAGACCAACATTTCTACTATTTGTTGAGGAAATATTCTTTTCATGGGTATTTTGACAGACCCACTTTATTTTATCTTTGTTATATTTTACTCGGTTAGCCTAGTTATTGCACTACATTGTGCCTTAGATTAATAAAATACAATAGCCTTGTTTCTATTAGTTTTCTATTCAGCTAATAGTATCTTTTGCATTGAAAGCTTTAATATTTGATAAAAGTTGGGCTATTCTTTCTGCAGGATTGACTGCTGTACTCTTGGCTGTAGTGGGTACATTGCTCGGATCAGATATGATTTACCTACAATCCTGTTGGCAAATCTTGTTGCTACTCCAGTGCATGTATATCGATTTTTTTCTATATTTGGTCATTGTTTTGAATAAATATGTTCACAATCACCATGCTTGCCTGGAATGGTACATCAGGTAAATGCATGGCAAAATTGTTCTGCCAGAACTTGGCACTACACTGTACTACTTGTTTATATTATTTTCAAGATGTCCCTAGCCTTCTTAGTTGTAGTTACACTTTATTTTCTTTGGTCTTTTTATTTAGCCTTTTTATTTGTAGCCATTTTTTTTTTATCTTTGGGATACTTTAGACTCAGAGGTTTTGATTCGTGTCATCATTTGCAATGCTTTGTAATTTTTTTATATTATTGTACTATTTGTTAATGATTTTTTAAAAAAATGCATCTTTCTTTTAAAGATTAGTGTAAGAAGTTGATTGTACTACTTTTTTATCTTTAAGAAAAAACATGATAACAAAAATAGACTAACAACTATCTATTTTATTTGGTCTCATCATTTACATTGATTTATATTTTTGTTATAATTTATTTATATTATTGTACTATTTGTTAATGATTTTTGAAAAATATGCATCTCTCTTTTAAAGATTAGTGTAATAAGTTGATTGTACTACTTTTTCATCTTTAGGGAAAAAAATGATAACAAAAATAGATTAACAACTACTTATTTTGTAATAAAACTTACCATTCAATTTGTAATTAATATATATTATAATGTGGGGTCAAACAACTTTTAAAAATTTATAATTATTTATTGGGAACATAAAAAATTACATTTATTAGTACTATTATTCATATATCTTATGAAAAACTATAGGCAAGATCTATTTGTTTTATAAATATAAATATTATTCAAATTTTCGAAGTAAAAGTAATATGAATTTTATTAATTTATAATTATTTTAACTAATTAATTTTAATAAGATATTAATATGTATTTTCTTTAGAATATAACATTTACCTATAAAAAAAAGGTTAAACTATGAACCCAAAATGAGATATGTTTCTCCAAAAAAATAAAAAATATCATGAACATTATTAGCATTGAACATTAACAAGAATTGATCAAAATATTTATACATTCAAAACAAGTTAGTTAGATTAAAACAATAAGATGTTCATAAAGAATTGAATCTAAATCAAGTCATCATCTATTATATAAAAAAAATATGTTTATGGAATCTTGTAACTTAAAGCAAGCATCCCATGATAGTAAATTTTAATCAATTAACAAACTTGGACTATTATACATTTTATGTCTAAAAAGTTAGAAACCCATGACATCTCCCTTTTAAAGGAATATAAATTAAGCAAAAATAATTACGAGACAATCTCGTTACTTTGTTTAAGCTGATGAATATTGGCACTGAAAATTCAATATTCTTAAATTGTGTCAGACCTTTGAAATTGCACATCAATATCATGAGCACAAAAGAAATGCAGAAAACTCACTTTGTTCCAATACCTTAATGTTGCCCCTAAAAATTAGATACTCCCTAGTTCTGAGAGAACGAATTTATCACTAGTTTATATGAATATTTTTTCATAGCAAATTCTTCTTATTTCCCACTAGTTTATATGAATATTTTAAGTAGTATTTCCTGGGCATAAATAGTTGATTCCAATGCAGTGCAAGCTCTTTGGTTTTCATTAATGAACAGCGTTAAAGGTATGTGTAGGTACCAATATTCCATTCAAGATGACACGAATAAGCTATGAAGACAGAAACGATAACAATGTCAAATTTCCAACATTTGGTTACCCAGAAACAGACTTGTACCTTTCCGCTCGCATGGATGAATTCAGGTGTTGAAATAGACCTTTATTGAATATGTATCAATGCCATCCGAATTAGGCAGTACTATACACGTACATAACGAATATTATATATATATATATAAAGTATTTGTTTTTTTTCCTTGAAGGTAATCTTTGTTCCTACGTCAAATAAACAATCTCTTTTTTTTTTCTACATGCTATTTAATTTGAAATTGTCAATATCTCGTCAAAATTTGTATGGTTTCATTGATCTAATTTATTAATTCACACTATTCTATAGATGATTAAGTAGACATCCCGTTTCAAAGATTGTATTCTCATTCTTTTCGAAGACATAATTGATAAAGGATTAGAATTTGTGGATTGAACTATGTTTTTTTATTAATATTTGAAAAATAAAAGACTTATAATTATCTTGTTAAGAACTAAAATTGAAATATCAGGATTTTACTTATCATAGAATATGATTAAACAAGAAATGGATCATAAACCTCAACTTGTATTCTAAGATTTCATTAAAGGATTTTTTTGTATGAGATTAGGAGTTAGATATAATTCAAAAAAAGTTAGTATATTATGAGTTCAATACCTTTAAAAAAAATATGTTATGAAAATATTATCTTGATGCATATTTATATTAACAATACTAAACACAAAAATGTCTCATGCTTTAAAAAATGGTGAATACAAAATTTAGGCATCTTGGATATTTAAAAATATCCCATAAGTGTGAAAATAAGGGTGTTTACTTTGACCATCCATAGTCTAGTTTCAATTTCATCATCAATGGAAAGTACGCATGATAATCCTCTTATTTGTGTGGTGTTGAATAGACTCAATGTGTTTTATTTATAAATCTAAATCATATCATGAGAAAATACCAATCTAAAACAAGTGCCACATAGTGGCGAGTACTTGTCTTAATAATTTTTAGTTTAATAATAATATTTGTTATAATTATTAGAAATATTTATTTATTGTAACTAATATTAGCCAATCACTTACAAGTAAAATAATTTTTGTAAATTATAAAGTTAAAAAACATGCATCTATATTATAGAAAAAGTTGAAAAATATAAAACAAAAGAAAATATTTTGTTTTCATTGGTCTAAATAATTTTATTTAATAACCATTTAAACATGACAAATGAATTTTCATTACAATAGTATTGCCTAAGGCAAGTATAACATATTAAAAAAACTCCCCTTATTTAAAATGAAAGGTATGACTTTTTCCTACTTTGAATAATTGATTTGTTTGGAAAAAAAATTAAAAATAAACTGATTTAATTTAATTTTAATAAATTAATAAATCAAAAAATGTCATTAAATTTTTTATAACTTATATTACATGTGAATAAACTCATAATTTATATTATTATATTATAATGCAATGAATATTTTAGATCAATTTTTTTTATGTTGCTTAGGATTTTTTCACAATGATTTAGTTTCATTATCCTTGTTTTTATAAGATTTAATATTTTTTTGGTTTTATGATTAAATTAATATGAATATTTATCTATTTTGCCAAAACAAATATTATTGAAATTTAGTTTATTTTGATTATAAATTAAAGAACATTTTAAATATAATACATATTTAAAAAATATATATATTTTTAATCTTGTTCATAGGTGAAATGCCTATTACAACAAATAATGAAGTTACAATTTAACCTGAGATTATGCATTTTTCCGAGAAACCCACCTATAAGAGGCAAAACGATATTAGTGAATCGTTTGCAACAAAAATAATTTTTGTAAATTATAATGTTAACAAATGTGCATCTATACTATAAAATAAATTAAAAAAATTTAAAGAAAGAAAAATAATTGCTTTTCATTGGTCTAAATAAATTTTTTTAATAACCATATAAGCACAACAAATGAATTTTCATTACAATAGTATTACCTAATGGCAAGTACTAATAAGGGATGAGTACTCTTGGAAGACACCATGGTCTACTCAAAGTGACAAATTGAAGTTCCAATCAGCCTAGGGTTGATTTGATAAGGGCATGGAGGGCTGGGGGAGGGATTGATATTGGATTTTAGGTAGAGATAGCACAAAATATTCTTTTTATCTTTAGATCTACATAAAGATGATAGTATTTGTAGACTATGGTTCCAATCCCATCTATTAAAAATTTAATCTAATTCAACTTTAGTTTTTAGAAACTAAGTTTGGGGACTCATGAGGTGTTCAATAATCCTACATTAGCACATGTAGATGTGAAAAATTGTATTTTCAATCCAATTTCTTTATTTTTAAGACCTTATTCCCCAATTTACACATGGCATAGGATTAAGACAATTTCTATCATCCTAGTTACTCTTATCTCAAAACCTTGACTATAAAAACAATGTCTCATATGTACACTTGTTTCATTGGATATGCACATAATCTATCAAATTTTATCTAGTATACTTTTATCTATTATTGCAAATCTATGATAATTATTTATCCCTCGTGGAAAGAAAATTTAGTTTTTGTGGGTGATTATAGGAACTTGAGTCCTTAAGAGAGTCTAATTTATGATAATAGACTTTAAGATATGAAAATAACTTTCTCATATTTGCAAGTGAATTATTACATGAGCTTTTGTAAGGTTGTAAATATTGGTGTATCTCGGAAACCTAAATTTTCTCTTCTCTTGCATCAAATGATGACCTATAGAATTAGGGAAACATGGTAAAAATTTGAGATAAATTATGGTTTTATCTTGTTACCATTGCCTTTCATGTTCTTTTTGGATCAGTTTGGGTCAATATAGACCCTACAATGAGGTATAGAAGACCCAAAAATATTTCTTTTTGTGACAATTTTTTCTAGAATTGTTTACATGACCATCTTAAATGTGATAGCCAAACAACTATCAATAATGAATAGCTTAAATTTCATGGAAAAAATGACTCTTAGCTAATAAATTATTACATTTTATGACCAAATTAAAATCAATATGTATTTATTCTTCAATCTACCACCTCTCCATTAATAGTTTCTAAAATATAGGATAAGTTATCCTTAAATAACACATCCATTAATCAAGAGGCAATTTTTTCTCCCATACAACATTAAAGAATAATAAATGCAATTGACCGTTTGTATTTTAGTACATAATCTTGATCAATTTGTAACACCTCGCCTTGGATATAGCTAATACAACCCTAAACCAATACATTATTTTCCTCAATAGATCATTAGATAGATTGAGAGATTATAAATGAGATGATTTTATGGCAATATGCTTGACATTACATAGAAAATTGGATGACAAATTAATAGAAAATAATATGACTTATTCTTGTGGTATAACTATGTTTGTGAATGCATTGGCTATGTGTGGGAAGCTAATAAGGACTATGAGAGAAGGGAGAAACGCCTATTCCAGATTCATTTCCTTTATGAGAAGTTATAATTTTAAGGAATTTTTTTAACCTAAATAGAAATGAGGTTTTATTATTTGATATAGATATGTTTATGTGTTTTATCATTGTAGGTCTTTAATGTGAGTTTTTGAATCAATTTCCATGTTTTAATTACAAAAATAGACACCCAAGCTTTATACCCTTTAGGTGTAGGTCTATTGGAGATGCGTTAAAGGCCCTGGGACTTGATTTCACTCTCCAAAAGTTTTTATTGAGAGAAGTTCCTAATTTTGAGGATAAATGAGTTGAGTGTACCCACCCCACCTCCATATATAATTTATGAGGGAAGACTTAGGGAATGGGGTGTCCTAGTTTTTCTCCCCTCTTAAATGAATAAAATAACTCATGGAGAAGTGTATGGGAAGGTGACAAATTTCACCTTTTAATCCAAGTCGTCCTAGTTAATCCCCCTTATATTAGGTTTGTGAAGACAGAGTAGGATGTTACCCACTTCCCCATCTTTTCGAGAACTCTTGTAAGACTTTGAGAAAGGAGGAGAGATTTGATAGGAGTCCTTACATGAGAGGTCGATGCCAATGACACATAGAATTGGACAGATAAGTCTTCCTTTCTCCTTCTACCCTTCTTGTTTATGTGTTGTTAAATGGGGATATAGATAGGTTTGCAAGGATCATCTGTAATTTGATGAGAACAAAATCTAATATGGCATTTTGTTTGTGTGTTAATTTAGATTTATAGCAGTCTTGTAATTGTTATGGAAAAAATGGTTGATCTTATGATATATTTGGTCATTTTTTGGTATATGTGAAGACTCCATAAATTTGGTATGGGTATATAATACTATCTTGCTTGGGGGTATGGCTAGGCTCAAGGATGCCATTACACTAGGGTGGAGAGGAAGTCTTGTTTTTAGTGTTTTTTTCTATTGTCTTGTATGATTGTTTTGAGATGCTATATCAACAAGTGAAAAGACATGGATTTGGTTACCCTTTTATGCTGGAAATGAACATGTAATAGATGTATTTTTTTCTAAAAGAAAATAGACTCCTTTGATAAGGAAAAAAATTGGATAGAATTATTATGATTGTATTGTCCTAAACATGTGGAATAATCATTAAAGTATATAAATTGATGCTTAGATTACCTACTCTTCTTATTACCAAAGATTGTATGTACATTGTTTCTTGAATGTACATAGAAAAGAGATGAAAGTAACAAAATAAGGCTTAAAAATATATCAAGGCTATATATTAAGAATAGTATTCGATGTTCTATATTTAGTAGAATTGATTTATTCTATCATTATCCTATATCCATATAATTTACATACATATATGAGAGTAAATGAAGGAATTTAAATAAAAAAATTAGCGACCAAAACTATTAAACACCTTACTTAAATTTGATTATTGCTCATCACTATCAAGCTAAAAATTGCAAAATATATTATAGTTGTGGAAACATTCAGGATATTTAAAGGCGACAAGTATTTTAATATATTATAGTTGTGGAAACATTCAGAATAGTGCAAAATATGTGAGAAAGTATACCAACAAGAGCTACTGCATGAAATTTATAAAGGATAACAAATTTTAAGCCAACGCTTTAAGAAAATATGATAAAACTTATGCTATTCCTTTTTTATAAAAGATTTCATAATATATGTTGCCTAATCAAATGATATGATACAAAATTACTAAAATTATTCTAACTCTTACAAATGAAAATATTATAGAATTTATATTACATACCTGTTAGGATGAAGAATCAAATGGAAAAATAGAAGATAAACAAAATTAGTAACACACACAACAATAAACAATGAGACACAGATTTAAAGTGGTTCAACAATTGCCTACATCCACACTTGAAGCAGGGGAACCAATTTATTATTCACCAATCTGTTTTACATATACACATCCACAACTAGCTCTGGCAATCAACTTTAGAAAATGAATTACAATTAGCTCTTAAAGAGCTTGCAAGAAGAATGTGAATAGCCAAGAGTTTTGGCAGAAAACAAGGAAGGAGTCCATTGGACTTCAACTTCTAGCAATCTCCCACTGAAGGCCAATGAACTACTGCAACAAGTAGATTCCCCCACTTAGTTCTACTATCAGTTATTGGAAAGGCCGAGAGAAGCTCAGCAGAAATTGAACTTCTCCCACTTAACCACTTTAGTGAGCACATCAGCTGGATTCAAGTCGATATGAATCTTATCTACATGAAACTTGCCTTCTTTGACCATATGGTGAACATAATGACTGCGAACATCAACATGTTTTGACCATGGCTGAGATGTCTAATGTTTAGTCATAAAAATTGCACTATTGTTATAACAAAATATAGTAAAATCTGATTGTTTCAAACCCAACTTGCTGAACAAGAGTTGCAACCATACCATCTCTTTTGCTCCCTAGAAAGAGCTATGTATTCTACTTCCGTGGTTAGTTGAGAAACTGTATGTTGCAATTTTGAATCCCAACTAATCGCTGCCCTGACAAATGTGAAAGTAGAGGGGCTTGCTTTAGCCCATTCAAATTGCATTTCAATCTGCAATAAAGGTGTTCCTGCCCATTTTTAGTGAGCCCTTTTGGCTAATGCATAAATAATTCCTCATCAAGGTTGCCATGGAGAAATGTCATCTTCACATCCAGCTGTTGAAGTTCAAATCCCACACTGCAACTAATCCCAATACTACTTGGATGGTAGTCATTTTAACTACTAGCGAGAAAATTTCTTTGAAGTCGAGGTCTTGCTGCGGAGCATATCCCTTTACAACTAGTCTTGCTCGAAATCTTTTGTGACCATCATCTTCATCTTTTAGTTTGTACACCCATTTATTTCTCAATGCCTTTCTATTAGGTGGAAGTGCCACC
Organism: Cryptomeria japonica; assembly: GCF_030272615.1. Taxonomy (NCBI): domain Eukaryota; kingdom Viridiplantae; phylum Streptophyta; class Pinopsida; order Cupressales; family Cupressaceae; genus Cryptomeria; species Cryptomeria japonica. The sequence goes on along the minus strand of NC_081415.1, from coordinate 111,591,239 downwards.
AAATCCCATGTCTGATTTCTCATTAGTGTGTCCATTTCTTCGCACATTGCAACGTGCCAGTTATCATGGTCTACATTTTTACAAGCCTCTTTATATGTTGCAGGCTCTGTTTGATCAAAGATGAGCAAAGAAGGTTCTGCCTCTTCACAAAACAGTAAGTCATAATCAGAGAACTTCATAGGGGGTCGCCTTTGTCTAGTTGATTTTCTCAATTGACTCTCTGTTTCAATAGTGGAGTCATTCAATTTTTGTGTTCCCTGTTTAATCACATTAACATCACTCCCTATGTTTTTGAGTCTGTTAGTGTCCCCCTTGTTCTACACGGGAGAGTGATGACACTGCTATGGGTTCACAGAGGAGGTCGCTCCATGATAGAGCCCACGATCATGTGAATTTCACTGGGGGAAAAGACCATGTGAATGGTCTTCCACGAGACCATCACTGTCAGTGGCAAAGGTCTATGGTGGCAGTGAACCTGTGGAGTGGGCTTGTGGAGAGGGAGAGGGAGCTACTGGGGGGTCGTGGGGAGTTTGCAAGGAAGGCCCGCAGGGTGGGGAGGCAAGGAGGCTAGCAAGAAGCTCGCGGGGAGAGGAGACTACAGGAGGAGCACGGGGGAGGCAGCAAGGAGCTCGTGTGGAGGGTGCGCAAGCTACAGGAAGCTCGCGAGGAGAGCTATAGTTTGTAGAGTGTGAGGACTGCAATGGGTGTTGCTGCACGTGAAGACTGTGCAACATGCCTTGAGAATAATTATGCTATGCAAAGTGTGGTAGAGGTGCAGAGCACCCTGGAGTTTTCCCAACCAAAGTTAAATAATGTGAGCCAAGATGCTCACCATAAGAGTGATCTTCCAAGTTTCCTCCAACATGAGTGCTATTTTGAGGAGGATTTGCTCTATTTAGCAGACCCCCAAATTCTGGATTAAAAGAAGACTAAACATTTTCATCACTCCCTTCTTCATTCTCTGACTGAGAATTGAATTCAACAGATGTAGATGTCATAGGAGCTCCCACTGAATGAGAGACTGGAGGCAGAGCGCTGGTAGTTGAATTCTGAAATAGAGACATAGGAACAAATTATGTCTCTAATTTATTTGAATCTTGTAGTATGAGAAAGGAGGTTTCATGAAAGACTATATCTCTGCTGCGAACAATCTTTTTGTGAACTGAACCCCACAATCTGAAACCAAACTTCTCTTCTCCATACCCCACAAAGATACATTTCAGCAACTTTGGATCCAATTTCATTCGCTTTTCCTTGGGTATATGCGAGAAGGCTTCGCATCCAAACACATGAAGATGTGAGTGTACAAACTCCAGCAGTGTTGTCTTTGTGTCACGCCCACCTTTCAAAAAACTGACTCTCTTTTGTTTGCCATAGAGGCAATGTTCACAAAAGGCTAAGTCCACAATCTTGAGGCCCGGTAGCTGATTTCTTGTATGCATAACATGGAGACCTTTCTTGCTAATGTGCCCAAGTCTTTGATGCCAAAGATCCGCTTTGCTGTCCTCAATCACCATTATAGCTCCCACTTCACCATGAGTCTTAAAAATGTAAAGACTTTCCACTTTATTACCATTTGCAATCAGCATGGTACCATGTGTTACTTTCCATGTATCCGGAAGAAAATTGAAATTTAGACCTTGACCAAAGAGCTGTCCAACGGATATCAAATTCCGCTTCAATTTTGGGACATGGCGAACATCTTTGAGCAGCCATGTTTTACCACCTTCTAATGGCACCAATACATCCCCTTTGCCTGTAATTTCATAAGCTTTGTTATCTCCTAAAAAAACATTGCCAAAGTGTTATTAAGAAAAATAGCAGCATAAGCACGATAGAGATACACAAGAAGATAGAAGGAGAAAATATGCAGAGAATAGAAACATTATAAAGAATAGTGATATTAGAAGGGCGACAGACTGGGGAACGTAGAGCACAGAGGTTATTGAAGAGATTAGAAGGAGAATAGAGGAAAGAGACACAGACAGATTTGAACAAAAAATTGTGTCAATCACCACCAATTTGGTATCAAGATAAGGAGGTAGGCTCTATTTTAATCATTGGTCATTATGTGTTTAGAAATTAAGGTTAAAGTATGTTGTGATTTAGTTCGATGTTTAGGAAATAGATAAGATTAGATTCAGATTTATGCAATCTAAGTCAAGAATTGATTTGTTTGAATCTTTCATTTAAATAGCCATATAGGAATCATAGAAGGAATTACTAAACATGCATTGTAGATACTAAAATTTGTAGGAAACATATGTTAGGTCTGCATTAATTAACTTATTTCTAAAAATGTGTACTCATCATATATCATTATATGTAAGGATTCATACATGCGCTACACCTTCTTTCTTAAATACTTGGTTTTGATTTACTTTTCAAAATAGTTATGAAAGATTGCTTATTATCAAATACGTATGATTGTTTATCCATGAAAGATTGTTTGATCTTGTTAGATATAATCGAATGTAACAAGAAAGTGATGTTATCTTTATTCAATGAAATATTGTCTTCTACATATGATTTATATGTAAAAAACTAGATTGACTTGTGTGTGGAAAGTTACCTTCTAGGACGGGTGCCGAATATGGGTTATAGACAGAGAGTTTTCTTTTTCCTATCTATATTATTTGCTATGCATGGCATTATACTCAGTCGAGTAATTGAATAACCATTGAAATAGATGGATTCATTTTATTTATCAACTCTACCATATCATTGAATGAACTTGCTTATTTCTTAAATGAATTAGAAAATTGAAAATGTATGTATCATTTTAGGGATGCACCAGATTCTATCTTGTCTTTCGAATTCATTTTGCTAAGCAATTTGTGTAGGGTAAGGTATTCTTGATTGACCAAGAATTTTGAGGAAGTGTAAGCTTCAAGGTTGGGCAGAAAAAGTGCCTGACTCTTGTTCTCAACTTCATTCAAAAGATTTAAATGAAGTTAGCTTGGATTGGAGATCAAAGGATGCATCTCTGTCTTTCTTTTATGTTTGTAATTATACTGAAGGCATAGAAAAGCCTAAGCATTGTATGAAGATAAGATTGAGATATTTCTACAATTTTACTACCTTATGAATAGCATTTATCTTCTATATAAATCTAATGATTATTATTTGGAGTTATTTATCAAGCTTACGATGAATAAGTGTTTGAAATAGACCTTTATAATGATTTGAGTTTATTTAAGAATAAAGAGTATTTTATGTCTTAAGTGAATATAGAATAATTTACGTTAGAGGTTAGAGTTTAATTTGTGTTAATGCTCAATTTGGTTTTTTTTGGAGTTAGGGTTAGGCTTAAGTTTCTTTAATGTTGGAGTTAGGGTTCATTTTTATTTAGTGTTTAGTAAGGTTTATGATTATGGTCCAATTTTGTTTATTTATGTAATAAATAATAATTTATTCATATCAATTTTTTTAGTGTTAGTTTGAGAGTAAAATTAAGTTTAGGACAATTCGGTTTATGGTTATGGTTTAGGTTTATGATTTTATATATTGTTTGCCAACTTTGAGAGACTATATTTATTACATTGATGTAGATGTTCTTCCATGCTTAAGCTAGTTTTGTATGAATCATTTATTTAATTAGATTGTATGATTCCTTTCAATAATATATCTTTTCTATTTTTATTTGATTTCAAAATATATAAAATATATAAAAAACAACATGATTTAGAAAAAAGAAATTAGTTTTATTTATTTTATGGATCTAGCAAAATGTCTTCAATGTCTAACCCACTTTTATGTACTAATCTTGAAGAAAAACAAACTTGACTAATAGAACCAACCATGCCATTCACAAAGCAAATTGATAAATGACATAACTATTCAATAAAAAATAGTAAAGAAATTAAGCTTTTTAATGGCATGATACCTTTAAATAATATAGCTTTTTTTTTGGTTTTCTTTAAAAAATATAATAAAAACTGCATAATTTATTGGAAAAAAATGTTATTTTATGGATGAAAAAACTCTTCAATGCTCATTTAGCTCTATGTACTAATCTTGAAATTAGAGATCTAAATTATGCATGAATCATTAACATGAATATAATGTATAATTTTAAAGTAATCCTAATCCTTTACTTATGTTAAATAGAGCTCTAATTATGGTAAGGGTAAGGGCTACTTTTGAATATGGGTAAGAATTAGTGTTCAGATTATGATTAATATGATTATAATTTAATTAATTTAAAATCTTAATCAGAATTAAAATTATTGAAATAATCTCTATTTAAAATTAAACTAAATAACTTTGATCTCATGAATCATAAATCAGGATATATTAAATTTTGACCCTTTGTAAATTAGGGTTCTAAAGCTAAATTATATATATTTTTTTAAATCATTAAATTTGAGTTGTGTTAATGTTCAAATGAATCATCATTTATTTTTAAAATGAAGTAAAAGATAAAGCCTTGATATAAATGCAACCTTTCTAATTCATTTTACATACAAATCATTTAATATTCTAAAATTCTAAAATTAAACTAAACTCTATTTTTCTAAAACATTAAATTTGATAAATATTCACTAGATTAAATGAATTCAAAATTAGTTTTATAATAAATTAAAAAATTAAAACTATCTATAAATGGAATCTTTCTAAATTTTTCTTTTTTTTTACACAAATCTTTTCATATTTCAAAATTATTTTAAATTAATTTAAATGAATGAACAAGTAGTTAGAATACATTAAAAATGAAAAATCAATATACAAGCAAACATTCTATATTTTAAAAAATTATTAAATTTGAGTTGTATTAATCTTTAATTGAATCAACCAATACTTGAAATAAAATAAAAACCAAAATCTACATATAAATGTAACTTTCTATATACTTTTATCTTTCATACAAATCATTCTAAAATTTATAAAATATTTATTGCCAATTGTTAAATAATTAACTTAATTACAATAATTATCAGCTATTTTTAATTATAATTATTTTTGAATAGTGATCATTGATAAACATTAATGTTAAAATTATGATTATAATTAAAATTTAATTAATTTAATATATTCACCCTATTAAAGTTATACCTTATTTCCATCTATATAAAATTCACAATCCTAGTTTTCTAACCAACCAATGTGAAGAGACATTTTGTGAGTAAAACCCTAAAAATAAAATAAAAGAAAAAACTTTTCGAACAAAACAAAAAATAAATTCCCTTTAAACTTAGATGGGCAAAATAATAAATAAAATAGAAAATTAAAGATAAATATTGTTTAGCAATGACAATTATCAGCACTCAGTTCTCTTGTGCTAGATTTTCTGTAACTTCTATTGGGCTCTCATAAATCAAAAGAAGAAATTATATAAACAAAATAGACACAGGAAACTAATTCATGCATCCAGCATGAGACACACTAGGCCTTTAGCAACTATTTCAATGGTGGTCATACCTAATTTTGCCAAACCACCATCGATTACTGAAAAAATCAAACTGTACGTGACTATGTATCTATTATTTCATGTGTGCCCCATTTCTTGTGTGACTTGAATGTATTTATTTGTTGTAACACTTGCAATCACTTTCATCTACATTCCAAGAGATAGATATTTAAAGGATGTATAGCCCATTTGGTTATGTACACAAATGTTTGTAAATTGCAATATTTTTCTATCCACTGCCTATTTTCTGTGACAAAAGGCAACTTCTATATGTTTGTATAATTTTGTAAAAGTGTTTTGATAGTTTTCCTTAGTTATTTAAGAGTTTAGGTTCAAATATACTGAGGTTTATTTCTAAAAATTGAGCATGAAATAATTCTTTAAAATCAAAATATTTAAATTATTTCAATTTAGAACTATTGATTTATCAATATACTTAGGCATCTTGAAGGAGGACATTAACATACCTACAGAAGTTTTCCGAGAATCCAAAAGCCTGGAGAATCGTAGTGATAAACGCCCATTCCAAGCCTTCTCAAAATCAAGTAAGAACATGACAGACTCTTGGTTGGAGGTCTTATCCCACTCCATGGTCTTCCAGCTAGTAATGAGGTTTTCTAAGAGATACCTCCCCTTGATGAAGCCGGTTTGTGTGGAGCAAATGAATTTGGGTAAGATATTAGCTTTATAGAATTCAGCAAGGAGCCCATCTGGGCCCAAAGCTTTATCAGGTTTAAGGGACTTAATGGCATCCATGATTTCTTGAACACTAATCATTTGATTGAGTAGGAGGCAGTCCTCATCCGATAACCTAGTGGGGATGAGGGTTATACAATGTTCTCTAGTGTTCTTGGCCATGCTAGTGTCTTCCAAGGTGAAAAGGTTTTTATAGAACAGTTCAAAGGCATCTCTAATACTAGGGTGGTATGATTTCCTTATTATCAATAACAAGCCTATTAATCTTCTCTTTGGCCTATTTATGTTTTAGCATATTAAAAAAGAATTTCAACCCTTTTTCCCCAAACTAGAGCCAAAGTGATCGTGCTCTGATCATGGCCCTGCGAATTTTGACCTGTTGATATTTCCTGAGGACTTCCTTGGCCTGTGCAAGTTGGCTAGCAATTTGAGTATTACTGGGACTATTTTGGATGTCCTCTTCAAGGACATGTAGTCAGATGGAGAGGGCTTTTTCAGTAAATCGAAAGTCTCTAGCATTTTTTTGGGCAATGGTCTGGAGTATTTTCTACCAGGAGTTGATATTGTAACTCCATCTATCAATATGTGAGGGGGGGAGTTTATTCTGTAGATTAATAATTCTAATAAGATTCACAACCATCAAGACCTCTTGATCTTTAAGTAGGAAGGTATTTAGCATAAATTTTTTAGTCCTATCAGTTTGTCTAGAGACCACATTCCTCATACTAATATTAGCAATAATAGGGTGATGGTCAGATAGTGTTGTCGGCAAGACAGTGATAAAAATTCCTTGGTCATTAGGGAGGAAGGAAAAGCAATCCTTGTTGGTGTAAAACCGGTCAAGCCTTGAGTATATCCTATTGGAATATTTTTGGTAGTTGCACCAAGTGTGCCAAATTTTATGGGGGGGAGTTTTGCCTTCCTCAAGAGGATCAAATAGGGACTTGCCTATTTTCAACCTATTCTAGTATGTTCTTTCAGTTTGATGCCATTCAAATGGTAATCCATCAATTTTGTCCCCGTCATTTTCAATCATGTTAAAAGTCTTCGAAAAGGATCTAGGGGATTTCTGGGAGAGATTTGAGCCATTCCCAAAGCATACTTCTATCTCTGTAATCGTTAGCAGCATAGATTGCACATACCCCAAATTGGATGTCATTTACCTTAATTAAGATCCAGACAACATGATTGCAGGGGGATACTCCCCTATTAGCAATTAGATTAGTCCATTTAAGATTGATGAGGAGTCCAACACCACCTCTGCCTTTATGGTGGTTAGACCAGAGTTTAACTGCATCTCTCCAGATAAAGTCAAGGGTGGTGTCAAGAGTGAACCCAATGGCCTAAAGCTCTTGCAGCAGCAAGAAGTCAACATCTCTATGCATATCAAGAAATCTCTTGATGGTGAACTTCCTATCAGGTAATTTCACCCCTCTAACATTCTATGAAATGCACTTCATGGAGAACAATATTAGGATAAGACATAATGAATAGCCTAAGAGCTGCATGGGTTTGGGTTACTAACTGGGTACCTAGGGTGCCCGCTATCTTCTTCTTATTTTTACCCCCGAGAGGCCTTCCCCTCTTTTTAGCTTTAGCACCAAAGTATAAGCTATCATTATCCTCATTGGGGTCGATGTTCTCTATCCCCTCCTACTCATGGATGGTATTGTTACCTATCTCAGTGCAAGGCTAATTCGTGATGCAGAGCATGTTAGGAATTTTATTGTCAACCGTGATTTTAGCAGGGATGATCTGAATAGTACATTCTTTATCTAGTTCATGGAAGATTTTGGGGGGGAAGATCGTGCCTGTAGTGCTAAAATTAGCCACATGGCGGGATAAAGTAAGATTTGTAGAGGGAGAAGCAAGGGGTTGCTTGCCTCTAGAAAACAATTTATCAAAACCACCTTGGCTAGTTGTAGCATTACAATCATGAGTGGCCCCCTCAATATATAAGACCATTGATTTAACTTTGGAATGAGAAATAGAGGAGTTACTGGACAAGAGTAGCTTGTTCGTCTTTGGGGTGGTGAATTTGCTATCATTCCTTATTTTTTCCCCTACTAGTTGTTGGGCTATTTTCTTACTGTGCTTTTTATTAACGACAGGTAGAAATCTGTCACCTTGAGGTATTTCTTCTGTGTCCATAGCAGTAAAAAGAGAGGAGTGGTGATCAGAGGCTCAGTAGACGATATTGTGGTTTCAATATTTGGCATGCCAAATATCATTTCAAAGTTTAAATAACTAGAGCCAATATTGTCACTCTTCAAATTAGGGTTTATGGAAGCGAACTCCATAGGTGAGGCCGAGGTAGGTTTTACAACAGTGGTATGCGGTCAGGTGGTATTAGGGTTCTCTGAGTTATGTTTCAAGGGGGGTTGGGATCATTAGGAATTTTAGGATTTCTACTATCTAGTTTTGGAGGATGAGTTTCATTCCCCAGATTACGTCTCTTAATATTTGGGTATTTTTTCTGTTGATGCCCCTCTTTTTTGCATAAAAAGCATACATTCATTCCACCCAAGAGTTTGATAGGGCAGACATATACTTCTTCCTCAATCTTAATTTTAAGATTCCCAAGAATGTCTATCCCAGGTTTTATTGAAACCAACATTCTGGCATCAAGATGCAGGATTAACCTATTTGAATCATCCATTCTAATCATTTTGCCAATAGGTTCAATGAGTTGAGGGAGGAATTTCCAAAGGAAAGGGGAGATGCTTTTTAGTAGGAGCCACCTCAGGCTTGAGAGGGCCATGATTTCCTCATTTATGGCCTTAGGTGTCCATGCTAGGGCACGGAAGGAGGTGTTTCCAACCGCCCAGTATTTCCTTTTAAGGACTTCTAACTACGTTTCTGGAGAGTTAAAGAAGATTACAAATAGGCCCTTTTGTATTTGTCTACAAAAGGAAAACCTATAACCCAATTTGATATTCCAAAAATTATAAAACCAGTCATCAAGAAATTTATGAGGGGGGCACTTATCTATATCAATGACATTAAAGAAAATAGTCGTATTTCTAAGTCTATTTTTTTCACTACAGATTTCCTGAGCCATAACATCATTCGGAGAAATTGCAGAGAGGTCAATAGTAACATTAGATCCCTTACCTTCTTCATTAGGTCTCAAAGCTCCAGCCATGAACTTAGCACTGGGAGCGACGCCATGGTTGGGGTTGGTAATAGTCCCAGTGAAGGTTTTTTTTAGGGTTTCAGGCTGCAAGCCGAGAGGCAGTGGTTTGGGGTTAATAAATTCCTTAGGCTCCATTTAGGAGCTGAGGGAGACCTCGCACACGCGAGAAGGACCAGACTTAAATGAAAAAAGAAGAATATTTTTATTACGCTAACATTGCAGAGTGTAGGGTTAGAGGATGCACACCACGTGGAGGAGCAGTTCTCCTCCACACAATCACAGTCGAGATGTCATCCACACCAGCAAGAAAGGGGTCCACCCTAGTAGTGAAGTCAACACTTAATTTCACAGTTATTTAATTCGCATAACCGGTTTCAAATTCGCATCTCCTCCCAAAAGTCAAAAATCATAAGTTTTGCTATTACATGTACTCTTAATATACATTTAAAGGCATCAGGCATTTTAATATATTATAGTTGTGGAAATATTCAGAATAGTGCAAAATATGTGAGAAAGTATACCAACGAGAGCTATTGCATGAAATTTATAAAGGATAACAAATTTTAAGCCAACACCTTAAGAAAATATTATAAAACTTATGCAATTCCTTTTTATAAAAGATTTCATAATATATGTTGCCTCATCAAATGATATGATACAAAATTACTTAAATTATTCCAGCTCTTACAAATAAAAATATTATAGAATTTATATTACCTACCCACATACAATACTACCTGTTAATATATGTTGTTGCAGAAAAAATGCTTCAAGCCCCTAGGTGAACGTACAAAATTATCCTTATTATTAAAATATATTATTTCATAGCATTGTCAGAAATTAAAATAAAGAAAAGAGAAATAATCCATCTAAATGGCTGGGGGATGCCAGTGGCCTTTAGAGTTGGAAATCCTTGGCAAAAATCGTTATCACAGTCATATTAAAGGAATTGGCTAGGCAATATGTTAGATTAAATTATTTATAATCACACCTCTCACACCTAGGCATCTCACAAAGTCAAGGGTATGTGCATTCACAGGATTTTAAATAGTATGATTTTTTTTTGTTATCTTCATATGCAATAATTAAAAGATACACTTTTCTAAGTATTACTCTATACCTATTTAAAGATGTTCTAGTGGACTTAAAATTGCTAATACTTATGCATAAATGCTCCACTAGTCATGTGCTATGGGTACTAATAAAAACACATAAATAGTGATCCAAAAAAGCTAAAAAGTAGTGATTATTGATACATGTATTTATTTTTTTTGGTCAGTAAAGGCAGAGCCAAGATTTATATTAATTTGGATTAAATACAATCCCAACAAAACATGATTTCCTCAACAGGTAGGAAACCATTAAACTTATGATTTGACCATTTTAACAGAACCATCAAAATTAAGCAGTCTGAAGAAAATGGGACTAGAAACGTTTATGGCAAATATCCAACTGCCTAGAATTAGAGAGTTTAAGCATAATAATAAGAAACCAAAATAAAAATAAGAAACCATAATAATAGTATCGAGAAGGGAAATTGACACAACAATGAAAAGAGAGCCTAGCTTGTAGTGGGAGGATCGGGTTGGTGCAACTCAACTCTTGCTCTTCCTCAGCCTCTACCTATTGAGCAACCCCGATCATGACCCACAACCCTATGGCCTCTACTCGAACCACCCCTATTACTTTGTTTAGCTTGGGGCTCTGCCTCTACAGCTTTCATAGGCAAGATTTGATTCAGATTTGCAAACTGGAAGAGGTCCTCCTATTTTCCTTGGGTCTGGATTTTCTCCTAAAAACCTCCATTTAAGATAACTCAAACCAACTCCAGCAAAGACTCTATGTCTATCCAAATATTTTCCTTTCAAATCCAGTAGGAAAGGGTAGTATTTAATGAGCTCTCCGTGAGCATTGAAAAGGATCCAGTTGCTTGGCGAAGGTGCCACAGAGTCATGGAGGGCCTTATTCAAGATTTCTTGGAATTCCTGAAGAATTTCCTTAGGAAAAAGCTCCTTGGTAAGGCTCCAAACAGCTTGCTTGGGAAGCTTTTGGTCCAATAGAGAAGCCACAAACCTAGAAGAAATGCAGGTGTTGTCTCACGAGGACTCTTCCTTGCTCAAATGGGCACTACCCAAGATCATTTTAACTGCAAGCAGAACTGAAGGGTTATAGGCACTGACACCACAAGAATACTCTAACTCCAACATAAGCCCTTTAGGTTGCCACTATTCTTGCCTTGTGCTTAACATTAGAATACGGATTGAAAGAAATTTTTCTTAGAAAATATATGAGTGAACAATCATCACCTATCTTATTTGAACTCACTAGCCACATTATTTCATACCAAACCTTCATTAAAGGCATCTCGAATCCAGTTTCTTAGTTAGTTTCATGTGTAATTAGGGGAGATGATCCAATAGTTAAATTCATTTCAATTGTTTTAATGGTAGTTGTGAAGTAGGAAATGGGCATAGGCATCAAAGCACAATAGTTAAGGAACCAAAAATCTAACAATGCAATGAAATTAAAGCCCTATCACACTCAATAGAAGAATTAAAGACAAGATGTAAATTAAAAATGAAAACCAACAAAAGCATCTCCTTCAATTGACCTCCATTGTTTTTCTTTCTCCTCAAAATTTGTGGATGCCACCTACAAATGCAAGTGATTAAAAGCAAGTTGGATTGTAATAAGATGTATTCGAAACTGACAGCATAAGGATACTTGAATATGTGGTTGAAAATGAATGATCAAAGAGACCAACTTATAGGAAAATTGAGGATTGATTCGATGGGTAATATTGATTTGAGATTGAAAGTAATCGATGGACAACACTAAATGAGATAACTTGTTAAGTGAGGATAAAAAGGAAATTGTGTTTCCAATTTTGAGGAAGAAATAGAAATGAAAAGAGAAAAGTGAAAATGAATATTGGAAACATCTATTTTTTCTAAAATATGCCAAAATGAAATAGAGGAAAAGACTAGTAGAGAATTAGCAAGCGAAGAGATAAGGGAGATAGAATTTAGAAAGTGGAAGAGATAACTAGAAATAAAAATTAGAAAGAGGAAGAGCTAAGTTGGGTCATAAATAAATAAATGAAATTTATTTATTTCACCGCAATTTAATAATTTTAAAATCTATTTAATGGGATTAAATAATTAATTTTTTAAATTTAATTATGGAAAAATAATTAGTTTAGAATAAAGGGATTATATAATTAAGTGAATTATTTAATCGAATAGGAATAGTTAGGATTAGTCAATTAAGATCAAGATTAATTGATTGGAAAGAGATGATGATGAGTATTAATTAAATAAAGAAGATTATTTAATTAATAGTTTAGAATTAAAAAATTAAATAATTAAGAATTATTTAATTATAGGACATTACAAGAAGAAAATTAGTACTAATTAAATAATAAAAATTATTTATTCAGTTTAGACAAAAAAGCTTTGTGAAAAGTATCGTCGAAGACAGAACAATTTTTAGTGCCTACAATAGTTGTTGATTTAATATTCTTACTTGTTGATTTAATATCCAATTTTTTTTACAACATTGTACCAGTAGTTGTTACTTCTATGATGACTACCCATAATTGAATGAAATGTACTCTTAGTCATAAAAGGTAACTAATCATGTGATGTCGCACCAGCTGCACAAGTATGGGGACCTCTTTTGCAAGACTAAATTGCTCTCACAATTTTTTTTGGTTGTTTTGGACACCTTGGCAAAAACCATGTTAATGTGGCATCTTATTTGAGGATGCATCCTTGAAACCTTAGTTATAAGAAGGGGACTTGTCAAATAAGCTTTGTAAAATACTGGGAATGATTTGAAATTTTCTCATAGAATTTTTAGAAGTGTGAAGTTAGGGTGAACAACTACTGAATTCTCTCCCCTAGATAAAATCCAACATCTGCCTTAAGAATTGTCTTTAAATATCCCAATGATAATTGAGATATAAATATGTACTATAAGAGAGTATTATTGTGCATTGATGAAGGGTAAAGTTGGTGATGTTAGAAAATCAACTAAATTGGAATTATATTATTAAAGCTCAATTTGAAACTCAAGTTTTGTGTTAAGTTCACGAATTTAATTTGTGGAATTCAATTTATTTTAGGGAATTCATCTAACCATCATTAATCAGGGTATATGGCTACAAATATATCCAAGAATAGGTCAATACCATTCTAGAGGTAAGCAAGAGTACATACTAGTTGATTAAATAAATATTGTTCTATATCCATGTGCGGCTAACATCACAGGCCTATACCTTGTGTTAATTCCATAGCATACATAGGTAAGGCTTCGTTGAGGAGAGAGTTTTAATAAAAATGTATGTAGTTATTATTGCCAATGTATCCCTACACCTACAAATCTAACTCTTTATGCTGACTTCATAAATGTGTTGGTTACTGCAGTATCCTTCTCCTCTTTATCTATCTTTAACCTATGTGTTATTAATGAATATCTGTTTTGCTTTGGTATTACCAAAGCAAAATTATTTTTTTTAATCTATACAAAAATTCAAAGTGGAATTTCACATGTTTGGTAAAGTTTAAAGCACATTTTTTTTCCATTGCCACTGTTTGAACCCCCTTGATCTTCCACACACCCACTTAGTGAAGTTGTTTCCATAGGACCCCATAAGTACATAAGGATATCTTCCTCTATAAGCAAAGAAATAAAATCCTTGAAAAGGATACCTACCTTCTAAAGCAAGGAGAGAATATCCCCATTAGATATAAACAAATTTGAAAAATCAATTACCCTCATTCTTGAGTGTATAGAGAAGAATAACTACACCATATGCTATAATTTTTCTACCCAAGATGAACTATTATTGTACATAAAATTATACTATCATTCCTAACAATGAGCCCCCCAAAAGAGATACTAATGTTACATTATGATGAGGAATATAATAGGAAAGAGTTTAATAAATTATGATAGGGGTAAGATAGATAAGAAACTCAACTTCACTTATCATACAAATGATACCCTCATTAAGTGTTCATGCCTCTCTCTAAAAATCCCTAGATTTACGAGGTATGATAAAACATTCAATGATGGAAAGAGATTTGTGTGATCATATTTCTAGGGTTCATGATATTTTGGAGGAAGCATAATCAAGTGGTATTTGAACAGCCCAAAAAAAGTTTTCTCTTCCTTAGATAGAGGAAAAGGAATAGGAATTTCTCCTACCTCATGTCAAGGAATTTTTTTTGCTTGTTAAAAGGTAATAGAGGTAGGGTGGAGGAAAAGGAAAGGTGGGAAACCTACACCTTCTCTATAATATTTTTGTGTAAAGTCCACTATGATCCTAATTCCTTATTCCATACAGAAAAGTTCGGGTCTATGATATCTTTATTTAGACAATTACCTGAGATAACAAAAATGAATATTCTTTGATATTTAATGGAAAATGATTCACATCAGAAGCCTCACTAAAATGATTAGTGCATAAAACGATGAATGGATCAAGAAGGATTCATCTTATTGTGATGATTTAGATATTTTATTGGCATCATACATATCCAATTGAGAAGTATTGTTAGCAAGGAAGCCCTTTTTCATTAGAATATCCAAGTATGTATAGTAGAATTTTTTAGAGGGGAGGAAATATTCACATCCTTTAATTTTTCATCTCTACTTAAAGTAATTTAAATTGCCATGTTATTTAGCAAGTGGATGGATAATTTTCCGCACCAAATTATCCATTGTGTGATAAATGGTAATAAAGTTTATTAATGCACGTAGTGTTAGTTGAAATATGTAACTAGTTAACAAATTCATATAAATTGTGAAACTAATTAACAAAGTTATTAAATAATAGAATAAAAATATTAGAATGTGCATATGTAAGTTGCATGTAAATGAGCTATTTGAAGCTAAATTAAAAGATATGCAAGTATAAGAGACATCGGGTTACAAAATTAAAATATAGTGAAAAATCTAATACAAAGATCTCAATTCATCTCATATCATTGGAACATGAATTGGCCTATCTACCTTTCTTAAGGGAGAGCTATGCATTTGGATTCAATTTATTTATTATCAAAGATTGAGATATTGAAGTGTGTGTGAGTCCACTATGCTAAAAAATATTGTGACCACATGTTGATTCAAAGAAAAATGCTCGATATGTCATCAAAATTCTTGATATAGTGTTGTCGTAAAAATTATTGATAGCCTTGGATATGAAGAATTGATTCGATATGAGATTCGACGATAGAATTGATGTTGATATGGAATTGACGTCAATATGCCCCCTCGAGAGAGAAATTGAGAAAAATTATGATTTTCGATGCAGTGTTGTGATGCACGATAATTTTTGAAATTTTTAGACGATTGTAAATTTTTTGAATTTTGAATTTTTGAATTTTTTTTTTTTTTTTTGGAAGATTAAATTCTTTTAATTTTTTAATTTTTCTATATTTATTGGTCGATAAATGTTATTAAAAACAATAGCTTACAATGATGAAGAGACTAGGTGGGGATAGCACGTACATGCCCCATATGTCCATCAAGGCACCACAGTTGCTTGTGTCAGCATGGGCTATATAAACCCTCAAGGGCCCATTTCCATCTCATTTGTGCACTTGGCATTTCAAGAGTGGAGATTGGAGAGGAGAGAAGAAATGACCCCACTATAACAAGCATCGATTCGAGAAGGTTAGGTGCTACAATCGACCAATGGAGTATGGCCCACTAGTAAGTTTGAATTTTTAACCCTCTTGTGTGATTTTCATAATTTATTTCATCTTTCTTTTGATAAATTTTTCAAGTTTTTCGTGCGGTCGTACGGCTAGGTTTTTTTTTTCTGTTTATTTTTCTTTAGTGCATTTGCATTTTCTTTAGCACATACAAATTTTTCTATAGTTCATATGTTAGGTTTTGTAGCATATATATTAACTATTTTAGCACATATGTTACCTTGGACAACACATATGTTTGATATTTTAGCACATTTATAGCTTTTATTGCATGTCGAATAGGCCTCCACCTCAAGGGTATAGACCCTAGGGGTCTATTTTTGTAATTAAAACATGGTAATTGACTCAAAAGCACTCATTAAGGATCCACAATAACAGACCTCATATACAATATCTATGTTGAATAACAAAACCTCATATCCTTCTAAGTAAAACATATTGGTCAGACTTGTAACTTCTCATAAAGGAAGTTGATTTGACAATAGGTGTTTCTCCTTTCTCCCATTGTCCTCATTACTTCCTGCACATAACCAGCACATCCACGAGCATGCTTAGACCACAATAATAAGTCATATTATTTTCTATCATTTTCATCAAGTTTACTAAGTAATACCAAACATATTTCCGTAAAATCATCTCATTTACTACCTCACAATCTATCTAACCATATATTAAGTAAAATCATGTAACAGTTTAGGGTTGTATTATCTATGTGTGAGGTGGGGTGTTGCAGGTTTAAGTTACAATTTAGTTCAGTGTTAGAGTTGGGTTTTCATTGGTTTAGGATTTGGATTCAACCTTTCTTAGTGTTTAATTAGGATTAGGTTAGGATTATATTTTTGGTTCAATTTCATTTACTATTCAATTAGGTTAGAGTTAGGAGTCACTTTGGTTCAGTTAACATAGTTTTGACATTCAATTTGGTTTAGGTTTAGGGTTCATTTTGGCTTAATGTTCAATTAGATATAAGGTTAGGTTTCAATTAGGTTTAATGTTAAGGTTAGGGTTTGTTTTAATTTATTAATAGGGTTAGATTTTAATTAGGTGAATTGTTTAAATAGCTTTAGGGCTAGGATTCAATTTTATTTAATGTTAGGGATAGGGTTAAACTTAGTCTATTATTCCATTTTGTTTAGCGTTAAGTTTCACTTTAGTTTATTGTTAGGGTTCATTTTGGTTGGTGTTATGTTTAGAGTTCAATTAGGCTTAGGATCTTGGTTCAATCTACTTTAGTGTTACCATTATGATTCAATTTTTTTGAGGTTATGGTTCAATTTTGTTTAATTTGATTTAATGTTCAATCATGTCTATTGTATTTTGTTTCAATATTTAATTAGCCTTAGGGTTAGGGTTTATTTTGGCAAACAAAATCATGATTATGCACTTTTACTCTAAAACCTTTACGTTTAGATTTTATTTAATATAATCATTATATATATATATATAAGGAAAGGTGGCAGATCTTATCGACTTAGACTTAAGTCAATGACTGTGTTGAATGTTAGTAGGAAACCATTGATAAATAAGTCGACTGCAAAGGATATGACAGACTTAGCAAAAATAACGGTAAACATGCACGTAACAAACAAGTGTTGGTGATAGACTCAAACTCTTCATGCATATTATTCAAGTGTTGAATAATTTTAATAAACATTTTTATATAACACCACTCATAAAATATAATTAAGATTGCTGTATGAAAACGAAATATGTTTTTTTTCTTGTTTTGCTGGATTTGTCTTTGAATGGAGATCACTCCAATGAGAAAAGTAAAATAACTCTCAATGAAGTTTGCACAAAATGAAAAACTCCATATAGAAAATATTGGGTCAATTGATAATAAAAACCCCGAATGAGTACGAGGACTCACTTTTTCCAATACCTTCAATACCTTAGGTACCTTAATATCTAGATACATATTCATGTCTGAGAAAATCAATTTGTAACTACTTTATGTTATTATTACCGGATAACACAACAAATTCTTCATATTTCACTTTTAATACTTTTGTAAAATAGTGAGATTTGTAGATATCTCTTTGCCTGGCAAGCCTATACCCCGAATGGTCATTCAACATTGACAAAGTCCAACGAAGGAGTGTTCACAACACAAAATGGCATGTCGGAATAAATAGTTGATTCCATTCATGAACAATGATGAAGGCATTTTTAGGTACTATAGTTCAATGCAAGATGACATGAGTAAACAATGAATTGTAATAATGCAATATGACACGAATAAAATGCAAAGATAGTAACAATAATAACAATGGCTTAAGAATAAACATATCACTACTCTATAATAGTTTTACCCTATGAGACAACAAATTCTTCGCATTTCACTTTAACTGACTTGTGTACTACTGTATTTTTGGTTGTAATTTTAAAAAGTAATGTATGCACACATTTCCTTCATGAACAGTGTCAAAGATGTGTATGTACCAAGATTCCCTTCAAGATGACATGAATAAACTATGAAGTCTGAAATGATGAGAATGAAATACTTTTGAGGCACCTTAAAAATAGAACATGGAGTGATCTGTAGTGGTAAAACAAATATTAGAGGTGAAAAAAATAAATTACTATGAACTAATAGATTGCACCTAAATCTACATGAAAATATTAAAGAAAATCATAACATTTTTCTAAAGATAGAAATGAACATCTACATTATAATTGGAAATAAAACAAAATTTTGATCTTGCTAAATGTATAAGAAAATCTCTACTCTGAAAGCATGCTTGAGTTAGGTTCATTTATGTTGGAAACAAGGCCAATCACCCAACAAAATTGTATGGCTAGAGAATGACGAGCGAACACATTGTTTAAAAATTTCATTGACCCAACTATAGGATTATTCTACTTGAGAATAAATGAAAAAGATATAGTAGAGGCTCTCAGAGTTTAAATACAAAGGATAATGAAGGCAAAAGGATAATGAGGGAAAGGGATATCTATGTGTATGTCAATTTCTGATCAAAATATGTTCATAGACAATGTACCAAAAAAAAATTTTGATTTAACTTCCAATACAATAGACCAGATAAAATAAATATAATGATACAAATTTCTAGGAGAATACTAAAGCTACCAAGGATGGTTAAGTTGTTCAACTATGAGAAGATGTAGAGAAAGCTAAAAATGGGCTTTACAAGGATTATAATTTTATAAAATGAAATTTTCTCATATTATAATTGTTTGTAGTTATTGTAATAGGTTTTGGGAGATCAAATAATTTTATGACGTATATACAAGTGAATATAAATAATAATAGCTTGGATATCCTTTTGGATTTGATTGGTATGCTTGAACTTAATCTTATATTTATATCTTGTAAAAAAATTATTGGTGTCTCTTTGAATAAGTTCTAGTAGAGTTTGAACTCCGCATTTAAAAATGAGAATATCTTGGATCTAAGATAGCTTGGATGGAGGTTAACCTTGAGACATGATGATGTGAGACCAAATTTATATGGACTACTGGTTAAAGGATGACAAATTGAAGAAACCATCTCCCACCCATCTCAACCATGGTTTGACAGCTTCACATACTATCTAGATAATTTTTAGAGGAATTCTTTTAGTGCTAGAAATTATGATTAAAATGATAAGAATAATTGAAGGAAAATTATTAATGACATGAATAACAAAAAGGAAATTGGATCTTGAAAGAAATGGATATTCCAAAGGGAAACTTTCATATCTTAATAGGAGAGTAGAGAAAAGATAGGGAATAGATGAAAGACAATCTTATATAGGAAGTTTGAAGATCTCAATAATGATAAAGGAATGGTATAGGTAGAAGGAAAATTATAAATAGTCAAATTGGTTAAAAACATTAGTTCTTATAGCTTGAACAATAATGAACCCATTGTGAAGCTTCAAACTCTAAAGGATTAACGACGAAAGATGCCAACCACAAGAGAATGTTGAAATATGAGATTGTGTGAGCACTAAGATATAAACAATGTAATATGTTACACTGTACAACAGAATTTTCTTATTTAAGTAAATTAATGAGGTAGGATGACAACTACCTTGGATACATAGAATTCCCAATGCATAATAATAAATGCCTATGATTTATAAGTAAATAATGATACATGGCCCAATTATAGGATAGCTTTTTCAATGCCCCCTAGGATAGCTAACATGATCCTATTAACAATATTAAATAATAAGTTTAATAAAGTAACCTTATGACATCTAACTCATGACAAATAGTTCATAAGTAAACCTAACACATGAATTATGTTCCCCTTAAGTTAGGAATCAAGATGAAATACCTTATAAGGACATGATATTCTATCTATCACCCCCATTAAGTTCAACTTATGAAGAAAAATCATTATGTAGATGATGAAAGGATAAATAAAAATTAAATACAGGTCATAAAAAGTAGGCAATGTTAGGTACCCATGCGCAAAAAATAATTCAATTAATCTCTTACAAATGGAGAAAATGAGAATACCATATGGAACAAAACTTCTCTCTCAAAAGGATGTAATACAAATTATGTACAAGTTGTAAATTAAGTGATTTATGGAGTTCTCAACATTAATACCACCCAAGAACTAAATGCATGTTAGAAAGATATAATATGATCACCCCTACAATAAAGGGAAAGATATAGACAAATTTTCCCTCCATATTGAAGCATCTTGAAAACCACTAAATAATTTTTGAAGCTAGAAAAGAATCCAATGATGAAAAAAAAAGATGTCTCCCCTTTTGAAGAAATAAATACAATGGTGAATTCGGAAGAAACTCCATCTCCACAAAGAAAAAAGAAGTTATAAGTCTCACAAATGAAATCTCTATTCTAGAAATAGCTCAATTCTCTAATATGGGAAAGGCTTTACAATGAAATTTATTTGATGCCATGTTGGAATGATAATGGACCCATGATGAAGTTGTAGACTTCAAATCATCAACCAATAAAGTTGCCAACCGCAAGAAATGTTGCAACATGAGGTTGAATGGACAATAAGAATAAACTACACAATTATATATAAAAATGTGATGTATCACAATGTATAATACCATGGTTATTTAGGCAAGGCGATGAGCTAGGATGACAACAACCCTTGATTCTTGTACCTTCCTATCTTGTTTGTCTTCTTCTCCCAAATCCATTTAGATATCTTTGTTTACTAATATCCTATTATTCGTCTTCTCTTGCTATCTGACCTTGATGATGGACCATGTTTTTTAATTTTAAATGTTGGTAATAAAAAACTCACACAATCAAATCTTGAAAATACTATACAGTAACTATTCTTGATACAAACATTAAATTGATAATTCATAACAATAAATTCCCATGATCTAAAAGTAAATAATGAGACAAGACCCCATTATAAGTTATCTTCTAGAATGTCACCTAGGATAACTAACATGATCGAATGAACAATACAAAACAACAAGTTAAATAAATTAACTTTAAATATATCTACATATGACAAAAAAATCCCAAGTAAACATAACATGTGAATTAAGTCCCCTTCACTAAGAATAAAGGTGAAAGACCTTATTAGGACATAATATTCACTCTTGTTAGAGATGTGTATCTCATGTAGGCATAGTGAGAATCTAGATATCTAGGAGTAGACCAACAAAAGACAACTGCAAGGCAAACACAATTCATTATGATAAAATAAGGATCTTAGACAAAGACACACAATATTACACTTACAAAATAACAAAAAAAGCATTAGAAATAATAAAATAATAAAAACGTATAGAAAGGTTTTCATAACAATACCTTAAGAGAAGGAGGTTTTTAGAAGAATTAATAGCATAAGTGTTTGGTTTGAAGTGTGATGGTTAGAAAGTTGCTTGATTCAGACAAAGGTATACTTGTGAATATTTTTTCTGTAAATTATATCTCATAATTACACTTTACTTAAGTTGACTTAGGATCATGCATTCATTTTAGTTTTCATAGGAAACACTTAGGGAAGTGTGCATCTAGGAAACATGGTTGTAGGAGAAAATCCACCTTTTATGGTGTTATATTGTTATCACATTCTATCTTTAGTGGAATTATCTATTATTTCTCCTACCTACTCCTACCTACCCTTGCAACTCATTGAGACACATGTCATGATTGTATTATCTCTCATTTCATATGACCTTTCCTTTATAAGGAGGCTCATTTACATTGTATGTAATCTAATCCAATCTTGTTGATTAATCCATCTTATTGCATTATTGATGAGAATATAATTTATTCTTATCATATATTATTTCTCTCTTATTCTTGTGCTTTTCATTTTCTTGTAGATCCTAGTTGCTATAGGAAAATTCTCACAAGGATTTTATGCCAATGTTTCTTAAATATGAAAAAACATTAAAAAGACACCAGATTGGTTTTACTAGGGAAGATTTACTATAGGGAAGTGTGTTGCATGAGGTGATAATCCACCCTTAGATCTATATCTATGTCTATATATATGTATGTATATATATGTATGTACGTATGTATGTATGTATGTATGTATGTATGTATGTATGTATGTATTTATGTATGTATGTATGTATACACACACACATACACACATAAATATATCAACCATAAAAAATATATGATCATTTATTAGAACACTTTTACAACTATTTTTATTCGCACAACCATTCATATATCTTATGGAATGTCGTAGGCTAGAATATTTTTTCTTTCAAAACATATAAATTTTATTGAAATTATAATAATACATTATTAATAATATTAAATTCTCTACCAGTAATTTAATTAGCTAACCTTAATCAAATAAAAATATATTTGTTTATAGAGCACAAACTATTGTATTATATCTACTATGCGTGCTAGGTTTTGTGCTTTTAAGATTAGTAAAATGTTTCTCCTTACTTTTATGTGAAAATTTAGTCAAAACAAGGATAAAAATTTAAAAAATATATTAAACAAGCTTCTTATAGATTCAATCGCATACTCTGGGCACCCATCCATTTGGATTAGGCATTCATCCATCTGGGATGAGAATCTAACCATACGGGTTAGGCATATGTCCATACAGAACAGAAGGTTTCATCTATCCAATGCAGGATAGGCATCTACCCATATGGGGTAGGCATCTATCCAATTGGGATAGGAGGTGCTCTGGCTAGAGACTTAGACTCATCGGGACCATTCGAGTCCTGAGTCACTCACTAAGTACTACACTCTTCTAGTAGGAGTGCACCGAGGTCGCCATCCTTAGGAGAAATCAAAATAACATAATACAAGCTTGAATTCTACCTCGGAATTTGGCTTAAAGCCTCGGGAAGTCAAGTGAATCCATACAGAATTCCTTCCGGGTATACATTGAATTACTTTTTCCTTTTATTATACTTATATTTCAAATTAGGATTCTTCTCAATCCTTCTTCTTACCAAAACCTAGACCCCATCCACGAACGCCTAAGTACTAGGGACAACTTTGTCCCTAGACTGCCTACATACCCGTTTCGGCACGAGATCAAGGCATAAAGTATGTAGTTTTGTTTTCTACTCTATGGTTTGATGTAAACTGATTAGTGGGTACGCAACCCTTTCTAGGGTCAATGTCCCAGACAGTTTCTCTGCGGTTTCTACCCACAGTGGTAGCACTTAAGGAAAGGCTCAAGATGGCCTATTGCTTGTGGCCTAAAACAACTAGATCCCAATACCTATCATAAGCGTCACCCTTGACCCAATTGTCAATCGTCAACAATTCTTTGAGATTAAATCAATTTCATTAAAGCATTTCGCTCAATCAACCCTAAAGGGGGTTTACTATGGTTTAACTCAGCGGATGTAAAATCATTTAAGGATTATCTTATTAGATTATTGATCCAAGGGGGATTACCCGCCCCTTGGATTTTAACTTCCAAGTGTCCCTTATTACTCCCCGACGATTTATAGGGACGATGCCATAGACGTCATTGATGCAGCTTTATTAGGCATTAAGTGCAGTAGTTCAACATGATGGCATTGCCCATAAGCATGACCCAGAGGCACCGTAAATACCGAACGCTACTAGGTTTTGGTTTTCCGACTTCCTTTATTTAGTTTTCTTAACTAAGAAGCTATGAAAAACATCATGCTTGAAAACAATTATGAATTGAACGTGCATAATTAGACATTGCAAAGCTTAATTAACTAAAATAACTATTTGATGAACCACATGAAATAGAAACCATAACTAAGTTATTTAATATTCAAAACTTGAAATATAACTTGCACAATAACGACAATTTTGAAACTTGCATATTAATAATTAAACATGTAACTTGCATGAAAATGAAGAAAATGTAACTTTGTCATCAATAAATGCAAATAATGTAAAGTAATTTGCATGATGCAAGAATAGTGTAGGTTACATGCAAGGCTAAGCAATGTTTTATTTCTACCATGATAATAATCACTTATAGAGTCACTGGTCCCAAAAATAGCAATTAGCTTAGACATTTGGTTCTGTTGGTGTAAATAATTATTCATCATGGATATTATTACACTTACTTAAGTTTACTTAGGATAATGCATTTCATAGTAGTTTGGATATGAGACACTTGGGTGTTTGTGCCACATTGGGATAGTGTGTGTAGGAGAAATTCCACCTCTTATGGTGTTGATCTTGTTATTACACTATCATATCCACTTATTGTGGAGTGATAATTCCACCTTCGGTGGGTGATCCACCTCATGTGGAATATTATATTATTTCTCCTACCTACCCACACCTATTTCCTACCTACCCTTGTTTCTTATTGAGCCACATGTCATATTTGTGTGCTCATACTTATCCCTAGCCTTGCCTATATAAGCAGGCTCATCTACATTGTATGTAAGTTGTTGATCATTTTTCTATTGATGAGAATACAGTTTATTCTTGTCCCATATTATGTCTCTATCTTGTACATTTCATTGACCTCTTGATCTTGGCAAAATCCAACATGGTATCAGAGCTATTTGGGGCTTCATTGATTCGTCTTGAAGAGGCATTATTGTGACGTCAAGAGGCAGATCTGAGGAGCATCATCATTTGGAGGCGTCCTAGACTAGATCCGACCTCTCCATTGCGTCCGGAAGGCCATTTCCATGAATTTTGGTTATAAAGTTGGCCTATTTTGGTGAGAAATTTTTTTTCTCCATTTTTGCCTATATCGTACGGATTTCGAAATTTTTTTTATTAATATTCGAAAAAAAAAAAAAAAAATCTTTTTTTCTGAAAAATTGTTTTCGAAAAATTTTTAAAAAAATTTGAAAAGATCAAAAAATTTGAAAAAGAAAAAAAAAAATCAAAAAAAAATAGGGTTTTTTGGGGGGTCCGCAGACCCCCCCCGTGCTCGCCGTACCTGTCATTCTGCAGGTCATAGTGTACCGCAGTACCTACCTGCCATCGACCGTGTCTAGCTTCCATCCTCGGCGTACCTTTCTCGATGACCGCTGCATCCGCTGGCAACACCCGCCGTACCCGGTCTGCCGTTCACGCGTGCCTGCAAGTCCATCGCCGTCCGTCGACTGGGTGCCCGTACCGGTAGTTGTTGTCGCGTCCTGCTGCCTCCTCCACGACGCCACCGACGCTCCTCCTCCCAGCGACGCCTCGCTCCGTGCTCTCCACCTGCAGGTTCTCCGCCAGCCCTCGGCTCCGCCACCAGCCGCTCCTCCGCGGCCCACCTGCAGGTGCCAACACACCGCCACGCGTCTGACAGGTCACCAAACAGGCGAACCCGCATCCGCCACGTGGCAGGTGGCCACTGGCCCACGGGGTACCTTCCGTACACAGCGTCAGCTTTTCCATACACCACATCATCAGTACGGACTGCCACATCAGCAGCATACTCAGCATTTTCGTACAGTACGGAATACACAGTCAGCACGCCACGCAATCTGTCCGTACAGTACGGATGCCCAGTCAGCCAGGGAGATGAAGTTTTGGTGACGGTCATACGGCCATCAAATTTAATCATGTGACTTGCTGATGTCAGCGCCACATCAGCAGGGTTTGAAAAATTTTGGACCCCCTCTCATTTGCATTTTTTATTTTGCAGTTCAACTTCAAATGGCCATAACTTGCTCATTTTTGCTCCTTTTTGGGTGAAATTTTTTTTGAAATGGGCTAAAATTTTGTGCTCTCCGCAGTGGTGAAAGAATTTTTTGATTTTGATGCACGGATTTTTCAGAAGATGCAGTTTTTGGTGACTGTCCTTGAGTAATCCTAGTTTTTGCAACTTCAGAGGCTTCGTTTGGGGTCATCCGACCTCCTTTTTAGGTGCCATTTTTTTTGAAAGTGCGTATTTTTTCATCTACTTTCACATGATGCTATCAAGTTGATTTCATTGTAAGTAGAAATTATACTTTCAGATCTTGGCCATTTTTGGCTCTCTTGGTACTTTTATATTTGCTTGAATCTCAGTTAGATTCATTGCACTATTGATTGAAGTCTCTTGTATCTCATTTGAGAAGTTGTAAAATTTGCATCATAAGCCCACTTTGCCTTGTTTTGCAAGTGGCTCATTGTAATCGCAATAAGTATAAAGTGCCAAAATCATCACTTTAGGGGGGGTACTTTGATTGATTGAATTTGGGGGGTGTCTCTTGTGCTTTTGTGCTCTTGTGTTCTTTCCTTTTTGCTGCTATGGGTTCTTCTAAGTTTCCTCTCTTAACTCCACATAATTATGCTACTTGGAAAATTGATGCATGGAGTAAACTTATGGAAAAAGGACTCACTCATTACATTGATGGAACTATTGTTGCCCCAGCTGATCCTAAGGCTGATCCAGTTGGTCACTTAGATTGGCTCACTAAAAATATCATGGCAATTGGTACCTTAAGAAAGTATGTATCAAAGGATCTCATTTTTCATATTGAGAAATGTACTCTAATCAAAGATGCTTGGCAAAAGTTTCAAGACTTGTATGGTCAAGTTGATGAGATTAGGGGATATCAAATTGATAGTGATCTCACCATGTTAGATCCCAAAAACTTTGATACTATACAAGATTATGTCACTAAGGCAAATGAGTTGAGGGCACAACTCAAAGATTGTGGCATTGATAAAAAGGATACTCAATTGATATTCAACTTGATAGGGAAGCTTCCACAAGAATATGCAGCATTTGTTTCTAGTTTCCAAACTCATAGGATGACAATGGGTTCAAGCTACAAAATGCCTACATTTGATGCTTTCAATGAAATGTTGATGATGGAACAAACTAAGTTGATAAGCATGGGCATTCTTAAGGCTTCTTCTAAGTCTCAAGCATTAGTGGCAAATCAAGGGAACAAAGGAAATCAAGGAAAGGACAACTCAAACAAGAAGAAATGGCAATCAAAACCTAAGGAAAAAACACAATCTTCTCCACAACAAGGAGATTCATCCTCTTCCAAGAAAGATAATTCACCAAAGAGAGAGAGACCTACTTGTGCTTATTGTAAAAAGATTGGTCATGAGGAACATCGTTGCCATACTAAGAAGATTGATGAGCTCACACATATCATCAAAAGGCATAACATTGATTTGCCTAAAGTCTACAAGAAGGATGATTCATCAACTTCCACTTCCTCACATTCAAAAGGAAAAGGGCAAGCATTCATGGCTTCTACAAGTGGAAAAACTCACTCTTTTGGAACAAGAAAAGGAAAAGCTCTATGTGCTACAACAAATCATACTTCAGAGAGATGGCTTCTAGATTCAGGGGCTTCTCATCATATGGCATCTTCACAGTCTATGTTCTCTAAATTTGAGCCTTGCACCATGCCTCAGATTTTGATGGGCAATCATACATACATGGTTGTGATTGGGAAAGGATCTATTGACATTGGGGATAACTCCTTCAATGATGTGTTGTGTGTACCCCACTTGACAAACAATCTCATTTCTATCTATCAAATCACACATGGCGCAACTAAGAGAGTTGTGGAGTTCACACCTGACTCAATTTTTATTAGAGACATGGAGACTAGAGCTATCATTGCGACTGGGGTGGTTGATCATGCATCTCGGTTATACTCCTTTTTAGATTTTGTTGATGATGATGATTTCACATTTGATGATTCTACACATGATGATCACACTTATTGTGATAATTCAGATTTTGAGGAGAACTTTGGAAACTTGAACATGGGGATTCTCACAAGTAACCCAGTTCTTGAGTCTTGTATTTCATCTCCTCCTATTGATATCACATCACCTATTGCACCTGATGATGCAGATAGTGTGACAGTTTTGCCTTCATGTGATTCAGTGCAGCAGGATATTCATTGTCTTCCAGCTTTAGATTCATGGGATGATTACTTGACAGACATTGCAAGTTTGTTTGTGGAATCCTACATTGCAAATTTGGGAGACATCATTGATGACATTCATCTTCTCTTTGATGAAGATGATCCTTCTTCGATTGTTGCGAGGGCACACTCTGACCCTCTTGTTCATTCTCAACATGATCATTCTTTTGAGGTTGACATGATTGTGGATACTTATGTATAGCAGTTGGAGGAGGTCTCTTTATTCTTTGAGGAGACACATGAGTCTTTGGACATTGTTCTACATCCATCTCCACTAGATCTTGGAGTGCCTTTTTCAGCAGTGTGGCACAGTTTACCACCTTTGGAGGGGGTATCTTTCAGCATCGACATGGGGACACTTGAACAGTTTTCAGAGATTCCTTTCATCATGAGTTTTCTTCATACATCTTCCCTTCATGATTGGGGAGACTTCATGGATACACCTTTGGTTTTGTTTCTTCCTAAGGGGAGGAATGTTGTTCGACGTTCGTGGAGCAGTTTCTTCATACATCGAGCTTCTATCATTGGTGCAGATTCTTCATTGAGGGAGGATCACAGTTTGACTTCTCTTCTTCTCTCATATGGGGGGGACTTTTTCCTCACATGGGGTTTTGTTCCGCACATACTTCTTTGAGAGTTCTCTTGTATAGCTTTCATCTCTCTTTTGGGGGAGGGTTTTTTCCCATTGGGTTTTTCTCTCTTTCCCCACTTTGTGAGAGATTTCATTGCATTGGTTTGCATGCATTTGCATTTGTTCATGGGTACCTAACATGGCCTCATAGCCGGGACCCATCTTGCATTGCTTAGTTGCATTGTAGACTTAAGTGCATTCCCCTAAGTTGCACTTAAGGGGGGGTGTTGTGTAAATAATTATTCATCATGGATATTATTACACTTACTTAAGTTTACTTAAGATAATGCATTTCATAGTAGTTTGGATATGAGACACTTGGGTGTTTGTGCCACATTGGGATAGTGTGTGTAGGAGAAATTCCACCTCTTATGGTGTTGATCTTGTTATTACACTATCATATCCACTTATTGTGGAGTGATAATTCCACCTTCGGTGGGTGATCCACCTCATGTGGAATATTATATTATTTCTCCTACCTACCCACACCTATTTCCTACCTACCCTTGTTTCTTATTGAGCCACATGTCATATTTGTGTGCTCATACTTATCCCTAGCCTTGCCTATATAAGCAGGCTCATCTACATTGTATGTAAGTTGTTGATCATTTTTCTATTGATGAGAATACAGTTTATTCTTGTCCCATATTATGTCTCTATCTTGTACATTTCATTGACCTCTTGATCTTGGCAAAATCCAACAGGTTCAAATCATATTAATATGAATTAATTGCTTTTAATGAGTCTAAAATGCCAACTAAGTGACCCAATGAATCTTAAATAGTTTGAAAAATTCTAATTATAAAATTTGATATAATTTAATTTACAATTATAAATTTGCTAAAGATAAATTAATTATGAATTTACTAAAGATAATTAAAATTAGCTAATTTAAATTTTATTAAACTAAAATAAAAATTATTTCAAAAATCCAATTGCCAAGTGGGAGTGGGGCCACGGGTCCCATCACCACTGCAGACCTGCGAGTGTAGGCCCGCAGTGATGAGGGGACCGCCGCGGTCCCCTCCACTACCCTGTGGCCACTACCGTAACAATGACCACAGGTTAGTGGAGGGTACCACTCCCCTGCAGTAGTAATAACTCCGCCCCCCCTGCATTGGCCCATTAATCCATGCAAAAGATGAAATTTATTCTTCGGATTCCTTCGTACTATTTCGTATATATTTTGTTTTGTATAAATTTTAATTTTATATATATATACATGGTTTTTTTTTTTCTTCATTCCAGTTTATTTAATGATATAAGAGAGAAATATATAAAAAGATATGTGTATAAGAAAAATGTTAATGTAAAAATGAGAATAAGAATTTAATCACAGGGATGAAATAAAATAGAGAAATTAATTTGTTTCAGCATTATACAGATAACTAAATTATCACAGAGATAGGTAAACACTTAAATTTGATTTCACAATGATCATATTCAACAAATTTGTCTTATGTTGAGATAATAAAATTTTTGATGAGATTTCCAGGAAATTTTTATTCATAGAGAGAGATTTCTGAAAATAAATAAATAACAAGATAATATTTCCACAGGGATTTTATACAAATAATCTGAGAAGAATTCCTACTTGAAATCTTATATCACATAGCAAGACTTCTTAATACAATGATTATATGCATAGAGAAAGAAATTATTTACAGAGATAAAAGATTTTGAGTTTGAAACAAGATTTTATTTCTTTAATCTAATTCACAGCAAGAACTTGAACAAGATTTTATTTATCTAATCTAACTCACAACAA
Source organism: Cryptomeria japonica (assembly GCF_030272615.1). NCBI lineage: Eukaryota > Viridiplantae > Streptophyta > Pinopsida > Cupressales > Cupressaceae > Cryptomeria > Cryptomeria japonica. The sequence goes on along the minus strand of NC_081415.1, from coordinate 111,560,610 downwards.
GTATCGAAAAAAAGATTTCATTAATCTAATTCACATCAAGAAATTGAAACAAGAAATCTAATTCTCAGCAAGAAATTGAAACAAGATTTAGTTAATCTAATTCACAGCAAGAAATTGAAACAAGATTTAGTTAATCTAATTCATAGCAAGAAATTGAACCAAGATTTTATTAATCCAATTCACAGCAAGAAATTGAAACAAGATTTTATTAATCTAATTCACAACAAGAACAAGATGCATGATTCAAATAAATAAATAAATAAACCTGGATACTTGCAACTTGGTGTAGAATCACCTCTGAATTCTTCAACTAGCCTCCCTTGATCCTTCCTTGCAAGCTTGGAAAAATTTCTTCAAAACAACCTTAACTATTCTCCAAAATGAAAATATGACTACTAAAACAACTATTTGAGAAAACTTTCTTCAAAGAATAACCAACTCCCTCTTTTGAAAACTTGCATAGAATATATAGGAAAAATCCCTTAATTCCACTATCTAGAGAAATTAATTAAGAATGAGATTCTTTTTCCAATATTGGACCCATGCAAAATTGATTAATATCCTAGTGGGGGAGTTACATGCAAGGGAATTAAAGAATGAAGATTCCTCTAGAAGCTTATAATTTCTCCTACAACATGTGCCATATTTGGGAATTAAAAATAAATAATGCCTTTTTAAATTATATTCTCCAAGTGTGTATGTGGGTCCATTATTTATTCTTTTATAATATTTATTCAATCATTTTCAATAGCTCAACCAAAAAAATATAATAGAATTGTATCAAATCAAAAGTGATAAAGGAGGGTTGTGACATCCTCCCCCACTTAATTTGTGCATCGTCCCGATGCACTTATTGAATGTATCCAAAAGAGTCTATAGTTCATGATTAGTTTAAAACAAAAAGGGAAACAACTGTTGTATTTCCTTAGTATCTTCCCATGTGGCATTCCTTTCATCATACTGATTCCATTGTACTTTGCATTGATAATATGTGTTTATGTATGTATATATGCATATCTATAGTTATAGATACATATATTAATATAGATATATGTATATATGTTTGTATACATGCATGTCTCCCTTCTTTTTCTCTCTCTCGTCTTCCTTCCCCATCACCGTATTTGTCTATTCTGAGCCCTAATTATCATCCTTGAGTTCTATCTCATCTCTCTCCCCCTCACACTTCTCTCTCTGTCGAGTCTCTCACCCTTCTCTCTCTCTCTCTCTCTCTCTCTCTCTCTCTCTCTCTCTCTCTCTCCACTTCCTATTTGGTTCCTAGTTCTATATAACCCATACGTGTTATGCAGAACTAACACAAAAACTTCTAGTTTTTCATAACCCACGGGTTTCTAAAAAATATAATGTTCCTCAAAACCCTGAGGAACTTTTGATTTTTTATTATAAAATATAACGTTCCTCAAAACCCATACTGTCTTGTATGTACATGAATAATATGAGTTTCTTCTAGTGTTGATATCCAAGGCAGGACTACAAAAGCTATGAATATGCCTCATCCTTGTAAGTTTTTTATATTACTTGTCATTTTCTTTAGCATTTTGTTACTTCATGAATGAGATGTTTTCAGGTGTCTATTCCATGAATACATCTCTATTGTATGCTTCATGATCTCGCTTATGATTCAACTCTTTATATGTCCTTAAATTGTATGAGCCTAATAGCTTCTACTCTTGTTGATAGTTTGGTGGCTCTAAACAATGGCTCCTTCGAAGAAGCATGATCCTTGTAATTTTGGCCTTCCTTGATGTGAAAAAGAGGTTATGTTATGAATAATGGTCTAGATGATTTAGTTATTTCTTATTATGTTGAGCATGAGTAAATTTGGGCTTCCTTGGCTATGGTCACTATTTTGTACTAACTATTGTAATTTAGTGTGATTTGATAATGGACTTCAAGTCATCATGAGGGTGGAAACAATACTCAAGTGTAAGGGGGTATGCGGCCTTGACCAAGGGATGAAAGTATCAAGAAAGTACAAGTGATTCATGTGTAGATCAATGTATCATTCACCTATTAATTCCTAGCAACATTCTCAAATAAACAAGCAAAGAGGTATGTTGAGTGCATATATACATTTTATGTTGCCATGATATAAGTAAGATATCAAACATGTAACTTAGATTGATTTGCAATTTCATTCATAAATATTAGATCTTCCTTGAAATTTCATTCTTGGTATCTCTATCAATCATGTTGCTAAATGAAAATCCTAAACCTCTCTCATTGATGCATGGACATATAGAAAGTTGTTGTTTCTACACAAAGGATTGTAGGATTTTCTTTCAAAAACTATCAAAAAATTGTTAAACCTTAATAGTCCAAGAATCCCTAAATTCATTGGTGAGAGACCTTCTTAAGTGAAAAATTCTAGTGAAGGTTGTGTAAAATGATTTTGAGAAGGTATGGAAATTCATGAAGGCTGTATAATAGTGTTGGGAGAATTGATAGATGATTGACAACAATGACTGTGACAGCCAAGTCACTTAGGACAATCGGAAAGATATGATTTTTTTCCACTTATTAGGGCCTCCAAACCCCTTTAAAAGTTTCCAAGGATCACTACAACCCTATCTCATGTCCACCACATAATAAGATTAATCATTTCATCATACTCCCAAAAAATCAGTCTTCATTTGTTCACTAGGACAACCACACACTATCTAGGGACAATCATAAAGTTCTTGATGATTTGCCCTACCCAAGGACCACAATAGCTTGTAAAGGGTCTACACTAACCCTCTGCACCCCTCACTACCTTCCTCCAAACACCAAGGGGGTATATCTTGCACTTACAACTTCAAATCTGCCCTCGATGTTGCACTAGGTCTGATACATGACCAATATCATACCAATAGTCCCGATTTGCATGTGCCAATGAATCTTGGAGACCTACAAAGCATGAAACCTGTAATAAGGTTACGAAGATATTGAACATGCTTGGGGTAGAAGTTTTGGGTATTAGTGTATTACAAAGTTTAGAAAGGGTTTTCTTTCATTTCTTGAAACCCTAGACCCATGACAGTCATAAAATATGACATACCCATAAAGGAACAATGAGGGTCCCTAAGTGCATGTAAAAGGGGGACAAATTTGTTGTTAAGGACAAATAAGCTTATGGTTGTTAGTGTTAAAATTCTACCATTGAAAACTGATTTCAAAACTACGTACAATTTATCATACTTGTCTTCATACTTGTGAAGGATGAAGATGTGAATCTAAATAAATTGGAAAAAATGAAATGCAAGATCCAAATTCACATTCACACTTGTCCAATAAAGCGTAAGACCTATGCATAAAATCAAATGATAAAACTTAATACCATAGCAAAGACCATAGATTTCTCAATTGTTTCTTGATGTTTTCTTGAATGCTTGAAATGTGGGTTGCTCTTCAAACTATCATAACCATGATAGCATGATGCAGAGGTAGGGGGCAAGTCACAATGGCAAACTCAACATACACAACAACTCACTAGGGCATACTTACTAGTCTCCGTCCTAAACTGCTACAAGTTTGAGCCCTCGCTCATAGGTTTGGAAATCCCTTGGACCTTGGATATCACCTTGGACATGTTGATTACATTGTTTTGTGAACATGAGACAATGCCACAAAATCAACTTTGTAATCCCAAAGTTCTTACTTGCTCTTACTTGACACAAATCAATCCCTAGAAAACTATACTGCCCATTTGATGGACAAAAGACACCACAAAATATTTCCTAAAGCCCTAAAATCCTTAGGCTTTGTTAGGAGAAAATTTCACAAGGTTGACACACCCTTTATACTGGTCTCTGAATAATACAAGAGTTTTATGTGAACCCCATTTGCAACATATAGATGATTGACAACAATGACTATGACAGCCAAGTCACTTAGGACAATCAGCAAGATATGATTTTTTTCCACTTATTAGGGCCTCCAAACCCATTTAAAAGTTTCCAAGGATCACTACAACCATATCTCATATGTCCACCACATAATAAGATAATTCATTTCATCATACTCTGCAAATCTCAATCTTCATTTGTTCACTAGGACAGCCACACACTATCTAGGGACAATCATAAAGTTCTTGATGATTTTCCCTACCCAAGGGCCACAATAGCTTGTAAAGGGTTTGCACTAACCCTCTGCACCCCTCACTACCTTCCTCCAAACACCAAGGGGGTCTATCTTGCACTTACAACTTCAAATCTACCCTTGATGCTGCACTAGGTCTGCTACATGACCAATATCATACCAACAATCACCATTTGCATGTGCCAATGAATCTTGGAGACCTAAAAAGCATGAAAACATGAAAGATAATACCAATATACATGTTCCCACCCATTGGGGTGACTTTTCACTAGTGGGGATATGATTTATACATTTATTTTTATGACTGGATACACTAACAAGGGTTTATGACAGTTTTTAGAAAATCTATGATAACTTGCTCAAATCAAAATGAAATCCAAGCAAACAAAAGACAAAAGTTCATGGATTTATTGTTCTCTCATTCCCAATAGTTTTATAATACCTACAAAAATAATTTCACAACAAAAATATGATGGAAAATAGACTGTAACGTTCTAAAAAACAGTGAAAATTATAGAAAATCTCCAAATTTTATTGATTTTTCCTTTGATACCTCCAACAACTGATCCTATGGTCAATGAAACAAGTCTATTTATGTGTCTCATCAACTCTCCAACATCCATAACCGATATTCAAGTATTAACTAACATTGAAACAAAACTAACACACTTTTTACAACTTTGCAACAAAAGTTGCACTGACAAATTTATGGCGATCTCTTGGTGACCACACCACAATTAGGACAATGATCTCAAACACACTTTTTACCGTTCTCTTGATGATTGTGCCTAGTTGACTATGTCTTGCTTATTTATGAATCTTGTTTGAATATACAAATTTTAAAACAAAAAGAAATTTTATTATAAATATACAAAACGTATTGCCATGTATACTAATTCATGTTAGTTCAACAATTCTATTTTGACAAGTACTTCTTTATTTTAAAAAATGATTACAACCAAAGGATTGTAGATCAATTGGCTGAGCACAATTGGTGAGGGTAATGGTATGTTTCCTGATTATACCATCCACAAAAGACTCAAAATTAAATGAAAATCTTTTATGAATATAGAAAGCTTACTATTATATATACTAATTCAATAATCCAACAATTTTATTTTGAGAATTAATTCATTCCTTTAAATATTATTAACAACCAAAGGGTTGTAGTTCAATCAATCGAGCATAATTGGTGTAGGTGATGGCATGTTTCTTAATTATACCATCCATAAAAAACTTATATATATATATATATATATAATAAATAATTCAACAATTCTATTTTCAAAAGTACTCCCTCAATTTAAAAATTATTAACAATCAAATGGTTGTACATAAATCAGTTGAGCATAATTGGTGAGGGTGATGATATGTTTCTTAATTATACCATCCACAAAATGCTCAAGATTAAATGAAAATCTTTAATGAATACATTAAACTATATACATATGCATATACATATACTAGGGAGTGGCTCCCGCTCCTGTCCCTCGTTCATCAGCATACCTGGTATGCTTGGCATTCATGTTTGGGGAGTTTTGTAATCAAGTGATAAAATAACAATAGACTTGGGAATTAAAACAAATAACAAGAAAATTGGTTCCTTGAGCACGCCTTGAGGGCTATCACAACACCAAGGGTGTTTTGGGAAGGCATGCTCGCACATGGAGCATTGGGACTTGTGTGAAGAGGCATGGCCACTCACACAAGGATTATGTGATCATTGTTCTCATTCACATGAGAGAATTTTTGGTTCCATATGGTTCATCCCCATGTAGCACATACGATGAAAGGCATGCCTGCACATGGAGCGTTGGGACTTGTACAAAGAGACATACCCGCTCAAGTAGCATAGGGATTGTGTGATTGTCATTCTTGTCTGTATGAGAGAATGCTCGGTTCCATATGGTGCATCCCCATGAGCACATAAAATGAAAGGCAAGCCCGCACATGGAGAGTTGGGACTTGTGCGAAGAGACATACGATGACACTTCCTCCACTGCACTCTATAATCTAATGCCTTGTGTAGTTTTAAAGTAGTGACCCTATGTGGATTCATGACTTGGTATCATCCTTCTCTATTGATGTTGCACTGTATTGTTCCATTCCTTGTGTCATGTATGCATCGTGTATGGCATGTGTGAGCCTATCATCCCCCTTGTATACTTTGATTGACTATTTGGAACTATCTCCACAAGCACGATGGGGTGGACCTAAGGGTTCCATGTGGTCGGGTGGACTTAAACAAAAGAAAGGTTGGAAATATTTTATATCAAGTGTTTTGTGGGTGGTCATAATGCATTTATGTTTTCTTTTAAGATTATAGTAACATTATTTTGAGTACTATCTTTAACTATTGTACTTTTCTATTGGACTCGATCAACCCAATAACCTTGTACATGAGATTTATTTTATTAAAGAGGATATTCATGTAGTCTAGAATGCATTCAATGGTCATACTGTCCTCTTAGGAGTTGGACCATCTCAACCATGGTGTGCCTGATCATATTAGCTTCAAACCAATGCGCCTCATATTAGCCTCAAACCTATGCCCCCTATTGGTAGCTGGTGGGGATAGAATATCATTCACTGTACATATCAATGACTGGATAATAATTTTTTTTTTTGAAAAAAAAATTGTTATTGTCAGAATTATGATGGCTACCAACCTTTCCACTAACGATCAAATCATCGAACATACATCATTCTCGTCGATGCAAAGGTTCTGGTGTCGTCGCACTTCTGACTCAAACTACACAAACATCCAACGAGGATGTTGTACATGCGATGACACTTCGTATTTGGATGGTCGTCGATGCATATTAATAGACCGACGACACAATCATCAAACAAACAGCATCACCGTTGATGCAAAGTTCCAAACTTCCATCGACTTTTTGACAAATTCTACACAAGCATCCGATGGGGATGTTGCATGTCCGATGAATTTTTTGACTGGAAGAGTGATCATGCCCACCATTGGCAAAGTCCATGGGATTGTCGTATTTCCAATGGTCAGAAGCATCATCGACAAGTCCTATGATGAGTTTTTTATGGCTACTTTTGTCGATAATCTGACGAAAATTAGTCACAAATTCTGACAATCGGCCATCAGAATTTAGTTCAAAATGTACTAGTGGATGGACCCTGAGAAGGTAAGAGAAATTGTTGAATGGCCTACACTAGAAAGCATTGGATAGGTTGGATCATTTCATAGATTGGCTAGTTTCTATTGAAAGTTTATCAGAAATTTCAGTTCAGTTTGTAGCCCTAGGACTGAGACAATGAGAGGAGATAGGAAGGAAATCAAGTGGACAACCAGAGCAAACATGAGTTTTGAATTATTGAAGCAGAAGGTCAATGAGAAGCTTGTGTTAGCTTTATCATATTTCAACAAAGTATTTCAAGTGGACTGTGATGCAAGTGAGAATGCAATTGGAGCAGTATTGAGTGAAAAGTTGAATGATGCAAGAAGGAGACATTTGGTGTATGATCATGAATTTTATGCTATAGTTCAAGCCTTGAAGAAGTGGAGACATTACCTATTTCCTAAGGAGTTTGTGTTGTATACCAATCATCAAGCCTTGCAATATTTGAACAGTCAGAGTAAGTTGAATCATAGACACATGAGATGGGTAAATTTTTTGCAGATTTACATCTTTGTGTTGTAGCATAGGAGTGGGAAGTCAAACAAAGTTCTTGATGCATTGAGTAGAAGGAGGAATTTGTTGACAAAGATAAGAGTGGCAGTATTAGGATTTGAAGAGTTGAAGACCTTTTATGATGATTACCCAAATTTTGTAGAACCTTGGAAATAATGTAGAGCACCAGTTATGGTAGATAGAAGCAACTGGTTAGATTATTTCATTCAGGATGAGATTTTATTCAGAGGAGTTCATTTGTGTATACCTAAGAGTTCTATGAGGGAGAATCTGATAAAGGAGAAGCATAGTGGAGGTTTAGTCAGACACTTTGGTGTTGACAAAATGATAGCATTGGTGAGTGAACATTACTTTTGGCCTCAAATTCATAAGGATGTTAAGAAATTTGTGTAGATCTATAGAGTTTGTCAAATTGCAAAAGATAGTAGTCAGAATGTGGGATTCGATAAGCCTTTGATAGTTCCAGAGAGACCTTGGGAAGACATAAACATGGATTTACTACTTGGATTACCTAAGAAAAAAACAGGAAATGATTCTATATTTCTGGTGGTGGATAGATTCTCAAAGATGACTCATTTCATACATTGTAAGAACACATCAGATAGAATGCATGTAGCTGACTTATTTTTCAAGGAGGTAGTGAGATTGCATGGATTACCTAAGAGCATAGTTTCCGACAGCGACACTAAGTTTGTTGGTTATTTTTGGAAGACACTTTGGAGGAAGATGAAGACAGATTTGGAGTTTAGTTCTACTTTTCACCCACAGATTGATGGACAGACAGAGGTAGTAAACAAAATCTTGGGAAATTTGTTGAGATGCTTAGTTGGAGAGAAAATCGGAAGTTGGCATTTGATTCTTGCACAAGCAGAGTTTGCTTACAATAATTCAATGAATAGGAGTACCAGAGGACTGCATTTTGAGATTGTTACTAGAGCACACCTTAGAGGTATATCAGAATTGAGAGATATCAAAATGAAGACAAGCAGAGTGCAGAGGCAGAAGAATTTGCAAATCACATGAAGGCCTTGCAAATTCAAGTTAAACAACTATTGGAGGATATGAACAACAAGTATAAGAAGAAAGAAGATGAGAAGAGAAGACATAAGGAATTTGAAGTTGGCGATGAAGTGATGGTGTATCTAAGAAAAGAAAGATTTCCAGTTGGAACCTATAACGAGTTAAAGATGAAGAAGTTTGGACCTTACAAGATCTTGAGGAAATTCAGTTCTGGAAATGCATATGAAGTGGAGCTACCAGATAGTTTGAGTATTTCACCTATATTCAACATTATAGATCTACATCAATATCATGAATAATAATTTAGTGAAGACAATATGGAAGACTTGGAGAAATAGTTTCCCTAGAAGGAACCAGAGCAGATTAAAGACATTTTGGATAGTAGGATTGGATGTAGTACCTGGAGCAGTCACTACAAGGAGTATCTTGTGAAGTGGAATGACAAACCATTTGAAGATTGGATTTCTCATGAAAAGGTGGACCACATTGGTTTTCATCTGACCCTAGCGAAGTGAGGGACTCACTTTTTCAGCAACCTCAGATGTCTAATGCAAGAGAATCCCCAGTTCTTGGCAATCCTGCATCAACCAAAAATATTTATTTTCAGTTTGTTTTTTATTTTGTAGTTTCAACATTTCTTTCTGCATTTTCTTGCATTTTCTTATCAGATCTTGCAGAGCTGAATTTTGCCTATGAACATGATTATCTTCCTTATTCCTATACCGCAGGATGTTTGGATCATTTTTCAGCAAGTTATCGCTTCCAGATTCCAAGACAGTTTTCTGGCTTAGAACACTGGAACTGCTTGGACCTATTTGCTATTGGTGAGTCTTGCAAATCCTTTTTATAGCTTGTAGAGATTCAGTTCATTGATTCCAATTTTCCTTGGTGTGTGGATGACCTTCCCTCTAATCTGTACTTTTTTTCTTGGATTTTTTGGAGGATATTCATTGGTGGAGGCTGACCTAGTGGTTTTAAATGTTTGATCTTGTTCTTCAACATTTGATCCCTCTTGACCATATAAATCCATGTAGTTAAGCATCATAATTTATCAAAGAGAACATAGAAGACATATCTTAAGATTGAGAGGTTCAGAGTTGACCGATTCTATAATTGAGCATGTATGTGGTAGGCCAGTGAGCCGAATCTTGTAACTCGTATGTTACCAGTCATTTGTAAATAATTTTCATGATCTAATTCATTCAGTTTTGTATTGCCTCCATAATCTTCTCTTTGTTTCATTGTTTTTACTCTTGTTGCACGGTCCAGATAGATCTCATTGAGGTCCCTCCTAATTGTGACTGCACCAGTTTCTTCGAAGAGGAGGAAATAAAATTCAGAGGGAGTCTGACAAACCAACAGAGGCAACCTTGGATGAGAAGATCAGGAGGTTGATACTAGTACTTGATGCCCTTGCTAAGAGGGAGGCTTAGCATCACTAATTTGTGTTATCTGTTATTAATGCATTTTTATCTGAGACACAAAAGTTTGAGGGCAAGCCCTTGTTAATGCATTTTTCTCTATAAGAGAGAAGTTTGAGTTGCAAGCCCTTTTTAATGCATTCTTCTTTGTGAGAGATAAGTTTGAGGTGCAAACCCTTGTTAATGCATTCTTCTCTATGAGAGAGAAGTTTGAGGTGAAATCCCTTGTTCCACCCTCTAGAGTAGCCATGGTGGATGTCATGTTGAGTGACTCCATGACAACATCATGTTGAGAGACTACATGATGTATCCTTTATACTTGTGATTTTCCACTCATGGGAGTAGCCATAGTGGACATCATGCTGAGTGATTCTATGATGACATCATGTTGAGTGACTCCATGATGGGCACCTATGCACATATTCTTTTCCACACATGGGAGTAGCCATGGTGGACATCACGTTGAGTGACTCCATGATAAAATTTCTTTCACAAATGGGTGTAGCCATTATGAGTGTCATGTTGAGAGACTATGACATGGATATTTGGAAAGATACCTCCCTAGCCAAGAGGGAGTGTTGATGTTATAGCAACATGAGATAGCTTCCTCATGTTTTCTATCTTTGAGGTGAAATCCCTTGTTCCACCCTCTAGAGTAGCCATGGTGGATGTCATGTTGAGTGACTCCATGACAACATCATGTTGAGAGACTACATGATGTATCCTTTATACTTGTGATTTTCCACTCATGGGAGTAGCCATAGTGGACATCATGCTGAGTGATTCTATGATGACATCATGTTGAGTGACTCCATGATGGGTACCTATGCACATATTCTTTTCCACACATGGGAGTAGCCATGGTGGACATCACGTTGAGTGACTCCATGATAAAATTTCTTTCACAAATGGGTGTAGCCATTATGAGTGTCATGTTGAGAGACTATGACATGGATATTTGGAAAGATACCTCCCTAGCCAAGAGGGAGTGTTGATGTTATAGCAACATGAGATAGCATCCTCATGTTTTCTATCTTAACTATCTTATTATAATTATTAATGCATGTAATGTTGACTCATATCAACGATCTACTTGTTTATTTTTCTAACTAGTTACTAATTCTCTTCTACGTAATGAATTCTTAGTTATTATTTGACTAATTTTATTAATATTAATTATCTTGGGGGGTTGAATCTACATACCCTTTGGATTGGTCATATTCTAAGACAACAGTCATGTCATTTCACTATCATTGATCAGGTACATAGATCCCTTGGGCGGGGTTGTCATAGGATATGTGTGGTTGCATATGTGATACCTGTGCATAAACAACATCAATAAGATTGCCTCATTTTCTAGGTATTTTTGACTCATCCATTATTGAGAATTTTCAAATTCATTGTCAATTTTCTATAATTGGTGATAGTAACCCTAGTTAGTTATTCATCCTCATCATGAGAACTATGAAGATAATGAGGATAAAGGACATCATTTGTTGGTTCGAGGAAGCACCAGCATTCTCATGAAATATGTTATCCAAACTAGGCTCCATATCCTTAGTAATTAAACCTTGGTAAGCCTTAATTGTACAACTTCTTCTCACAATAATATTGTAGGTAGGATTAATGGTAACAAAACTCATGCATAAATGAGGGAAATTTGAATTTAGAAAATAAAAATTGTGATTAAAAATGCATTTTTTTGTAAAAGTGATTGATTAACCAATTAATCAAGAAATTTGATTTGTCAATTTAAAATATTAATGCCTCTAAATAATAGCATAAAATGCCATAAACATTGGATCTGAACATAGACTTGAAAAATTATGCAACCTACGAGTAAATTAAATAATTATAAATTAGGGTTTTATGAATTTAAATTCTAAATTTATGTAATTCAATTGAAATTGAGATTTATGAGTTCCAAAATTGAACTTTAACATGTATAAGCAATTAAACATGAGAGTACAAATCAGAAATTAAGTTGCAAGAAGTCTAGTTCACCAAAATGTAATGGTGTAAAATTAGTGTTAGGGTTAAATTAAAATAATAAACCACTAAATCACCTATTTAACCATTACATTAAGGAGGAGAGGAATATAATAGATCTAGCCTTGATAGACCAATATTTTGATTATATTCTAAGCTCCTTTGATAGGGCTCCATCCTCCTTAAATTGAATTGATTTGAATTGTTGAAGATTACAGAAAGATAGTGAATTGTTAAAGTATTCTGATAGAAATAGTGAACTTCAGATGTTGTATAGAGCCACCAACCTAGATCTAAGTAGAAGAATATGTCTCAAATTTGCTCCTAGAAGTTCAACATGATTTTTGGAAGAAGGTAGTATCAATTCACCATTGTCCTCCAAATTTATCACAGTCAAAAGATGAACCTTTTCATCTCTTTGAATCCAAGCGATCCTTCCAAATGCAACTCTTTTACCTATTCCTACACATGAACAAAAGGGAAAATATGTTGGGAATATGAGTTTTCCTTTTAAGTCAAACCCTAGTTTTGGAATTAACCATGAAATTGAATTGAAAACATCAATTAAGTACTATAGTAAAATACTTTTCTTTTTAGGGAAAGGTTGAGAATGAATGAAACACTAATGGTATACCTTTAATGGAGTTTTGTTTATCTTGACAAGGAATTGGGGTTTCATGCAGCTTGCCTTCATAAAATATAGAACATCAATGTCATCTCCAATGCTTGAATCTTGACTTCACCTCTTTTTATACTTGCTTGTTGAAAATTAAATTCAATTTTCAACCTAAGTCGACATGGGATCCAATTTACCGTTCTCACTAGGTGATTGTAAAGAGGGACCAATTTGGGGACCAATTAGGATGCCCATGGCATACATGCCTTGGTCCTAATTTAGGACTAGGGCGTGGTACGTCTTGGTCTTGACCACACCCTGGTCCTGCAAATCAGGACTCCAATCAAGGGGTCAATCTAGAAATGTGGTGAGATGTGACGTAAATGGGTGGTGTAAGAAAAATCAGTGTTGCAATTAGGCTTGGGAGGATGGAACGCCAAAGTGAGGCCTAAGTGAGGACAAAATTGTTGGCAAGAATAATTTAGGATGCTACAGTATATATACACACACATATATGTGTATGTGTATATGCATGCACTTATATGTATATATGCATTAATTACACAATTAGTCAAATGCATATATATACATACATGTATGTATATGTATATGTACATACATGTATGTGTATATATATATATATACATATATATATATATACACATACATGTATGTACATATACATATACATACATGAATGTATATATATATATACATGTATATATATGTGTACATATATATATGTATGTATGTATATATATATATATATATATATATATATATATATATATGCATATACATATATGTATATACATATGTACACACACATATATATACATACATATATGCATACATGTATATATACATAAATATATATATATATATACATATATACATACATATACATACATACATACACACACACACACACACACACACACACACACACACACACACACACACACACACACACACACACACACACACACACACACACACACACACACACATATACATTCTACCAACTTATGTACATATATATTCTTATTTTACACACACAAAAAAATGTATTTATTATTATTTTGTTTAATTAAATTATCTCAAGATATAATTTTAGTTCCAATTCCTTCTTAATAAATATTTAAGAAAGTTATAAAGTAAGAGTTAGAACTAGACCAAATAATTAACAAAGTCACAACTCAACTTCCTAGACTGAGAAAACCACAACCACTAACCCAAGCCAACTTATCTCCAGGTTCCAGGCTTCAATAGTGATTTTGTCCTCTTCCAAGGTCTACATTCCTGTCTTTGATGATAATCTCCCTCCCTTCTAAGGCGTTATCTATCCTTCATCCACTTAGACACAAAAAAGTTAGTTAGGCTAAATCTTATCCATCCATAATTCCAAATATTAAATAAAAACATATTAACCAATCATTAATATAAATATACATGCCAAAACTGTTCATTCTTCTAATCTACATATCATCTACAATGTTAGCAATATAAATATCTAAGCAACATAAATTCATCCATGTAAAGAGGGACTCAACAACTATATATGACCAAAAGAGTATAACACATGATTTGATAGTCCATAAGTTTAAATTGGAATCACAAGAGTCAAAAATTAAGACAAGATATTCTACTTACAAATGACATAGAACTTTAAATAATTCATCAAGTAGAAATAAAACATAAAAAAGAGGCAAATTAGGCACAATTTGACATGCTTCCTTTCATTGATTAATAGATTAAGAAATATCACAGTTTGAGTATCTTGTTAAAAGCTGGTGAATCCTTAATACATAATGCCCATAAGAATATAAAGAATAAAAAGCATCTTACCACTATGGAAAATGTAACTGAAAGAGGCCTTGCATATCCGTTGCATGTAAATTACATCATGAAGGTTGTTGCAATTATCTCAAACCCATAATCCTAATTTCATTATTACTTTTTGTGTACATTGTGAGTGGAGCCAGCTAGATCCATTAACCATCCTTGATGCAATGGCCTTGAAGGTCATTTCCTCGTCTTCCTCATTCTTCTACATTGCCTTGAAGGTCATTTCCTCATCTTCCTCATTCTTCTACATTGCTAACTTGCCTGTGAGTTGGACATGTGGTTTGTGGGTGAAGCCCGTTGGATATTCCTCCTTTCCGTTTTATCAAAATCTCACAAGGGTTGTTGGCAACAAAAATGAGAGAAAAATGAGAGGTTGGGGGGGGGGGGGCGTTGAATCAATTTTGTACCGGATCTACAAACTCAACCTCAAATACAAATATGATAAACTATAGCAACAACAAAGATAAGAAAAATGATAGCACAACACACAACACCAAGATTTTGATGTGGAAAACCCAATTAATGGAAAAACCACGATGGGAACCTACCCACAATAAGATGATACTCTGCAATAGTATGTGAAAATATTACAATGAGGAATGCACTGGCATTCAGGCACACTGCCTAGAGGTCGCTACCCAAATATAATAACCCAGAAGGCTACAACCCTCAAGTAAGTTTCACTGACTTACAACGAGATTCAAACTACAATCGAGAAGGAATGAACTACAATAATAGCATCTACAAATGCCTAATGATAGTTCCAGTTAAGCACATTTGTCTGCTCTACAACACCAATCTCTACTCCATCACAATGTCGAAGGATGAATCACTTGTTCACACATATACCAATCTCTGATAATGCAGACACAACCACGATACCTAAATTACATGACTATATCACCTATATAATTTATCAACCTTGACAACAAGGTTGGCTAAACTCTCAATTCATAATTACAAAATTACATCACACAATACAAGAATCGACCGCCAAACTAATATAATGACATACATAACATAACATGGACCTAAATCAAATTTCCAAATTTTCATTATCACTGATAATTATGCCAAGATCAACTGCAACACACTACACCACCATAAAAACCACATAACATGAAGAACATCACCAGTTCAACAAAATCACCAAGAAATCACACAACGATCAATGCGGATCATAAAAAAAAATAGGACATACTTAGAAAACACTAGAAAGAACATTAGAATCATCAGTAACAACTGTACCAACACCACTTGTCAAATCTTCATCGATCAACATCTAAAACTCAGGAGTACTCAAACAACAACAATTGTCATGAAGAAAGATAACTTGCGGAGCACCAAATCATGAACCATCTAAAATTAAGATACACAAGACTATCCCAAACAATCTCCCAAACAATCTCCCAAAATCTCAGATCAAGATCTGATCATACCAGAATATACCAGAGGAAATACTGAACTTTGCAAAGCACTGATCAGAAAAACAAACAGCAAACTATATCATATAATATGATCAATTAAGCTTTCCAGATCACCAAAACTAATACAGAAGAATATAATGATACTAGAAATACCTCATACAACAAACCAAGATCCCAATAAACCAATCTGCAATCATCGGAGTAATAAATCATGGGAATATGTTGACATCAATGACAACAACATATCCTAGCAACAACAATGTCCAACAAGGGTGACACCCAGTGACCTCTAAGGCGAATCCCTCGAAAAATAATTTTTTTGAACAAAAACATGTAGAACTGACAAGTGGCAACTTTGTACACCTTAAGGCAACTTTCAAGCTATGGTATTGCAACAAATTCCACCAAGCTGCCAAGTGACGTATTTCAGTATGGGCTCATTATATTCAAAACTTAATCCCCAAGATATAAAAGGTCAACATGATGAGTTTAATGACTTGGCTTCAGGTTGTTGTAGATAGATTTGCAATTGTATGTTTAGATATTGGTGCATTGACAATCCATTTGACATTAAGAATTTTACAGTTTACAAGTTTTCTTGAATTAGAAAGAACGCAACTCACATGTTTCAAAGAAATAATATAAAATATAAAATACATATTAATTGATGAAATGAACTTTATTATATAATTATACTACAACATTTCCTAAGAAAACAAAATTGAGTTTTAGGGGAAGATAATCATTTTGGTAGGAGATTTATGACAACCCCCTCTTGCTCGTGATAAACAACCATATGATAGTAACATAATGCAAAATTACTATGGAAAGAATTTCAAATAGATATTTCTTTGCATAATGTATTCAAACAAATAGATGAAAGTGATGATCAACAAAAGTGTCATGAACTGCTCGAAAATTGATGCACATAAAGTAATTGATGACTGGATATTATTGGTCATAACAACTGATGCTACATTGAATCTAGTAGTTGGGGAAGAGTTTGATAATAATATTTATTTATTTGTAAGAAACAATAATGTACATGATCGTAATAGAATAAATTGTATGAATTGAGAAGACTAATAGTCCATAGAATTACAACTAAAGAAGAAACCACTAATGAATTAAAAAATCTCATTGATGAATGGGTTGTTGAGTTAGTATTGGCTAAGGGTGCAAGAGTCATGTTAATCTCTAACATATGGATGGAAGAAAGTCTTGTAAATGAAGCACTGTAATATATTTGGAATATGATATACAAACCTAAGGGCGCCCCACCAAATCCACTATGTAATGATTGAATTTGACAATTGCTCTCAATACCTTTTTGAATATGCATCTCCATATTTAAGTCTAGTTTCACTGATAAAAATGGGATGGAATTTTAACTACCCTTATTATTATCTTGAGCACTAATAAATCAACAAATAATAAGGAAGCATTGTGATATATTCAGAATATGATATACAATCATATAGGTGCCTCACCATTTCCACTATGAAATTATTGTTTTTGACAATTGTTCGAAAAATACTTTAGGAATATGCTTCTCCAAATTTAAATCTAGTTTCACCAATACTAATGGGATGGACATGTTAAGTGCTCTTATGATTAGCTTGAGCACTAATAATCCACATGTCACAAGGATTGATTCTTTCCAAGGCACAAATTAACATTGGACAAAAAGAAAGAGTAGAGTTTACATTTATTGCTATATCACACTTTAAATCTTTGGACGCACTAACAATTTCATTGCCTTTGGGAATACAATAATTTTATGTAATTCATACATTTTCAAATATAATTTTTATATTAAGCTATAATTACTGCTTTAGTATTATTTACATTTTATTTTAAATAAATATGAAATGTCTCATTAATTATCTTTTAATGTTTTGTATATTTTACATTTGGAAGAATATTGACATGTTTAATAAATGTGACTTATATTATACATTTTGATTAATATGATAAACTTCTTTATTTGCAAAGAAAAATAATAGTTTATAAAACATTAAAATATGATGAATTAGCATTTTACATGTCATACTGCAGATGCTAATAACAAATATATCTTAAATACATTGATTTAAAAGATGCCAAGAGATACCATTCTCAAGATGCTTATCTATTCTTAGTAACAAGTTCAATATAGATGCTTTGAGATTGATATGTCTCAACTTCTTTCATATAAATGTTTATTAAATATCGTATATTCATATATTACTTTTTAAAAAGTTCGATTATATCCCTCAAAATAATATATTTACATCAAAATTTTAATTAGATATTATGATTTAGTCATTTAACTTTTCAAATAAATTGTTTCAATAAATTTATTATTTCTTTATATAAGATACCATTCTCCTTTGGCAAAAAAAATATTTTAAAAAATTATTCAAATATTTAATTTAATATTAAAAATCAACATTTTATGAAGATTTAAATCATAAATTAAAGCCCTATTTCAACCCGTCTCCCCTACTGCCCCTACCCCTAGCATGGTGACTAAAGATAAACACTCTGCTACCACCTCTGTTGTGTATATGAAAATAAAGCCCCAAAGATCCCCCCTACTGACAAAAACACAAGATTACCATTCAAGAGGTGGTTAATGATGAGGAGGACGAGGAGGGTGGTGGTGAAGATGATAGTAAGAGTGGAAGTGCTAATTGCATATGCTTAAATAGGTTAGTTGGACGTATGCTAGACAAAACTGATGGTAAAAAATTGGTTTGACTATGAGGAGGAATCAGTGGAGGATGTTGCTGACAATGAGGATGTTGCTAAAGATGAGGAAGAAGCCAAGGATGACACATGGACAGCTGAAAGTTCAGACAAATTCACTAATGACAACTATGTACATAGTGGTAAAAACTAGCAATCGCACCTTGGTGTGCAATGGGTATGCCGAAGAGGTGTGGAATGTCAAGTAGGGAATTTTTTGGTCTACATTTTGCATACATTTGTGTTGTACAAGAGGTCAATTGCATAGATACATAAGGGTAGAGAGATAAATAGATAATGAGATAGTGATGGAAGGAGAGTTTGAAGAATAAATTTGAGGAGATATAGATAGAGAGTGAAAGAGATACAGATATAGAGGTCTAGGAAGACAGAAGGAGGGAGGCAGGGAGAGAGATCAATGGATAGAGAGATGAAGACATTTATAGAGATAGAGGGGGAGAGAGGGATGTGGAGGTTGAATTGAAGATAGAGTAAGATAGCAAGAGGGAGACAAATGGAGAGAGAGAGAGAGAGAGAGAGAGAGAGAGAGAGAGAGAGAGAGAGAGAGAGAGAGAGAGAGAGAGAGAGAGAGAGAGAGAGAGAGATTGAGATTGAGATTGAAATAGAGGGGGGGGGTATAGGTGGAGAGAAAGTGATAGAGATATATAGAGTAATATGGAGGGGAGAGTCAGAGAGAAATATAAATGTTGAGATAGAGTGATAGAGAGATAGGTATATAAGGAGATATATACACTATAGAGGACAGAGACAATGAGATAGAGATATAGAGGCATGATAGATAAAGGGAGCTCTGAGAAAGAGATATATGAGAAGAGAATGGGAGAGAGTGCTAGAGATAGACAGATAGATAAGGGGATAGGGAGGGAGGGATGAAGAGATGGAGGGGGGGAGTGAGTGAGGGAGATAGAAGGAGAGGTAAAGAGGGGGAAGGAGAGAAAGGGAGAGAGATAGGTAGGGAGAGAGATGGAGAGGGAGATATATATATATAGATAATGATATAGAGAGAGATAGAAAGGGATCTGGAGAAAGAGATAGGGAAAGAGGTAGAGAGTTGGAGAGAAATGTAGATAGAGATATAGAGAGAAGTGAGAGGAAGATAAAAGATGGAGAAATAGAGATGTGGATATAGTTTAGGAGAGATGGAAGGAAAGGAAGAGGGAGAGGGGGTGATGGATTGATATAGATAAAAGGGAGATATAGAGAGATAGGGAGATAGAGGTAGAGAGATATGAATACAAAGAGTTGGAGAAAGAAGGATAGGGATATGGAGAGGAGAAAGACTAATAAAGCAATGGAGACAAGTATAGATAGAGATGAAAGAGATAAATATATAGAGGGAGGGAGAGGGATATAATGAGAGAGGGACAAATGGAAAGATAAAGATAGAGATAGGAATTGATATATATAGAGAGAGAGGTGGCTAAAGAGATTGATATAGGGATATAGAGAGATTCAGAGATAACAAGATAGAGATAGATGGAGAGATGAAATAAAATACAAAGAGATGGAGATATAGAGGCAATTAAATATAGGTATATAGGTATATGAATTAAGAGAGAGAAAGAGATGAATGGATAGAGAGAGAGAGGAGGGGGGAGAGATAGATAGAGAGACATGAGAAGAGAAGGGGAGAGAGATGTATAAATAGAGAGATAGATAGGGTTTATGGAGGGAGAGATGGGGAGAGAGAGATGAATGGAGAGAGATGGGTAGAGGAGGGAGAGAGAAAATGGGGAAGAAAGGGAAAGAGAAGAAAGGGGGAAAGAGGGAGAGAGATAGGTAGAGAGAGGAGGAAATAGAGGTAGAGAAAGATATAGAAAGATATAGATAGAGAGGATGGAGAGGGAGATAGGGAGAGAATAGAGTAGGAGACATAATATGAATACTTGAGAGAGACCAATAGATAGAGAGGGAGAGAGTGAGTAATTTAGATAGAGAGAGATATAAAGATATATAAAGGGATAGAGAGATATAAGGAGATAGGTAGAAGAGAGGATCAATCAAAGAAAACAAGTAGGTGACTAGAATGATGTATGCAGATTTCTTATGCAAGTCCAAATTGGAAGGGCACTGTAATGCAAAATAATAGTTATATTACAACGTTTAACGCTTGCATTCTTCTTGTTTGGAATTGGTGATGAGAACTTCTAGTGGGTAAGCTATAATTACAACTTGATCTGTTGGTGCTATTAGGCTTGTAGAGGAGATTCAGAGATCTTCATACTTGAATATGGTAAGAAGTAGTGCCTCTATCATCGACCTTTTCTATGTATTACTATTGGGAGCCTATATTTGGAAAGACAAGGCATGGGAAGTCTATGACTTGGTGATGGGAGATTACTTCATTTTTATTTACCATTCCTCAATCCACATCATTGTTTCCATTATTTGTTGTGCAATGTAATTTTCAGCATTCAGAGAGAAACGTGACAACAACTTCATTGTTTCATTATCGGATTCCTATTCATCTTTCCCTGATATAAGTGCTTTTACAAAGATCCAGTTTTCTTTAGCTGCGGGTTTACATTTCTAACTCAAATTATACAAGCTCTCAAAATTTTATTAAAAATGTGGAAATTTCGTTAACCCTCACATCTACTTCATTAAGATGCAAGAGGATAATGCACTTTCAATTGAGAATAATTGTTTTGACTTTGAAGCCTCTTATGAGTGGTATTACTTTCTTCAAAATTCGCATGAGATTTGCGACTAGACTTGTTTGGATTTGCTCTGCATTATTACAATTGTGTTGACATGAGAAGCATATCCAGTGGGATTTGAACTTGGGTTGGCATCTTCATGACAATTTCTCCATCTGAAAACAAAACTTTGGCTCCGTGCACATGTTAACTTTTTTGTTTTTTCGCAGTTGCTGACCATTAGACCATTGACCGGAGGAGTTTTCTACATTGATAACAGTGGATATATTTTGGCAACAAACTTATATTTAAAATTAAAGAGTGGATACAGATTTATAATTCAAGACATCATCATTATCTTTTTATCAGAAACTTTAATTGTTGTCGCCCGTGTCACTACTACATAGAGAGGGGTTTTAAGACAATATTTGAGACAATTTTTGAGTGAATTGTCTTAACTAGAGACAAAATAAAACTTATGTGTCGTCTTAAATATTGTCTCTAAACGAGTGTCTTAAATTATTGTCTTAAAAAATTGTCTTTATAAAGACAATAAAAAATACCAGTATTATTGTCTCTTGAGAGACAGTTGTATTTTTGTCTTTAATCTCACCTATTGTCTTTCTTAAGATGATTAAAATATTCTTATTAGAGAGTACCACTTTTGTCTCTTTAGAGATTATATAAAACAATAAATTTTAAAAATAGCTCATCATTCAGATAAATCAATATTATTAAATATAAAATACAATATCATTGATTAATTCATGTTAGGGCACGATGGAATTGAACCACCATCCTCCTGCTTGTAAAGCAGGTGCTCTTCCATTTGAGCTAGTACCCTTTAAAGAAAAATTTTATCATTCAAAATTTTGGGTATCAAAACACGCTTTGGTTTAGTAGTGAACCACCATCCTCCTGCTTGTAAAGGAGATGCTCTTGCATTTGAACTAGCACCCTTTAAAGAATAATTTTATCATTCAGAATTTTGGGTCTCAAAACACCCTTTGATTTAGTAGTGAGTTTTAAGTCTAAATAATGCTTGAGAACATGTGACCATTTTGCAATCCATTTTGTGTTTTTGTATTAAACAACTTTGTGTTGCCTTGAAAATAAAATAACTGTGTTTCTTAGACAAAACCTTAGAATATCTAGCCAGCTCTATGCAACACAAAGAGAATGTACAAAAAATTTGAATGATACATTTATGTTTGTGAATTTGCAACTACATGGTCTAATTCTAATCCTCAGTGTGAACCTGTTCAATGCAAAATAGCTGTAAATCAATAGTCTACAAATTCAAATAGCCCTCTTGCTGAATAAATTTCATCAAAACACTTAAGATGGATTCTAAAACTAACTCTTTCCAATCTTGGAAGTAATTTATAGCATGATATTGATACAAATGAATATCCAAATAAAAAAATGTTAAATTTCTGGAATTTTAAATTACCAACCTCCAGATTTATGTTTGAGCTAAACTATAGCAACTTTGGTGACAATATATCTTAACCCTGATGTCAAAATTTTGTCCTTCACAATCATGTCCCTTTCACCTCCTTTCAGCTGCCCTCCCATAGGTTTCTTATGTCCAGTCATGAGATATAGGTTTAGTTAGCTTGATGAGTATATATATGTAGAATAGTTTTTCTATCAAAAAAAAAGTTCATTATATATTGAAAGAAACCATTAGATGTTATGTATTCAAAAGTAGTATTAGAGGCACATACCAAAATCCCAAGATTATTTTTTATAAAAGAAGCAACTTATACAATCAAAATAAAATGTTCCTAGAAATTAGAACTCTAGCTCTAAGAACAAAGAGAATGACAAAGGGCACAAGATACTCAAAATGAAAATAATTTGATTGTGATATTGCTCTCTAATTAGGAAAATACCTTTTAAGACTCAAGAATACAATAGATGCAAGAGACTCAAATTTAAAGTTGTTCATCTATAGTCAACCCAGTTTTTTTGTCTAGCTCTCTAGAGTCACCCTCAGAATTGCACCACACTGAACGGTAACAAGACCGTTGTGAAAACTCCTCCATTTTATCTCCATAGATTTCCCTGGTTAGACAACAAAATTTCTGAAAAAAGAATTTTCTTTTTGAAATTCCTATGAAATAATTTTCGGGTTCAATGATTCTCCAAATTGCATTTTGATTCTACTAAAACATAGCATTTATATTATTTAAAGCATAATTTAGTAATTTTAGAAATTTAAAAATTATGTAGTACACAAAATAATGAGTACCTCTTGTTAATCCTCCAGGTTAAATTACCGCTAATAATATGATGTAATTCTGCATGAGGAGAATAAGACCAGAAATTTGTCTAGCTATGCTGCAATTATCCAAGGCTCTAAAACAACCAAGCAAATTATTAGTCTATTATTTGATAGATTCCCAAATAACACAAAACTATCCATTTTAGTGTTTTTTTTAATTAATACATTAAGACAGGGATCATAAATATAAAAATTATCAATAAATTACAATGCAACAAATCATCGTAAATAACTTGCTATATTACATACAAGAGTAATTTATGATAGCTAAGGAGCAATTTTTGGTTAAAATCATTAGCATGGAGGGATGGTCATCAATGAAAATGAAGAACAACTTGTTTCCTCATTAAGGGTTCCAATCCAAAGGCAAATAGAGGTCATAGTGGTAGAGACGATGTGGGCTATGATGCATACAAAGGGAAGGATCACAAATGATAGTATATGGATGTGAAAGAAAGTTAATGGACAACTATGAACCCATATCTACAGGTCACAGTGGTAGAGACAATGTGGGCTATGATGCATACAAAGGGAAGGATCACAAATGATAGTCATATGGATGGGAAAGAAAGTTAATGGACAGCTATGAACCCATATCTACCTTGTCAAGAATACAACACCATTGATGATGACAGTTGACAGTGGAAAAATAAAGACTAATAAAGGGAATAGTAGTGATGCTTCACTATGTATTAGGCCCATGAGATGGTCAACATGCAGGGTTTGATACAGTTTCAAAACAGTCCATGAACATCATACAAGGGTAACATTCTAACACAAAGGCTATAGTGATAAGACTAATTATCATGTGATAACATTTATGAACAACAACATAAGGTTGGAGATTATTATTCTAGGTGACAAATTCATGTTGGATGAATAGAAGACATCACTATTATGAGGAGAAAAGAGGATAATACTGTCAAGAACAAAACATTGAGAAGCAAATGATAGTTACAAGGGCCTAATAGCAGCAGTGAGTACAATGTCATGATAGAGCAAAAGGAAAAATAGGTCTTAGAGAGCAGAAATACAAATATCTCTTGTTTAGATAGCATCACACAAAATAAAGAAGCCAAAATGCAAAGAATGCATTCAAGGGTTTTGTTGGCAACACTTGAGAAATAACAATCATTAAGGACAACAAATACATAGCACAGAGGTCCTAAATGAAGGGTATGTGAAAGAAAACAAGGTTGGCTTAATCACTGACATAGTTGCAAAATGAGGAGTCATCACAATGATGTGCATGTGTTCAATAGTAATATCTCAAAGATAATGAATAGGGCAGTCCTATGGATATAATACAAAGACTGTAAGCATACATAAAAGAAGACTCCAGGCCTAAAAAGTCCTATACAAACCCTATGACAATCACACATTGGGGAAAATAGAAAATCACAAGTTTGTAATAAAGGAATAATTCTTGAGAGTTGAAAATGTACGAGTCATGATGCATAATATTTTTTATTAGACTCTTATGGCATTTTGGTTCATTGACTTCACTGAAAACACAGTTGGGACGATCCTATTTTTGGGGGTCATATGGGCACATTTTAAAAACCTATTTCTATCCAAAGTAGCCATTAAAATATAGTTTCTAACCCAATTTGAATTTTTCAATTTGTATAACCAACGAAAAAGATGTGGCCAAAATACCCATTAGGTATCACCCAAGAAACTTAGGGACAAGATACGAACAGAGTCAATTTTTGGATGACCAAATTGTTGAACCTCTAAAACCTGTTGCTAAGGCACATTCTCCTATGAATCTAGTTTATAACACAATTTGAATCACCCAATTTTGATATCATATGAGAAAGATATGCCCAAAATACTGACTGCCTATCGTAAATTTGCACTGCTAAAACTCACATTTCCCTGTTTTTCATTGGCAAATTATACCAATCAATTCTTCTTTTCTTAAAAAACTGTTTCTATTGGAGATAAAAAAATTGAATCTAATTTTATCTCCAATTGGAATTACACCATCCATCATCAAACGAAAAAGATGTGGACAAAGTACCCACTAGGTGTCACACATGAAACTCAAGGACATAGTAAGAACAGAGTTAGGGCAGTAAATTTTTGGATGACCAAATTGTTGAATATCTAAAACCTATTTATAAGGAATATTCCCCTATGAACCTAGTTTACAAAACAATTTGAATCACTCAATTCCAATATCGTATGAGAAAGTTATGCCCAAAATACTGACTGCTTATCCTAAATCTGCACTGCTAAAACTCACATTTTCAGGTGGTTCATTGGCACATTCTACCAATCAATTCTTCTGTTCTTCAAAACCTGTTTCTATTGGAGATACAATATTGAATATACTTTTATCTCCAATTGGAATCATGTAAATCTATCATCAAACGAAAAAGTTAATACTAAAAATTTTGACTATTTGTCTAGGTGAGAATTTGAAAACTACAGCGAATGCCAAGGACAAAGATCAAATAACCACAAATATAGCAGTGGAAATGCAGTCTCAAAGGGATAGGATGGTTGTCCCAAGCATTCAATGTTGCAGAAAACAATCTCTTTAGTGGTTGTGAGGTGTCACATAGTGAAAAGAGTAGTGTGCAAACAATAGAGTGAAGCACTGGACAAAGTTTAGAGAAAAATCAACACAAAAGTATCTCGTGAGTCTCAAAGCTATATCATGCCATGCTATTATAAAATAAAAATGATTATTCATGCTCCATATTGTGTCCTATGTGTCGTAATGTGTTGATTCAATTCTACAATGCATGCACATTTTTCTTGTAGGATGTAATATGGTGTGTCTCTATCTATGAAGTTGGTATTCTGCATCGAATAAAATAGAAATTCACTAAGAAAAGATATATATGAATATTGACAATATACCAAGATTAAATTACTGTTATCTATAGAGAAAAGAAAAAGGATGGTGAAATTTACTTGATCTGCAGTTATCAACAATGACGGTTCTGCATTTATTTCACCATTGTTAAAAGTTGCAAGCTTTGACATAAAAGGCATGAAAACTAATAAATAGTATTTTGATCCAAACAAAAATCCCCTGGTTACATTCCACTTTTGGCATGATTTGGTAGAAAAATAAAATAGCAAGAAAAATTAAACCAGAAAATTGTCTATTAAATAATGTTCACATGCCACAACTTAAGGAAAATTAGACCAACTGCAGTAGTGAGTATCATCGGGTTGAAGTATAATAAACTTAAAGGTATTTCCATTGCAATAAATACCAAATGTGGCTCATCACATTGGTTTGAATGCTTGATAAAAAAATGTTCTTGGGTTGTCTACTTGGACAAGGCGTTCTAAGGGCAAATTCCTACAATTAACAGCAAAATAGTGGTATTGAATCCATTCTAGCACTATTGGAGTAAAACTGAACAGATTCCTGAATAATGAATTTTAATAATATAATATCAGTATGACAACATCAAATAAGAAAAAAAATTGCAATATATGCATAGTTGAGTTTCATTCCTACACCTTTGAAGTAAATCTGATCCATGAACTTGATACAGTGATCTACATAATTAATATAGTGGGAATTAACAATTACAGTATGGATTCTGAGGGCATATTTCTACAATCTAATAGCAGACAATCATATTCAGAACATTCCAGCATTGTTGGAGTAAGTCTACAAAAAATGCTTGCAATCTAATAAGTAAACATCACTGATATAGAATCAAATAGTGGGAAAATGTGTCGATTGAACAGTTCAAATCCATATTCCTAAATATTTCAAATTATCTCTGATTTATGCTTGATGTGGTGTGGAACTCATACTTGTTGTAGATTAGAACATATATTCAAGTGGCAGATTCCTACAATCTAATAGAAAAATATCAAATTTGCATCTTCTACTCCATGTCTGAATTATGTCAGTGTAGATTCTTATAATCTTTAATAGTAATAAAAAAATATCACTAAGACAACATCACGTAGGTGGAACCGTGGAACCTTATGAACAGTTTAGATCTATACTCGCATCTTTAGAGCGAATCTGCTTGATACAGTGAGCAACATCCAAGATACGTCACTAGACTAGGTGTTTCTAAAGGGTACATACCTACAATCTAATAACAAAACATTAGGGCTAGAACCATGTCTGGCATCTCAAGAGCTAATCTACACAGTTTGTTACAATTGAACAACAAAACAAATCACTTAGACAACATCAGACAGAGTGGAAAATATTCTAGGTGGTTCAGATCCAGAACCATATATTCTAGGTGGTTCAGATCCAGAACCATATATTTGCAGTAAGAGTCTACCATTTGCTCGATACAGTGAGTTGTATCTGTAATACATAAAGCATCAGCATTAAACTGCATACTCCGAGGGAGGATTCTTGAATATAATAACAAATTTTGAGCTTCATATTTATCACAGCACGATTAGAATAAATCTGAGAAGATTCCTACAATCTAATAACAAAACATCACCAAGACAGTCCAATAGAGAGGAGGAAAACGACATGGACAGTCCATATCCATTCCCACACCATTTAAGCAAGTCTCTACCATACACATCATACAATAAGCAGTGAGCTTAATACTCTTGAGTATCAGCATTAAACTAGGGCAGATTCTTACTATCTAAGAAAGATATCAAGTTAAGGTCCATGTCGGTATATTTGAACTAAGCTTGCATCGTCTATTTGATACAGTAAACAGTATAATTTCTTTTACACCATGTCGTTAAAATTACTTTTACAGAGGATTGAAACGAAGGAGAGTTTTGAACGTACCTTTTCAATTGATAGCCACTAGGTCGTCGGATCGAATTCCCAAAGAGTATCTCGTTGCACAACATAACCTATCCAAGTATTTTAATTTGCGAATAGCAGAACCAAGGGCACAAAGATCGCCAAACCTAGAAGAGTTTTCCCGTCCATGGGGTGGAGACTTCATAAATTAACGTCTTAAATCCCTCATTTGTGTAGTAGTGTCAGACTTCATAGTTTATTCGTGTCATCTTGAATAGAATCTTGGTACCTACACATGCCTTTCACACTATTCATGAAGGAAATGCGTTCAAACATTACTTTCTAAAAATTACAACTAAAAATACAGAAGTACGCAAATCATATTGCATGGAATTGCTGTACCTACACATGCCTTTAACACCGTCCATGAATGGAAACCAAAGAGCCTGCAATTAATTGGAATCAACTATTTATCCCAACGTGCCATTTTGTTTTTGTGAACACTCCTTCGTTGAGCTTTGTTGATGGTGAAGCGCAGTGAAGGTAACAGTAAGGTATTGGAGGCATCGGAAAAAGTGAGATTTGTGCATCTCGTGAAGAACACGTACACTCTGCTGGAGGAGATATCAGTGATAGGCGGAAGAATAACAAAAGCTACTCAACATAGGATCAAACTCATCCTTAGAAATACCAAACTCTTTCTCTTCTACCAGCCAAATTGAAGTTGTTCCGTATTCCTTCATTAATCTTTTCTTTTATTAAAATGTTTGAAGGTAGTAGAATCTTCACTAAATTATATTATTGATTGTGTTGTTATTTGAAAAGAGATTCTTAAGTGGTGTTATATAAAATTGTTTATTAAATTAAGTAATAAGTAAAGTTAAGTTTATTTTGGTTGAATATCTTGTAATTTGAATGAAGATTGTGAAAATGTAAAATTATTTTATTTAGAAAAATGTAAAATTATTTTATTTAGAAAAAAATAAAATTACATATTTTTGTATAAAAACGTAGAATAATTCAAGTCTTTTAGAATATCTACTTAAAACTATATTGATGTACTTTTCATATTGTTAAATTTTTTGTATAATAAAAATTGATTGTCAATAAGAAATAAATTCTAATATTACGAGATGCTTGTTTTTACTCTTTCCTTTTTCACTTCAATTTCACTTATTATAAAAAATTAATAAGATTCCATAAACATATCTTTTGTATGTAATAGATTAGTGCTTGGTTTGAGTTCAATATTTTATGAACATCCTATTGCTTTAATATATCTAAGTAGTTTTAAAAAACTAAATATTTTGATTATAATTTTGTTTTAAAAAAATGTTAAAGCTTATAATCTATTATTTTTAAAAGTGGGTAAATGGTTTTGATAGAGAGCTATGAATTAGTGAGGTCACAAATGGGCACCTCATCTCCACTTAAACATTGAACAATAATACTCTAGTGGGGTCTCAACCTAAATGGGAAGAACAACACCACCACAACTAATTTTTTATATTTTTTCTTGATTGGATTGATAGGCTGTCATAAGGTTGTCATATCTTTGAGAATAGTTTAGCTCAACATTAATAATTGTCAATCTTTTCTTTTCTATCATATTTTTTGTAAAGATGAAAAAGTAGTAAAAACATCTTCCTACACTAATCTTGAGAGGAGATATGTGTAACTTTTTAAAAGTATAATTAAAAAATAGTACATAATTGTAGAAAAATGTATCAAAAACCTAAATAAATATAAATCATAACATCAATATAAAGGAGAAAATCCCTTTGGGATGAAACCCTCCTTCCTGAAGTTTCCCAATGTCTAGCATCATAAATTGTTTACCCAAAAAAATTCATGCTCTAGATTTTGTACCTAATTTATCCTGGTTTCCCGTAGTTCATTTTAAGACCATTTTTTCTCTATGATATCCTAAAATCCTACACTTAAATTGACATCAAATGCAAAATCTAAGACTAGATTCTATGTTAACGTCCTTGATACTTGGCTCTCCCTTTAAAAGGAGCTTTTTTGGTGGACCTAAGCACCAAGCACCTTAGTCCCAACAAAAGGGGTTCAAATTCAGGGTGTTGTCATTGTTGAGCTTTACCTTTCATGATCTAATCTTGATCTTTGTATTTGATCATTATTTGTCATCTTGTACTTGAAATAATCTTCTAATCCCTATATAAAGAGCATCTTTTATCCTTCATAAGGTCTATCAAGTATTACAATCTAATCCAATCTAGAGAGATCATGCAAGGTATGAACTATTAATTTGTAGATTAGTAGACTACAAGCTATCTACACTCAAGTATCTTCATGCCTCTCATTCATTGTTATCATTATTTTATTGCACTAACACTTGCAAGACATCCAAAGAACATTGCTTCAATTTACCTTTATGTGGAACCTCATGACTAGATTTCATACCTAAGTTAATCTTATCATTTCAACATTTATCATTCATTTAGCCTTTGTCTCTTGCAAGATAAGATCTTCATTTCATCATTATTGTAGTGGAGGTGACAGTACCAACACAATGTTTGACTTAGGCAAGCCCTAGTACAACACAACCCTTTCACCTCATTTATTGTGTGTGCGAGTGTAGATCTAATAGTAGGATAGTTATAAATGTGAAGAGTATATAGTGAGATCGATCACTAGTTTTTGAATAGACAAAAAACCCTTGGAATGTTATGTCCAGTGCCCTTGTCCATCTATATTGATCCAAATCTTTAGGAGACAAGTTTGCATAGCTCCCTGATTCCACATTTTTCCATCTCTTGAAGCCTTCATAACTTACATACTAGGGTGCCTATTATTTTTGTCTACTACAATCAACTTCAAATTTTAGTTTCACGTACCACTCTATGTTTCCATCTCTCATCCTCTTTATTATTTCTTATTTTTTTATTCTATATCTACTCCATATTGTTAGTTTTATTCATTTTATAATTATTAGCCTAGTTGACTCGCACACACTTCATTGTCCCAATCTTTCAATACAAAGAAAATGAATCTTAATGCATAGCTCTCCCTCGAGAATAGTAGTTAGATGTATCCATGTTACACTATTATGAAAGGAATTGAGATCTTTATATTGCATTAGTTATCTTAGAGATCCATTTTATTTTGGTTAACCTGGTGTCTCTTATGCTTGCATATCTTTTGATTTAGTTTCAAATAACTCATATAAATGCATCTTACATTTGCACATTCTAATTTGTTTACGTTTTTGTGTCTAAGAACATTTTTAAATATTCACATTTTTTATATTAAAATTAGTTAACTAGTTGCATTTTTTGTCTAAC
Organism: Cryptomeria japonica; assembly: GCF_030272615.1. Lineage (NCBI taxonomy): Eukaryota > Viridiplantae > Streptophyta > Pinopsida > Cupressales > Cupressaceae > Cryptomeria > Cryptomeria japonica. Next base: position 111,528,824 of record NC_081415.1, on the reverse strand, counting down.
ATTGCTTGCATTTATCCATTGTATTCACATTTGTTACACAATGACACTTTAAAAAATATTTTTAAATAGTTTCTCTCCAAAAATATTTGTATATGTTTTATATTGTACCTTTGGAACACTTACTATAAATAATGATGAGGTGTATTATTGTCCCTCTTCCAAAGTTTTTTGTCTCAATATGGATACTTTAGTGCAAGTGAAACATATCTTGGACATTGGCAATTGCCATCCTAACATATTGATGAAAAGAGATGCTCACTCCTCTCCTAGAAACCATTCTACTTATTAGGATATTTTGGTGCAAGAAGATTTCATTCACTTCCTAAATGATATGTCACTTAAAATTACTTTAAGTGGAGATAAAATATTGAAGTATAAATATTTTTCCTCCCCTCTAAAAACTTATATTACACGTACTTGGATATTATAATGATAAAGTACTCCCTTCCTAATAATACTACTCAATAGGGTATGGATGATGCTAGTAAATATCTACATCCTCACCCAAAAAATAATCCGTCTTCATCCATTCATATTTTTGTGACCCACATATGATTACACAACTCATTTAAATGGCATTTGTGATGTGATTCCTTCTCCATTAATGTTAGAAGAACATTATAATGTTGGTTTTAATATACTCACTAAATAGATATATAGTGGACATGATCTTTGGTGTATGGAACAAAGAATTAGGGTCCCAGTGGAACTTACACAACACTACTATAAAGAAGGTGTAGGGTACCCACCTTATCCTTTTCCTCCATCCCCACCTTTATTACCTCCTAATAAGTAGAAAAAATTCCTTCACATGAGATAGGAATAATTCATATCTCTAGGATTTACAATGTAGATTCTAGTTTTTAGAATATTCATTTAAATTTTAGACCTAGTCAAATTTCAGCAATCAACATGCTCATGCCAACATCTCTCTCTCTCTCTCTCTCTCTCTCTCTCTCTCTCTCTCTCTCTCTCTCTCTCTCTCTCTCTCTCTCTCTCTCTCTCTCTCTCTCTCTCTCTCTCTCTCTCTCTCTCCCACTTGGGATCTCTTTGTCTAGAGGTGAGAGACATAGATCCTAAGGGGATATGGGTGAGAAACCAAGGGAGAGAGATAGAAGTGGGTAATGAGATATAGAGGGAGGGGTAGAGAGAAGTATATATTAAAGGAGAGAGAGAAGTAGGTATGGGGAGAGAGAGGGAGAGGGAAGAGAGGAAGGTAGGAAAGAATAAAGATGGGGGTAAGGAGGGAAGGCAAGGTAGAGAAGGAGAGAGAGTGGGAGAGACCTAGAGAGGGGAGATGTAAAGAGGTGAGGGATAGAGAGATGTTCACATTTGAAGAGAGAAAGAGGGGTAAGCAGATAGGGAGAGGGATGGAGAATTAGGTGAATAACTAGAGAGATAAGAGACCTAGAACCTTGGGAGAAAAGGATGATATACCTAGGGGGAAAGACAGAGGTGAGAGGGATAGGTGGGAAGAGAGGTGGGTAATGAGATAGGGATGGAGAGATAGAGAGGTAAAGATAGATGGAAAGAGAGACCTAGGGATGGGGAGAGAGAGAAGGAGAGAGAGGAGAGAGAGAGAATAGAATAAAGTGAGGGAGGAAGGGATGGATATGGGGGTAAGGAATGAAGGTGAATTATTGAGGGAGAGAAGGTGGGAGGGACCTAAAGAAATAAAGGTAGTGAGGGGGAGGTGTGCAAAGAGTGAGAGAAAACATATAGTAGAGAGTGAAGGGTAGGAAATATAGGTAAAAGGTAGTGTTAGATCTTAGGGTTGAGAGGAGAGAATGAGATAGAGAGAGCTAGAAATGGGATGGAGGAAGAGTGATAGGGAGGGATCTCTAGGTTTAGAGTTTTGGGGAGATAAAGACAGTGGCATAAAGAGAGTGAGAGAATGTTGATAGAAGTATGTTGATTACTTAAATTTGACTAAGTTTATGAATTTAAATAATCACCTAAAACCTATATAATCTACATTATAACTTGTACTGCCCTGCTAGGAAACCCCGAAGGGATTAAAACAAAACACAAGAATAGAGTGCAAATAATTTTATTTTTTTTAAGTTAAACACAGCATAATGATACAACGAGATATCAAAGACAAATTACATAGCAGAATACTTCAACTAACACCTAAAGAGTTTCCCAACGTGATTACTTAATTCCACATTTAACTTAACTCATGCTAATTAATCCAATAAGTTGATTATCTTAATAACAAGATAATTCTTAAACAAGGATAATTTCTTTCAGTAAGATAAAAATATAGATCACAAGATAAGGTTCATCCATTAAGATTTATTCATACCTTACGTTCAAGCTTTTCATTAAAAATATAAGCCATACATCTAAATTTATCACACACTTTAATTCCATCATAAACTAATGAGACCTTTCCATGCATACTTAATTTCATTATCAATAACTGAATGTATTCCAATATTCTAAGCTACCATCTTTCATGATCCAATTTACTGCATTTAATTAGAATGACTGCATACATGCATTTATGATTGATTTCATCTAATCCACTATATACATTCTAACATAATGCTATTCATACATGCTAAAACTGAAAAAGGAAACATAAGAGCATAAGTATCACATAACACCAAATTGATCTTGGAGTTCACCCCTAGAGGGATACATCTTTGGGTCTGCTCAACTGTAAGACCCCTCTGGTAATTAAATAAGTTCATAATACATAAGGTTCTCATCATTTACAATCCTCCCATCAAGGCGAACATAACCAATATACAAACAATGACATTGGTCAATAAATGCATAAATGATCCCTGAATAGGAAAGGATCCAACTGAACATAATCAAGCAAATACCAAGGTCTGCTGGAGCATCCATAAAACTAAGTCATTGCAGCCCAAGGTCTAGCATGATATCAAGTACTCACAAGGGCATAAGCAATAGGATGACTCCACAAAAGTGCTCCTATCAAGACAACACAACAACAAATTAGCGAACATAGGGACAAGTGTCATCACATGACCTGGTATGGTTACCATGGCAGGTCTTCATAGGTTCTGGCCCCATACACTGGGTTACTCTGGCAACCTATTCTAAACCTTTGGCCCATCCAAGCCTCATGTGGACCTTCACATCCTTTCGTGAAGACAAGGATGATGGTTTGCCATCTCAGGCCTTCTCACTGCATGTCGAATCTATACTAGCACTCATCTCATGTGTGAAGCACAAATATCTTACTTAGTGATTCATTAACTAACACTCTAATATACTATTAGCTTATCACTTATTAGACTCACTTTTGATGGGTTACCCAACAACCACTTTGGGCGCGGCCCCCAATTGAAAGCCACTTTCTCATACGGCACTAGACTATACTCAAACGAACTCAAAAACCAAGGAATACACATGGTCAAGCAAACGAAGTTCAAAATGGAGGGAACAACCATTTGCTCAAACATGACTTCATATGAGGTGCACTGACAGACGGTATTCTAACTAGAGACATGACTAGCTATGGTCAACCACCAACATCATTCAACACCCGCATAAAGGATATGACCAATTACAACATTTCAACAAAAACAACAGTCAAACTCGAGACCAAGGATAGAAACAGGTACCCAAATCAACCATATGACCAAGTCCATTCAACAAATCAAAGCTTGTCATTACTTAAGCAAAAGCGAATATAGAAATTAAAACTTGCATAGGCAATAACCAAAAAAGACAATCTTTTTCCATATTGATTTAAACATTAAATATTGATCAAGTTTTCTAAATGATCTAAGTTAGATTGCAGTTATCTACCTCATCTAGATATAGGTTGTTCTTGGTTTTCTAACTCACTTAGGTTCATGCATCAAAACATAACATACATACATCATTACGAGTTTTTAAACCAAATTCACATGAATATAATTAAATAAACATTAACCGACTAAATATGCTATTTAATCTCCAAATAAAACTTCATGATTATATTGGTTCGAAAATAATGTCTCCAAGTTCATCTCTCTGGAAACAAGTTACACTTTTCCGATTAAGAAAATATACATTTAAAGGAACCAAGAATGGTCAAACATTTCCCAAATCCACAAATTACTTCCTTATGCACTTGAAGAAAAAATTACCAAAATTAACTATATATATATATATATATATATATATATATATATATATATATATATATATATATATGTATTTATTTATTTATTTATTTATTTATTAATCCGTGATTAATAAAATATAACAAATTAATAATTAATAACAATATTAACAAATCAAGTATTTAATTAGAAAAATATTCATTAATAATAAAATAGAATTTGAATATTAATTATTGTACACTTTCCATTATACAAATAATTAATAACAAATTAATCATAATTTATTACTCAATGAACAATTAATCATAATTAAAAACTTAATTAAAAAACATTAACATTAAAAAAATAATATTTGACTTTTATAATATTTTTTTTTTTCCTGATAAAAAAAATATTAAGAAAAAAACAATTTAAAAAAAAAATAAAGTGAAGGGGGGAGGGTACCCATATGGACCTCCACATGGGCCCCCCCTTGGTAGCTCATGCTACCTATGGTAGTGCTGCTATCAAAAGGTAGCAGTCCGCTACTAATGGTAGTGCTGCTACCTTTTGGTAGCAGTTCGCTACCAGTGGTAGCGCTTCTACCAATAGGTAGCAGCCGCTACGAGTGGTAGCGCTTCTACTAATAGGTAGCAGTCGCTACCTTTGGTAGCGACTACCTCCCGTGTGGATGGGGTTATGCCCCTCCATGTGGATTATTATATTTTTATTTTTATTTTTATTTATTTTACTATAAAAATAAAAAAATGCATATACAGCAAAATAAACAATCTCCCAGAGACTTTAAAATAATAATTTCTTTTTTCTTTTTTTAAATATTTACCGTCAAAAACATACAATAACAAAAAAAATAGTCTCCCAGAGACTTTAAATTTTAATTTTATTTTCAGAAAGCATGGATTTCTAACATTTCCAAATACCCAGATTTAGGAAGGGTAATCTCTCCAAAACAATACCATACTGGCATAATGATAAGGATTAACATCCATTATCCAAACCCAGACAAATTGCTCTGATTAAAGCTTGAATGAGAAAGCATTAATTTGGAATTTAAACAAACTTTTATTGTAAACAGGCAACTCAAGTTTATTTTTTATTTTAAAACAACCAGAGCAACCATTATCTAAACTTGGAATGGAAACAAAACAAGAGGGGATTGGATTGGAATTAAAATTACAACTGTTTCATTTCCCCCAAATAGATGAGATTTTTAATCTTCACAAATAGATTTCTTCAAAAATCCAAAACAAATTCTTTAAAACAAGAAGCCAATGAAATAAACTAGAGGCCTACCTGGCTCAGCAATCCTGGCAAGATTGAAGATGAGCCCAATTCTCCAACTCAAGAAATTCCTTCTCCTCCCAAAACCCCCAAATTTTTCCATCCAAAAATATTTTCTAAAAAAAACAATCTCCCATATTTTTCCAAAAACCTAGGTTAAATGGGAGAAGTTTGACCAAAATTTTTATTTTGGATTTTAAATTTTTATTTAAAATAAATCACAAAAAAAAACATTCTTTTAAACTATATCAATAAATTAAACTTGCCTTTCAATTTAAAATTGATTTCCTCAATTAACTAAAATTAACCTTTCTATTTCCAAAATGCGAACAAGATTAAATTAATTCTATTGCAATTAAATTTAAATCTTTCTTTTCCAACCACATAAACAGATTAAATTTAACATTACAATTAACCATTTAATTGAACTTGCTACCAACCTGAATTGAGCAATTCAATTAACGATTAATCACATAAAAATGGAGCCTATTTAATTTAGTCCCAAAAAATACTAATGCGTAAACACACATTAAATCCAACTGTATAATAAGGATAAATTACTCGATTTAACCACACACAAAACACGCAACCCAAGAAAGACACACAAACAAATGATTCGCATACCTAATCCAAACTCTAAGGATCAAAGAGATACACTCAAACCTGCAAATCCAGGTGGAGACGAACCTCGCACCCATGCAGTACTGTACCTGAAATCTCCTGCAACCAAGAATCATACATGCATACATATATATACTTAATGAAAGTGTTACCCTGAGATTAATAACATGAAATAGGAGAATTAATAACTTGCATACGAATTGGTGTGAAACCCACATTAATAGGTATGTACTAAAATCAAAACATCTGACTATAATCATTATATTATGATAAACTAATCAAGGTCATGCCGAGATTAGAAAATGATTAGGGCAAGGGTACTACAATAACTCCTAGAGATCTAAAACCATTCTCAAACATCTTGCCAATATATACATGAAATATAACTTAATATATAAGTCACACTTCAAAATTAAATGTTATATTTCATGTGTATATTATTGTTGGGAGAGAGAGAGAGTGAAAGAGAAAGACAATTTTCTAATGCTAGACATTTGGCTAGTACCAAATTTGGTGCTCTCCTTATTTAGCTACGTTTGAGCAAAAAAATGGCAAAATTTTGGCTCCCCATCTTGGTGCACTTACCCTTGTATCATTGTATATTGTATTTTACCTTGTATTGATATCATCATGGCATGTAGGCCATCATTGCACTCATGACTTATGTATATGTGTTTCACTATAACAAGAAAACTTGAACTCCAGTTGTAATTTATAATAATAATTGGGTAAGTACACCAAGATTGGGGACCAAAATGTTGCCAATTTTTTTTGCCCAAATGAAGCCAATTGACACACACCAAATAAGGAATTCGCCATATTTGGCATGCACTAATAGTTTGGTATGCCAACCCTAAGGGTTGGTCACATCAAACCTATTTGGCAAGCACCAAATAAGGTGAGCACCAACTTTTCAAAAGTGCATTTCCATTCGGCTAGCATCAAATTTGGCTCTAGCTAAATGGAAATGCATTTTCAAAAGTAAATTTCCATTTGGCTAGCACCAAATTTGGTGCTAGCCAAATGTTTAGCATTGGAAAATTATCTTTCTCTTTCAATCTCTCTCTCTCTGAACAAGAATGTATACATGAAATATAGCATTTAAGTACAAGTATCTTCATCTCTCCATCTATACCTCTCTACCTCTACCACCCTATCTTATTACCCAACTCTCTCCCCCTCTATCTCTCTCCCTAGGTCTCTCACCCCTCTCTCCCTTAGGGTTTTGGTCTCTCACCTCTAGACAAAGAGAGACCATGTGAGAAAGAGAGGGAGGGAGGAAAGGAGTAAGGGAGAGAGAGGGAGAGGCCTGAGAGAGAGAGAGAGACTGAGTGTAAGAGAGGGAGACACCTAAGAGTGATAGATAGAGAGAGGGGTTGAGAGGGATGGAAAGAGAGGGATAGACCAAAGAGAGAGACCAAGTGATAGAGAGGGAGAGGGACAGAGAGGGAGGAAGGGAGGGATTGAGAGAGAGAGAGAGGCCTAGACATGGGGAGAGGGGGTGAGAGAGAAGAGAGGGAGAGAGAGAGAGAGAGGTGAGAGATATTGAAGAGAGGGGGAGAGAATAAGAGAGAGTGATGGAGGGAAATAGATATGGGGGTAAGGATAGAGGGGGAGATAGAAAGGAGAGAGGAAGAAAGAGAGAGATACCTAGAGAGGGTAGTGATAGATGAGGAATAAAATAAAGAGAGAGGAAGAGAGAGATAAAGGGAAGTATCAATATAGGAAATATCCTCAACCCTATACCATATACTATCAATCTTGTACCCTAAACCCTATACCCTTTATTCTACACCCTATTCCCTAAACTCTATACAAGGGAGGGAGAGACAAGGAGAGGGGGAGATAAAATGAGAGAATGAAGACAAAGAGGGAGTTGACTAAGGAGGGAGGGAGGGTGAAGTAAACAAGGAGTGATTGAGAGGATTAAAGAGGAGATAGGAAGAGAGGTGAGGGAGAGAAGTTCATAGAGAGAAAAATATGGGTAAAGAGGAAATGACAGGGAGAGATAGAACCAAAGAGGGGAGAGATATAGAAGTTAGATACCTAGAACCTAATGAGAGAGGGTTGAGAGATGTAGGGGAAGATATAGAGCTGAGAGAGATAGAGGGGGGGTAGGTGGGTAATGAGATAGGGATGGAGAGGTGTTGTGTTAAAGAGGGAGGGAGGGAGATACTTAGAGAGAGAGAGAGAAATGGGCATAAGGAAGGAAGGTGAGCTAAAGAGGGAGAGAAGCTGGGAGAGACCTTGAAAGGGGAGAAAGGTGAGAGATATAATAGAGAGAGAGAGAGAGAGAGAGATAGGTCTAGAGTTTGGAGGAAATAAAGAGAGTCAAACAAAAAGAGTAAAAGAATCCTGATAGGAGCATGTTGATTACTAAAATTTGTTTGTCTAAAATTTTATATGATCTTCTAAAACCTAGAATCTTTATTATAACTCCTAGAGATCTAAAACCACTCTCAAACATCTTGCCAGTATATACATGTGTATGCAGGAAAAGCGGTTCAATAAAACTTAAATCATGAAAATATTCAAAGACTCGCCCACACACCCATGGGACTCTTGGTGCAAGTTATGGAGCCATGAGGAATAGCTCAACTTCCAAGGAGTGTTCCATGGTTCTGTATCTCACAAGGTCCCTCAAACCAATGCCTTTTCTCTCAGATCACTGAGAAAAGTGACTTAGGGATGACAAATGCAAGATCGAGGGATGATTTAGATCAAATTTAGTATGAATGCATCCTACTTATGCATGATTTTAACAAATAAACTAAACTAGATGATACGATGACAAGGTTAGTAAAAATACTATCCTAACATGATATACTAGTTATATGATTTAATCTAAGATAATAGAAATGCTCTAAAATGATTATTAGATTTATTTCTATTACAAAGAGAGGCTAAATGCATGCTACAATTGAGTATAAGTATGATGCCAAAGACTTGGATGATAGAAATGGAGGAATGAGAGCTCTATTTATAGAAGAAATGGGGCAATTGATGGTCAGGATTGAATGATCTTATCAAGGGCTAGGATTGAAAGTTATCAATCCATGTTTACAATTCTCACCAATGAAATGGTGACAATTGTCAATATAAGATTGCTTGAGAGGAGAGGTAAGAAGCATTAAATGCTTGAGAAGACCTCATTGTTACCCTAGGAGGTAAGAGTTAAGGTTAGGTTAGGGTTATCCAATGGATAAAGGTTTTACCCAAAGGATAAACTCTTGTGGAAGGGTTAAAGGGATAACCATGGTTTAAGCAATGAATGCTTGATGAGACCCCTGGGTTAGATGAGGGTTGAGTTAGGCAAAAAGTCTCTAACCATGCCACTAAGGGTTAGTTAACCATTAATGGTTTGAAAGACTTTGGGGACAAATTTGCAAGAGTCCTTCCAAATTTGGGGATATTCAACAAGTTAGCTTGTTGAAGGCATAAAGGCTTTAATGCCTTTGGAAGACTTTGCTCCAAATTTGAGAAGTGACCTCCTCAAATTTAGGGAAAGGGGATAATTGATGGGTTTAGGTTAATTGATTAGGATTAGAGGGATTCTAGAAGAATTTAGGAAGAGGGTTAGGAGGCAAGTGGGAGATGTAGGAAAATGCAAGTAGGTGAGGAATAATAGGATTTAATTAAAATAAATTGCTTTATTTTAATTTGGTTGCAAGTGGGGAATTTAAATAAATTAGATTTATTTATTTGGGGTGAACTATTTTATTAAATGAAAATTTAATTAAAAGTAGAAAGAAGGGATCTAATTAAATAAAATGATTTATTCAATTAAATGATATAAAAGGCTTAAGTGAATTTAAATAAATAAATTGAATAATTTATTTAATTAAATAGAGGAATGTGGGTGATTTAATTAAATTAGATTTAACTAAATAGAGGAATGAGAATAAAAGGATCATTAAATATTCATTTACGAATTTGGTCATTTTTATATGTCTACATTTTGCCCCTCTTTGAAGTGGCATGTGTGCACATGTTGATTCAACGAAAATTGATGTGTCGTCAAAATTTGATCAGTGATCAGTGTGATGTCGTATATTGAGATGTTCATGTCGTGCCCCAGATTTGATAAATGATGTTGATAATGCCCCATCGGGAGATGAATCAAAAATTTGAAAATTTGATTTGATTTGATAAATTTCATGGCTTTTTAAAATTTTGTCCATGTTGAATGTGTTTATTTGATTCATCTCCCAGTAATGATGTTTGTTAGCATTAGAAGTGAGACCACGAGCAATTTACATGTTCCACCACGTAACCCTAATTTCTGTTTACCCTATAAAAAAGGTAAAAAGTGATTTCTTTTGTATCATGTGTTTGTTGACTTTGGACAAAGTGACATTCGGAGAGAAGACAAAATGTCGGTTCCCATGCTTCTCATCGATTCGAGCACGTTTAGAGGTATTGGAGGCCTGCCACGTATGGACCATCAGTAAGTCATCAATTTTTGCCCCTTTTTGCTTTTCGTTTTGTCATTTTTAGTCATGTTTTTCAATTTTTTATATGGATTTTAACGATTTAGCACGTAGGGTCTATACCCTACTGCATACGATAAAAGGGATAGCGCATAGAGTTTTAGATATTAGGGTAGCATCCAAGTTGGTTCAGGTAGCGCATAGGTAGGTTAGGATAGCGCATCAAGCTCTTCTAGCACAACGGGTTAATAGGCTAGCACGTAGGGAATAAAGGGTAGTGCATAGGTAAGACCTAGCGCATAGGGTTGACAAGGGTTCACATGGGTAGGTTAGGCTAGTGCATAGGTGTAACCTAGCACATAGGGTTAGGATTGTAGCACGGCAGTAGAATAGAATAGCGCATAGATAAAATTAGCGCATAGGGTGAGGGTTGCAGCGCAACAGTAGAGTAGAATAGTGCATAGATAAAGTTAGTGCATAGGGTGTTCTAGGTTGTGCAAAGAAAGATTAGGGCAGTGCATAGGTGCATTTTAGCACTTAGGGTGCATTTGGTAGTGCATAGGGGATTTCGGGTATCGCATAGCTAGCAGCTTAGCGCGTGGATAAAAGTTTTTAGCGCGTAGGCGGAAAATATTCAGGAAAATAGGATTTTGAGATGAATGAAGAGAGTTGGGGGTAAGTAGGTGTTTGCTAGTTTTTCCGGGATGGGTGCAATAATCAGTCTGCATGCCTGTTGTGTGTTGCTTTGATAAATTGTCCGATATGAGTTCTAATTTTGGATTTTTGATAGATAACTTGATTTGATGTTCAATGTTTCAAGTTGATGTTGATTTGATGTTGATATGGATTTGATATGGATTTGATTTGATATGAACTTGATTTGATATGTATTTTTTCAAGTTGATATGAATGGGAAACTTGAGTTGTTTTTCAAGTTGATATGGTTGTGAAACTTGAGTTGTTTGTCAAGCTGATATGGATGTGAAACTTGAGTTGTTTTTCAAGCTGATATGGATGTGAAACTTGAGTTGTTTTTCAAGCTGATATGGTTGTGAAACTTGAGTTACTTTTCAAGCTGACATGGATTTGATAGATAAATTGATTTGATTTGCGGTGTTTCAAGTTGAAATGATCTAATATTGATATGAATTGATATGATGTGGAACTTGATTAGATTTTCAACGTTTCAAGTTGATATGAATTTGATTTTGATATGAATTTTGTTTTGATGAGGAAACTGATATTGGACATGTTTTGTTTGTGACAGGAGCGACTTGGGGTTGTGCAGTTGCGAGAGAGATTTTCGAGACCGTGGTCTTTGATACCATGACTGACATAGGAAGACTGGGATATTATTGAGAGATGTGGACTATCCTCTTTGTTAGAGATGCCCCAGTATATCATTAATCAGGGTTTGTTGACAGCTTTGGCCGAGAGATGGCATAGTGACACCAACACCTTTCATTTGGCGACGACTGAGATTATAGTGACACCGGAGGATTGCTATCGGGTTTTGCAGATTCTCATGGTAGGTTCTCTTTTTCCATATGAGCAGACCGAGGAGGGTAGCACAAAAGGTCTTCGTCGGATATTACAAGATGATACGATTTGCGGATATGAGATCCCCTGGTAGGAGTTCATTGATTTAGATTATTCTCCCCTACTATCAGTGCTAGCAGGATTTATAGGTGGTTTCTTATGTCCCGACCGTAGGTCGAAGGGACTGGTAGTGGGATGGGGATTGGTCTTGGAGGACATGGTGACACAAGGTCACCGATTTGCATGGGGGTCTGCTATGCTGGCCCACTTATATAGGATCCTACATCAGGTGGTGTACTTGGGATATGGGAGTCTATCAACTGGGGTTATGTTGCTACAAGTGTGGGCATGGGAGCATATTCCCGCAGTGAGGCTCCTTGCAAACAAAGACAGGCCTGTTGGGTGTGCTTATGCCTATGGATATAGAGGGATAGTTGTCTAGCGTAAGCTGGGCAAATTAGAGCATTGGAGGTGAGTGCTGGATGATATTGACACAGTTGTCTAGAGACCATATATGAATTGTGAGGTGTGGGCAGAGGATGGGATGGAGATGCCCTATGTCTACATGTCTCGATATTTGATAGGGCGGATGCCCTTTGTTATTGAGAGATTTCTACACCGCCAAGTTTTGCGGCAATATGGATGACAACAAGGGATACCATAGGGAGCATGCTTGTATGCTCGATGGAGGCAGGATGTGCTAGAGTGGGGACGCACAATTGATAGCACGGCGGTGGTTGAGGAGTTCTTTCACCTAGCCGACCAGATCTGGGATTATTTCTACAAGATAGTGGATGTAGGTATGACAGAGGAGTTCGCAGCACTGTTTGTGGCTCATGCGGTGGCCAAGATATCGGATCCAAAGGAGATGATTCCCGCTTTTGATGAGGATGAGGATGAGTAGCTAGAAAGGCTAAGTAGATGTGGAGAGGAGGGAGAGGAGCTGGATGAGGGAGGTGGGGATGGTGGAGGTGATGACGATGGAGATGGTGGAGGAGGTGGCCGAGGTCGGTGTGGGGATAGAGGGAGAGGAGATCGAGGGAGGAGAGGAGATAGAGGTAGAGTTGGTGGAGATAGAGGGATACGGGTTGAGCAGGTAGTGCTGCAGTCCATGGAGGATAGAGGGTGGGGAGGTTTGGCTATTGGAGTTGGTGGTGGTGGGCGAGTGGGGGAGGTGATAGCAGGAGTGAGAGGGACAAATGATTTTAGGCAGCCAGCCCAGAGGAGGAGGTCAGATGTTTTACCCCCACCAGCGCCGAGGATAGGGAGAGGGACAGGGGGTACCACTACATAGGTACCCCTGCAGATTTGGATTCCCACTCACCAAGAGGATGCTCAGATTAGATCCTTACAGTTGTTAGTGAAGCATCTGCAGACATAGTTATTGATGCATCAACGTCAGATTACTCAGCTTACCACAGAGCAGGATACAGAGAGAGAGCATCGAGGTCGAGCAGAGGAGCTTGCAAAGAGATTGCAAAGAGTGAAAGTAGGTGCCCTGATGCAAGACACACTGAGGGAGATACAACACACTACCATGGTGGTTGAGTACTATAGGAAGTTTTATGAGGACCTAGTCCCCAGAGAGCAGAGGGCCCCTAGCTTTAATGCTAGTTCGTCATCTCAGAGTCAATCAAGGATAGAGAGTAGGGGTGTGACTGGGCCACCTCGACAGGATCCACTTGGAGATCCAGGTGCGGGGACATCTGTTGTGATACCATCACCCTCAGGAGATAGTCATACCTAAGAGACCTTGTCTCTATTGTATTTTGATCATTTGTTATATTTTGGGACAGACATGACATCTTTTGTATACTTGATCATTTTATATATATATATATATATATATATATATATATACGACACCGCTTTCTTTGTTCCACATGTGATGTATTTGATGAATGATGCTTTATATATGATCTTGATGATTCTATGATGATGTTGCATGATGCATGATATGTGAGATGTATCTTGAAAATGAGATGTATGATAATGATATGATGTGAGATGTGTCTTGAAAATGAGATGTATGATAATGATAATGATGTGAGATGTATCTTAAAAATGAGATGTATGATAATGATAATGATGTGAGATTTATCTTGAAAATGAGATGTATGATAATGATAATGATGTGCAACTATTTGTAAAATGATATGCAACCAATTGATAAAATGATATGCAAAAAATGAGATGCAACTAATTGATAAAATGATATGCAACTAATTGATCATCCTCATTCTTTCGTTTGTCATTTTTGTATAGTCACATGTCTTTGCTTTCTTTGTCTTTATCATTATTGAGCATTTATTTGTTGGGATATGTTGAAAATTTATACAAGCATAATGGTATAATTAAACCATAATGACCTAAGAAAAATTTACATGATTTTTGATGTTGCAAGATGGCACAAGCATCGGGGTATAATTGAACCAAGATGACCTGAGTGTGGCTTGTGTACAAACAAACAAGATTAAACTAGTTGTATGCGCAAAGTGGAACCATGTCTTCAGTGATATGCTTTGAATCACGTCTTGAGACAAGTATTTGCACAGTACAAGTGATCGCCTCACAGATAGAAAACTAAAAAATATTGGAGTCCCAATTACTTTCTCTAGCTCGATGCATTTGTTGAGAAACTTTAGAGGATCCAATAGTTCAAAAAAAGATCAAGTGAAAAATAGTCAAAACTTCATGCAAGATGTAAACATTTTATACTTCAAAAAATCATTCATCCTATGTTGTGAATCTATTAAGTCTATCAATTTTTTGTTGTCATGATTGTTTGTTTGGTTTGCAGGAAATGATGCTCTTAGTCTACTGCAATTTTTGACTTAGGACGGAATGTTGACCATTGTTGCCCCTAGCTAAATTTACCTCCTAAGGTGGATATGTACAGTGATTACCAAGCCATGGTGGGATATGATGAAATGATATTTGGATAAACTAGGATAGTGACTACGCTAAGTATATCCTAGATGATGTTATTTTGATAAAGTGTTGGGCGATGGCCGATAGTGCTTGATTGTGGATATAAAAGTTCTTTAGCATAGATAGATAGAGGAGTTGTCCTCTCACAATAGTGCCTGTTGCCAGGTTTTCACTAGTTATTTTTATTGTACCTTTCTTTTTCTGAATTTTTTTTTATGTTTTTGTAGTTTTTGATTTTTTGATGTTTTTGATTATTTTAAACTTTTTCGTGCATTACACTGGTCAAGTATAGTATTTCTTCAAATGGATGATGTTAGTTGGTTTGTTGAGCACATCTCCTTCTGAAGTTGTTAGCTGATAGGTGCCTAATCCATAGGCCGATATGATGACATAGGGACCTAACCAGTTAGGTTCAAATTTCCCTTTCTTTTCTCGATCCTGTTGATTTATGGGATTTTCTTTGAGTACTAGATCACCAATTTTAAAAATCTGAGGAATGAATTTATGGTTGTAGCTTCAACACATGCAATTTTGATATGCTTTGAGGTGAGTATAGGCATGTTGGCATTTTTCATTTAGGAGATCTAGCTCTTGCAGTCAGTTTACTCGATACTCTTCATCCGAAATGAGGCCTTTTAAAGATACTCTGAGTGATGGGATCTCTACCTCCAGGGGTAAAATTGCTTTTGATCCATATACCAATGAATATGGCATAGCTCCTGTAGGCATGAGGATGCTAGTTCTGTATGCCCAAAGTGATGGGTTGAGTTGTACATGCCAATCTTTGTCTGCATCATTTACTATTTTCTTGAGGATTTTCAATATTGTTTTGTTGGATGCTTCAGCTTGACCATTCCCTTGTGGGTAGTAAGGCGTAGAGAAACAATGTTGGATTTTGAATAGTTCACATAGTTCTCGCACATCTTGGTTTTTGATAGGTCGTCCATTATCTGTGATGATGGAACTTGGAATGTCATATCTGCAAATCAAATAATTAAGAATGAAAGAGGCAATTTGCTTCCCAGTCACTGTGATCATGGGGACCACTTCAATCCACTTGGTAAAGTATTATGTGGTAGTGATAATGAACTTGTGTCCATTTGAAGATGAAGGGTGTATTTTGCCGACTAAGTCAAGTCCCCACTAGCAAAAGGGCTAGGATGTTGTAAATGGTTGCAATTCCTGTGCTAGTGCATGTATAAGATTGCCATGGATTTGGCATTTTGGACATTTCTTTGCAAAATGATAAGAATCTTTTTCCATTGTCAGTCAGTAATATCCCATTCTTAGAAGTTTTTTAGAAAGAGTAGGACCACTTGAATGTGTGCCACAGATACCTTCATGAAGCTCTTGTAAAGATGAGTCAGATTCATTACAATCAAGGCAACGAAGAAGAGTACCATCTAGACCTCAACGGTAAAGAGTATCAGCAGTGAGAGTATAACAAGCGGCTTGCCGGATAAAGTTGCATTTTTGGTTTTGAGATAGGTCAATAGGTAGGGTATTGGTTTTGAGATAGTCATATATTGTTCCGTATAATTGAGAGTCTGAACCAGTTAAGGTATAGATAACATGGGATGTGGAATGGTCATAGGCTGGGGAGAACAGTTGCTCTACCAGAAACTCATAACGACTCTGTTATTCTGGAATTTGTAGTAGTGAAGTGATAGCAGCCATTGCATCGGCTGCTCTGTTTTCCAACCTTGGTATTTGCTCAAAGGTGATGTGTACAAAATATTGTTTGAAATCATCCACCATTCATTTGTGTGGCAGCAACTTGTCATCTTTCGTCTGATAGTTATTGTTGATCTGATTTATGACTAGTTGTGAATCTCCATAGACTTTTAATTCGGTGATTCTCCATTCCACTACCATTTTGATCCCTGTAACCAGTGCCTCATATTCAACAATGTTATTTATGCATGGAAACATGAGCCTATATGATCTTGGTATGGTGTGTCTGTTAAGAGTGATGAACAGAATGCCAGCACTTGAGCCATGTTGAGTGTAGGAACCATCAAAGTATAGGGTCCATTTCTTGGTGGAAATAGCAAGAATGTCCCTATCTGGAAATTCAATCTCCATTGGTTGTTTATCTGTTAATGGTGCATTGGCTAATTGATCTGCAATTACCTATCCTTTGATAGCTCATCGCTCTATGTAGTGGATATCAAATTCGCTGAGAATCATTACCCATTTAGCCAATTTGCCAGTGAGAGCTACTTTGCTGAGTAAGTACTTTAAAGGGTCAATTATTGCTACTAGCTTGATTGTATGAGCTAGCATGTAGTGTTGGAACTTTTGAGAAGCAAATACCATTGTTAGACAAGCCTTCTCAATGAATGTATAATTGAGCTCATATCCATTCAAAGTTATACTGATGTAATACATAGCTCGTTCCTTGCCTTCTTGATTTTCTTGTGCTAACAGTGCCCCCAATGATATGTCTATTGTTGATATGTAGAGAAGAAGTGGCTTCCCTTCTATTGGTGGTACCAAAACTGGTGGGTTCATTAGATATTGCTTGATTTGATAGAATGATTCTGCACATTTGGCTTCCCATCTGAATGATACATTCTTATGTAGCAAATGATTGAATGGTAGACTTTTATCTGCTAGTTGAGCGATGAAACACCTCATTGACTCGAGCTGTCCTTGCAAGGATCTGAGTTGACTGATTTTCTTAGGTGGTGGCATCTCCATGATGGCTTGGACCTTTGCTAGATCTACTTCAATGCCCTTTTCTGATACTATGTAGCCCAATAATTTGCCTGATGTAACCCCAAAGACACACTTCTTAGGGTTGAGCCTGACTTGAAATTTTTCCAATCTGTCAAAAATCTTTTCTAAGATGCGTAGATGTTCTACTAGGGTAAATGACTTAGCTAGTAAATCATCCACATAGTCCTCCATGAAGGTTTGCATCGTATCATGAAAGATTGTTGTCATTGCTCGTTGATAAGTTGCCCCAGTATTCTTTAAACCAAAAGGCATGACATTCCAACAATACTTTCCCCAAGGACAGGTAAATGTTGTTCTATCTTGATCTTCTGGAGCTATCTTGATTTGATTATAGCTAGAAAAATCGTCCATTAGTGATAACATTGCATGGCCTACTGTGAGGTCTACAATTATGTCGATATTGGGCAAAGGAAAGTCATCCTTTAGACAGGCTTTGTTGACATCTCTAAAATCAGTACATATCCTGATGTTGCCATCTGATTTTGAAACTGGCACAATGTTGGAAATCCATTCAGCATAGTCGATAGGTCGAATAAATCCGATGTCTAATAGTTTCTTTAGCTCAACTTTGACCATGAGTGCTACATGTAGATTCATCTTTCTTAGTTTTTGCTTAACCGGCTTAGCTCCTAGAGCAATAGATAAGTGATGCATGATGAGATATGGACCAATCTTGGGCATATTTGTGTATGACCAAGCAAAATTGATTTGCTTTTCTTTAAAGAATTTGATAAAATCTTGTCTTTCTACTTTTGTCAGATATTCTTCTAGATGTATGTTTTTGGCTGCTACTGTTGTACCAATGTTGATTGATTGAGTGGGCTCAATCAATATGGGTGACCGCTCCTGATAATGTTCAGGAAGAGTGTCAAGTCTCTCATCTTTAGGTGCCTCAAGAAGGTTTTCACCCACAAATGCGTCCTTTATTTTTACTTTTTTGTGATCTATTATTGCCATTGACTAGTTTTCAGCAGTAGATCCTTTATATCTTTCATTTTTGTGACTAAGAGACTTGGCACTCCCCTGATTGCAGATGTCGTTACTTTGTTCATTGGTAGAGTCTGTTTACAAGTTGATGGTACATAAGTAATGGATAATGGACTCATCATTTGGGAATATTGGTATGTCATGATTTTCAGGTTCATCCCAGTCTATGAGGTTAGGAAAGATAGGTGGTAAAGATTCATTGGGTGGGTCGAGTTCAGTTGTTGTAAGTGTTAGGATGGAGGTATCATCGTGGTTGGTCGGGATATTAAATAAGTTAATGATTTTCTCGAGGTCTTCGATGGTGTCATCTTCTGTGTAGACTTGTGCATAATGGCATTGCTCATTTTCCTTGGCGTCATAGATATTATGTGGACCAAATTCAAGTAGTCTAGGTTTTGTGCCTTGTTCTTCTTGAGAAATGGGTGTATGACTGTCATTTGAATCAATATCTTCAGTAACATTGGAACAGCTGCCCCATTCATATTCATTTGAATCAGTCTTAGAGGTATCATCCCAGATTCTGTCAGTGCTATGGACTGGTATGTTGTAGGGTGAAAACGTGTCCTTGATGATTGATACGAGTTTGATAGTTTTCTCTGATTCTGTATCAGATCCTACTTCTACTCTTTGCATTTGCTCATATACCGTCTCTCCTCAGGGAGGAATGATGTTATCAGGGGGTGATTCTTCTTTGTTTGAAACGGGTTCTTAAACATGATGTACTTTTGCACAAGGTGCTCCTTTCTTTTGATTGACTGAATTCTCTGGATGTTTCTCTTTTTCCTGGTATTCACGTTCCTTGCATATTGTTTCTGCTGATTTAAATAGTGCTTCCTGCCATGAGTCCTCCTTGTATTTCTTCTTTGCTTTCCACTGAGGTTTTTGGTATTTTCTTGGTGTCTTCTTTAATGTTAGAGTTTGTTCATAGCCCAATCCTGTTTTGTCTTTACAAAATTGTGAAGGAGGATCTAATGGTTCTGTAACACCTTCTTGACACTTGCTAATCGGTTCTTTGCCATTGTATCCCATCTGTTGCATGATTAGGTAGCCTTTTCCATATAGCTATGTTGGTATAGCTACTTCCATAGTAGCTACTCTGTCTTCTTCCTCATCCTTGTATAGCCAACTAAGGATGTCCTTTTCCTCTGATTCATGTGCTAGTGTGCCTAGTTGGATAAATTTGCCATCAAACTTGGTGATGGGCTATGTTGCTTGATGTATTGATGTTGAAGGTAGCCCATGAGACTTAGGCGATACTAGCAAGTTGATTAAACACAAGGGTTCCAAAGAGTACTCTCCCATGCCTTGTTCTTTGATTTTCATCTTCTGTTTGAAATCCATAGATAAAGATTTAGGATTTTCTTGTTGAAGATCTGGTGCTGAGGAAATTTGTTTTTCTCTGTTATGTGGAACCAAACTCTCTTGGGCTGCCCCCATAACATTACAATGTTGAAAATGGTTATGATCTACTAATACAGAAATCTCCTATCCATTGTAGGGGAACTTAACACACTGGTGGTAAGTTGAGGGTATTGCTTGCATTTCATGTATCCAAAGTCGACCCAATAAAATATTGTATGTGTGATCTATGTCTAAGACTTGGCACATAGTGTCCTTTTGTATTGTTCATACTTATATTGGCAACACCACTCTTCCTTTGGATGATCATTCTCCATCATCATATGCTTTGATAGTGATCTTTTTGCATGGATCAATAAACTAATCAGAGAAGCCTAATGCATGGATAAGTTTTAAGGTACATATATTGAGTCCAGCTCCTCCATCTATTAATACTCTTTGGACTTGATGTTTGTAAACCAAGACTTCAATGTGGAGGGGATTATTGTGTGGATGGCTCAATGAAATATTATCTTGCTCAGAAAAGGTGAGATTATGAGGCCTTGTCATGTGACCCACCATGGCTTGGAATTTGTCAGTATCCAGATCATGGGGTACATTTGTTTCCAATAATGCTTGTTCCAAGATGTCCTTGTGTTTTGGTGAAAGTTTCAGCAACTCAAGTATAGATATTTGAGTAGGAGTTTTGTGCAGTTGACTGACCAGGTCATATTGAATCTTGGGTATCGTGTTTGTTGCTGACGTATGTCCCTTCAAGACATTTTTTTGAGCTCTGGTGGTTACATTGATTGATTCATGTTCATGCTTGTCGTTGATTGTAATGACATTTACTTGATTGTCCTCAGCTAATATATGATTGATGGTGTTATTGTATATGTGATTGATACGAGCTCCACGTGTATCGTTTGAGGTTGAAGCTCCATCCTTGGTGTAGTTTGGAAGAGGAATCTTAAAGGCACCATGGTCACCATTTGTCTTGATATCATCGACTATTAAATCGCCTCTATCAATCATGTCTTGAACAATGTTTTTCAGTCTCATGCAATCATTTGTTTGATGTCCTTTGTTTCGGTGAAAATCACAAAAGTGTGAGTCATTCCACCGGGGTGGTTTGATTTTGGTTCAAAGTTGTTTATTGCTGGTAAGGAGATAATTTTGTTTGTCATGAGCTCTCTAAATGTTGACTCCAATGATTGCCCTAATGGTGTGTAGACACATTTTGTAAAGTTGTTGGTGTTACCTCGTGAGTTTGTATCGGGTCCTCAATTGGTGTTATTGTCTTGGGTATTGTTGGTGTTGTTTGTGTTAAGATGATCTTGATTTGTAGTTGGTGCATAAGTGTTAGTACTTTGGTTAGCACCCTTTTGATTCTTTGTAGCCTAAGGATTACCTGATAAAGCTAACATCGATTGTTTGGATTTCACATCATTAGTTTCGTTTCCTCCTTCATTTCTAGTATTTTTGTTTCTGGTCCAGAACCTGGATTTGTCTAAGTTGTTGTTGTTTTGGTTATTGTAATTAGAGTTGGATGAATTCGTCCCTTCTTTGAAAAATTTAAATGTTCCTTTCTTGACACATGCCTCCTCTACTTGGATGCCATTTTCAATCAATTTAGCAAAAGATGGTATGCATTGGAGTTTGAGTATGTAACTCATCTCGCTATTTAAATTGTCGATAAAAATTTCCATCTTTTCCTTTTCAGGCACATCTCGAGGATATCTTGAGACCATTCGTCGCCAACGTTGAAGGAATACCATGAATGTTTCATTGTTTTTCTATTTGGTATTGCAAACATCTAGCATGGTGATGGCATGTTGAATGTTGTAGGAATGTTGAGTGATGAATTTGTTGACTAACTTATCAAAGGATCTGAAAGGAGGTGTGATTTTGGATAACCATTCCATGGTTTGCCCTCCCAAGCTTCTTGGGAATAATCTCATCAAATAAGTGTCATCATGGGAAAATTCCAGGCTCATGGTACAAAATTCCTGGACATGATCACAGGGATCGCTTTTCCCATCATATTTGTCGAATTTGGGAATGTATGAATTTGGGGGAAAAGGTACCATGTTTAACCTTCTACCAAAAGGATAAGGACAAATTTCATTCAAGGAATATCATACTGTTGATCCTTGTTGCATGTCTTGCATTTGTTTTTGTAGCATTTGCATTTGTTGTGTAAGAGAAACCAAGGGTGTGTTTGTTTGTTGGGGGAAGAGTTCTTCTTTCGCATTGTTTCTAGTTTGGAATGGTGTGTGTAGCGGTATGTTTTGCTCGGGTAAATTTTGCTCAGGGATGTTTTGCTCAGGTATGTTTTGCTCAAGGTCACCTGCGTCTTCTTCTCTTTGTTGTTCTTGATAAGTATAGAATGGAGACCTTGTTCTAAAAGTGTTTGAATCAAAGTCCTTTGGGATCCTCACTCCTTTGCTTGCGAGCATGAGTAGATATTATTCTTTGTCAACCTCTATAAGTCTTTCCATGAGTCTTTGGAATGAGGCACTTTCTTGGCATTCCTAAAGGAGTTATTCAGTGATCTCCGTGTCTTCTAGATTTGGATAGTCGAAGAGATTTGATAATCATCACCCCATATTAGACTCTGGTTGTGTTTCCCTTTGTTTGTTTTGTTGAGAGCGAGTGATAGCGGGCATCTAGTAGAAACTCTCTGTGATGAAGGGAACAAATTCCTCTTCTGGGTCTCGTTTAGGTGTTGGTGGCTCTACTCGAGGCGTGTTGTAGGTGATGCAAACTTCTAGGAAGAAAGTCGGATTGATTTTTCCTCCATGATTCAAGCGTTGACTGAATGCTTCTTTTTGATAGAATTCTCTACTCCTCAATGGTTCCTCGTCAAATTAGTTTGTTTTGTCTTGAAGATATAAGCGCATATGAAGGAGGAATGTTCAATGAGATTTGAAGAGTTGGCGATTGATGTATAAAAATCTATTCCGTTTGGTAAGTTTCAGAGAACTAGGTTGTTTCCTCAACTTAGTGTTGCAATAAATACTCTCTCTTCTCAAAATATGAGGGATTAGTCATGCATAGGTGATCAATGGTTTCCTTTGATTTGTTTTGGATTCAGATATCTTGTTTGGAAACTTAAGTTTACTTTATCAAATGAAGGTTTAGATGCCCCCTCATGACAAAGCATGTCAAATGTTATGGAATAAGAGCTTTCCCGATATGGAAACTCGATTTGACAACTTTGAGTTTAAAACAAGTATGTTTTGGGATAAAAATCCATTTGATTAAAGGACCTTTTGATACATGTGATGGTGTTACCTGATTCTAATAGGAGAGATGTGTTTTACCTCTTAACTAGTTTTTGGATTTTGACAACTTTGTTTTAAGGAGAACTTGCTCTTGGAGTAGTTTTGATACTGGATTTGATTTTCTGTCTAATGGAGTTCAAGTGAGGAAAAAGGGCTTCCTAAACTGTTTTGAGAATTTTCAAAAATAGTTTCTGTTTTGCTCTTTGTTTTCTCAGTTTTGGCTATGCGCTAAGACAGAAACCCAATGCGCTACCAAATACCCTCAATGCACTAGAGAATGATCTCAACGCGCCAAGTTGCCTTTCTGATGCACTAACTCGGACTATTTGATTTTGGTTTGGTCTGAAAAGCTATGCGCTAATATGTCCTATCAATGCGCTAACTGTTGGCTTTAATGCGCTAATGCTTAGTCTTGACATGCTAAGCTGTTGCTCCAACATGCTAGAATGTTTTCAGCAAGCGCTAAGATTTGAACTTTTGAATGCCGGGATTGATTATGTGCTAAAGTTTAGAACTGATGCGCTATGTTGAAGCTTGGATGCGCTAAGATGTTGCTCTTATGTGCTGAACTGCCCTGTTAGTTTGACTTGGTAGTTTTCTGTGATTTTTAAATTTTGTTTCAGCTATGATGGATGATTTTCTAAAGTAAGAAATGAAAGCACAACACAAAAGAGATAACCATTTTGCTTAGTCTAACCAATGAGTGTATGTTTTGCGAGGATGTGTTCAAATCCCCAGTGTTTTAACAGGTTTTGATACAGAAAATACAATTCAATCAGACTCTTAATTCAAGGGTCATCGACAATATGATAGCTCACTAGTATCGATACTTCGCCAGCTCAAATAGCCTTGTCACCCCCTAGGGGGCACCCATTTTTTTGTCTTTTATCGTAAATTAACTCAAAGTGAATTGCTTCACATTTGTGTAGTTATCTTGGTAGATATATGGTGAGTAATCTTGGGGGCGGATTCTTCCCCACCCTTGCACTATGATATTGCAGATGTTTGGATATTGACTCGGCTCAAGGTTGCTAATGCTAATTTTCATAATTAGGCTTCCCCTTCGGTCGTCAGTGATAAAATCCCTTAGGAGGATTCTCAACCTTTAGAACAAAGGCTTTAGGTATCGTAAAGATACTGAGGGAAGGCTAATCGCTGCGCACAACCATTGAAAAGGACTTTTGCCACTTTTCACTTTTTATTATAGTGGGTTGGAACACTTGGCATCAAAACCACTCCCGACTTAGGTCGTTCCCCTCACACCGGCCAAAGAATGGCCTTAAGAGTTTGTTGACTCTTCGGGAGGGCAGGCCTGCTAAAGGATTTAATGCTATAAACACTGAAAGCATAAGAGTGGTTTGGCTTTCTGATCACCCACTTAAGGGGAGAGCATATACCTACCACTTTCGAAGTGAAGCACACAAGTGTTCTTTTTAGCCTTTTATCACAATGATTTGCTAAAATCTATATGGAGATATTGCTCCACAAAAACATGGTATTTATTTTATTTCCTCAAATCAATGATTATCTGATCTAGTAAAGAAACCAGGTCAACAAAGCAAAACTTTGATTTTTGGTCCACAAAAGAAATCGATAAAAGGGGAAGAACTTCCCTCTTTAACTTGGAATAAATTTGGACAAGTGAAGTTCTTTTTCTTTGCAAAAATTTAAAAGTTGATCCTTTTATACACCAAAGGATGGTGAGGTTCTTTTTAAAGCTCTTTTTGCAAAATGAAAATTTGTTGGTTCTTTTTAAAAACCCAAATGAAAGTTTTCTCCTAGGAAAGCAAGAAAGATTTTTGTTTGTGGTTCTTTTTAGGTACCCAAATAAGGTGTGAGTTCAATTTTTAGCCTTAAATAAGAAATTAAAGGAATTTAAATTTTTAACTAACTTAGCTA
Source organism: Cryptomeria japonica (assembly GCF_030272615.1). Lineage (NCBI taxonomy): Eukaryota > Viridiplantae > Streptophyta > Pinopsida > Cupressales > Cupressaceae > Cryptomeria > Cryptomeria japonica. Next base: position 111,503,681 of record NC_081415.1, on the reverse strand, counting down.
TGTTAGTAAAAAATTCCAATTACTTTAAATCTAGCTTAAATAAAAAAAAAAAAGCTCCAAACCTTCAATTAAACCATTAGTAACCTGCAAAACAATAGTTAATTCGTTAGCAAAATGATGGCTTTATGGACTATCACAAGTCTAACTCTTGAAATATCTATTACAAATTATTTCTTGTCCTCTGTCTATGATGCGCTACAGAATACACTATACACGCTACAGAATGCCCCGGATGCGCTATCAGACAGGCCCGATGTGCTAAGCTATTTTTCAAATGCGCTGGACTATTAAGTTCTCGTGTCGAAATCTACAAGAAAGACTTAAAAACTCTATGCGCTAAGGAAGTTTTCCTATACGCCAAGATATGAGTCTGACGCGTTGAACAGTATACTGAATGCGCTGAAGTGTTAACCGGATGCGCTAAGATAGATTCCCCGTGCGTCCATTCTCATTTCTCGCGTACATGCAAAGTCGATCATATTCAAAAACCGATTTGATTAATGGGGTTAAGCCCCATGGTGGGTGCCAGAAATGTATGCCAGAAAAGCAGTTCAATGAAACTTAAATTGTGAAAATATTCAAAGACTTGCCCAGACACCCACGTGACTCTTGGTGAAGGTTATGGAGCCATGAGGAATAGCTCAACTTCCCAAGGAGTGTTCCATGGTTCTCTATCTCACAAGGTCCCTCAAGCCAATGCCTTTGCTCTCATATCACTGAGCAAAGTGACTTAGGGATGACAAATGCAAGAATGAGGGATGCTTTAGATCAAATTTAGTATGAATGCATCCTACTTATGCATGATTTTAACAAATGAACTAAACTAGATGATAAGATGACAAGGTTAGTAAAAATATTATCCTAACATGATATACTAGTTATATGATTTAATCTAAGATAATAGAAATGCTCTAAAATGATTATTAGATTTATTTCTATTACAAGGAGAGGCTAAATGCTTGCTACAATTGAGTATAAGTATGATGCTAAAGAATTGGATGATAGAAATGGAGGAATGAGAGCTCTATTTATAGAAGAAACAGGGCAATGGATGGTTAGGATTAAATGATCTTATCAAGGGTTGGGATCAAAAGTTATCAATCCATGTTTACAATTCTCACCAATGAAATGGTGACAATTGTCAACATAAGACTGCTTGAGAGGAGAGGTAAGAAGCATTAAATGCTTGAGAAGACCTCATGGTTACCCTAGGAGGTAAGAGTTAAGGTTAGGTTAGGGTTATTCAATGGATAAAGGTTTTACCCAAAGGATAAACTCGTGTGCAAGGGTTAAAGGGATAGCCATGGTCAAAGAAATGAATGCTTGATGAGACCCCTGGGTTAGATGAGGGTTGAGTTAGACAAAAAGTCTCTAACCATGCCACTAAGGGTTAGTTAACCATTAATGGTTTGAAAGACTTTGGGGACAAATTTGTAAGACTCCTTCCAAATTTGGGGAAAGGGGATAATTGATGGGTTTAGGTTAATTGATTAGGATTAGAGGGATTCTAGAAGAATTTAGGAAGAGGGTTAGGAGGCAAGTGGGAGATGTAGGAAAATGCAAGTGGGTGAGGAATAATAGGATTTAATTAAAACAAATTGCTTTATTTTAATTTGGTTGCAAGTGGGGAATTTAAATAAATTAGACTTATTTATTTGGGGTGAACTATTAATTAAATGTAAATTTAATTAAAAATAGAAAGAAGGGATTTAATTAAATAAAATGATTTATTCAATTAAATGATATAAAAGGCTTAAGTGAATTTAAATAAATAAATTGAATAATTTATTTAATTAAATAGAGGAACGTGGGTGATTTAATTAAATTAGATTTAACTAAATAGAGGAATGAGAATAAAATGAACATTAAATATTCATTTAGGAATATGGTCATTTTTATACGTCTACAACATGAAATTTAACTTAAAGTATAAGATTTTTTATACTTATATCTTATATTTCATGTATGTATTCTTCTCCAAGGATTGGATCTAATTTGTGGTCAAACTAGAAAATTTGAACAGTTTTTCACATTTGGTGTGCATCATTTTAGCACATGTCAAATGCAAAATATGCATCTTTTTAATTTGGCATATGCCAAATACACACATGCCTTGTTTGGTGCACACCAATTGTGTTGATTTGGGAAGCACCAAGCCTTTGGCTTATATTTGCATTAGGCATCCAACCCAAAGGCTTGGATGACCATTTCATTCCCGAGACATGTTTTTTGAGAACATATAAAATTTTCTCACATTTTCATTCATGCTCTCCATTAGGATTGTGCATGTTTCAATCCAAACAAAAAACACTATAGTAATGTTAAGCTCTCTCTCAACTATCTAACCATATAATTATTTTCAAATTTTGATTATGTTAAGGTTTTCATCTCTATTTTCTTTTGTTAGTGTGTTTCTTTTTTGTCAAAAACCAACATGTGCTATTTTGGGCATAATTTTTTACTCATTCATCAAACTATAAAACAAATTACATTTTTAAAAACTATAGTCCATTTTACATGGACTAAAAAAAAAGATTTTCAATTAGTTTTTAAAAACTTTAGTGGGGAGCAAGCTCATTTTTTTTTTTTGAGGATGTGTCCACTTTGAAAATTTGTGAAAATTCATTTATTCATAAAAAAAATTGGCATAAATTACATGGTGTTAGCTAGTTTTTCACCTAGGCAATTTTCAAAGCTCTTAAAAAAGGAACATTTTAGGGGCACCACATCTGGTGCTATGTTATACTTTTCTGATAAGAACGGGACTGATAAATGTGGTGCTCCATTTTGAAACAATTAATCTCCACAATTTTCAAAACAAATCAGTAGGTTAGAGAGTAGATTTAGAGCACTTCAACTTTTGTTCTTGTTACATATTAAATTTTGAGTGTACCTATCTACAATTTCTCATTAAGTTTAGACTTTGTTGATTTCGAAAGAAAATAGTGACCAACTTAAGACCCCTTTTGCTTCCCCGTCTTGATGTCCAATTTGTTATTTATATTTTTATGTGGAGTTATTGACAATATCTTAAATTTGATTGTGTTAAATAAGAAAAATATTTATTTTATATAATTGATTTTATGAGGCCTTTGCATCAAAGGGCTTCAAAAAGGATGTGTAAATTAAATATTGGATGAAATTTCACCTATGAAAGAGGTAAGAGATAATGAGAATAAAATAAGACTTTTTTTCTTATAAAGGGATGCTTTTCTTTTCCCTTGATATCAATTGTCAACATATAAATGCCTTTGCTACCTTTTATTAAAGCTAAGTTAAGGGAAATTTATTTTGTTTAAGAAAATTACTACCTAGAATTAGGGAGAGGTTGATCTAGATATTGAATTATAAAGTTAAATAAATTAACGTATACAAAAATTATTAAACATTTATTACCATTTAATTTAAATACATTTAACTTAGAATGTCTAAATACAACCTAGGAATGATTATAGGTGCCATTAGTAGTCATTAATACAATTAAATATATTTTGCATAATGTTTGATAGAATATCATTAAATTGGTGTATATGGATTACGCAGTCGAGCCGTAGTCGAGTCGAGCCGACGGCTAACTAAAGAATAATTTCCTCTCCTCGATCTATCTGCATATCCTCCGGGGGTGAGAAAGGAATGCTGCTCCATCCAGCCTTAAAGCACTCCCTGCTGTTTGTTGCGGAGAGACAATAGGGAGAGGCACCAACAAGTAAGAGATTCCTCATAATTCTAGAAGAGAAGAGTCCTTATCTAGTCTTATTAATCCATGCATAAGTAGTTGTTCAGGTAAGCCCCATTCTAATGATAGGACGACATAAATAAGAGAGAGTCTGGCATGTCATGTCCCTAGGATAAGGTGGGGGCGGCGGGCCAGGGGTAGTTGTTCCGCTGTATTCCTCGATCAAATGATGCATAGAGAAGCAAGATTCCCTCCGATGAGTCGCTGAGATAATGATCTTTTTTTTTTCCCTTCTCCCCAACCCCCTTTTGTCCTCCCACCCACCCCTGGCCAAATCCATTATCAATTATTATGTGTAATTGACATCTTAGATGTAAGGAGATCCCGTTTTACCACCTTAAAATGTAAATTATTTAATCATTTTCATTTGCAAAGTGTACTAAGGGTGTTAAATGATTTTATATTTATTATTTCAAACCATTAAGATAATATAAAGCTTGGTAATATAGTAATTAATACTAAATTACTACCTTAGAATTCTTTAGACCTAAATGTCACATTCACTCAACATATACTAAGAACCCTTTGAAGCAAAAATTGATATATTGGAAGGGTATATGTACATTAAGTTGTGTCTTTTAAAAAAAATGTTGATTACATTTTCATATTATTACGATGCTTGATTTTATTTTGGTTTATTTTCTTTTAATTTAATTTATTTGTTCTTTATTTATTCATATTCTTTACAAAGTAATTCCTAGTGTGCACATTTACTAGAAGGTGGATGAGTTAAATTAATTATTCAATTGGAATGAGGTGACCTAAAACTTGTCAAGGGTATGCTAATAAGGATAAGAAAATTCTCAATCAATGATGTAATTGGGGTGACTTGATCTCCTAATTTCCCATCAAGATTATGAGGTTTGGAATTCATTCTTGAAATAGGTCGCTATGTTTGGTTTTTGTTAAACCTAAGTACCTACAAAACCATCTAATATCCACACATTTCATCACACATGTTAGTATTTTATTAGCCCAACAAATATGATATATATAAATACAACCATGTCATAACTAATAAAGTGAAACCATTAAATTCACTACTTTCAATTACTTGGCATTTACACTAGTTAACAATTAAAGTGCTAAGTAGACAACATACTCATTAAGTCCAAACAAACATTGAAATAAAAATACAACCACAATCTTGATACTAAGTTCTACCTTCATCCAAATTACATTAAGATGACAAGCAATTATCACAAATCAAGTATAAGGTTTGTGGGGATGCGCCATTCTGGTTCTTGTTATATCTTCAATTTTGAGTCTATATATTTCAAATAGCATGTCCAAACTCTTCTACAATTGACTTCAAGAAAAAAGAAAAAAGAAACACTTTTGATACTCTTTTTCTCTCTCAATTCCATCCATTTATCAATTAACATTAGATGAAAAAAAATATTGTAAAATCAAACTCCTGATTGCAACTTTCAAACCCGTTCAAACAAACACAATAAAAATTTCCAATTTTTGAGAAATCCTTCCTAGACCATGAAGGAGTAATCGAGTCCATGGGTCAAACCTAGCAAACAATACAAAGTTGGTGGGAGGTATGGCTAGAGGTTTTGTTTAACTCTAAGAAAATTGAACAAAGGCTTGAAGCTCCTAGCCCATGAAAGACTAATCAAGTCCATGAGACAAACCTAATCTGAATGAGCTTTCTTTATACATACCATCATCCTCACCAATTGAAATAAGAAAATTATTGAGGTGGCTTATGATTTTGTGCCACACAAAGTAGTTTTTAATTTAAAGTGCCAAACAAATAATCAAAGATACTCTTTTTCTCTTTCATTTCCATGCATTTATCAATTAACATTAGATAATAAAAAAAAAGTTATTGTGAATCTTGATTAAGAAAGGAAAATCAAACACTCCCGAATGCAACTTTCAAACCCATCCAAACAAACACAATAAATAAATAAATCTAATTTTTGAGAAATCCTTCCTAGACCATGAAAGACTGATCAAGTCCATGGGTCAAACCTAGCAAACGATACAAAGTTGGATGGAGGTATGGCTAGAGTTTTTGTTTGACTTTAAGAAAATTGGACAAAGACTTGAAGCTCCTAACCCATGGAAGACTTATAGAGTCCATGAGACAAACCTTGTCCGAATGAACTTTCTATATACATACCATCATCCTCACCAATTTAAATAAGAAAGTTATTGAAATGGCTTATGATTTGTGTCACATAAAACAATACTTTTTTATTTAAAGTGCTAAACAGATAATCAAGATACACCAGGGCTGCCTTGAGATATAACAACCACTACAATATTTTGGCCCTTGTCACAATATTCCCTGGGCCAGCCGCTGATAAAATAACGAATTGCAGGTAAAGAAAATCTTTGACACTAGTTTCCTATTTAGCAGACTGTATGGAGGCACGGTGATGGAAAAAATCGTAGCAGTTTTCCTCTCCAGGTTTTAGAATTTTCTTTCTAATTTCTTCGGTAACTTAGTTATTACCAGGATGATGGACTGAGAGGCGGAGGAAAAGAAACATAAAAGAAAACTAAAAGCAGAAATTCTTAATAATAGAGATAATATTAGAGACAACCAGAAAAATATCTTTTCATTTTAATATACTTCAAAATCATACATTAACTTGCTTCATCAATACATTGAGCTGTTGCTCCTTTTCATGCTTAGATATATACTCAAAACAGAGTCCCCTGCTGTTACATACATCTATCAAACTTTTTCCATATTTTTCTTGTTCTGCTCACACTAAAACTGCCCCAGTTCTAGTTACTGTATTTCTGCTGTATATCTTCTACAAACTTCTACAATCTTCTTACAAATTAACTTTTTTGTATTAAAATAATACAGCTTCTAGACTCTTCTACAAATTCTAGAAGAAGAAGAAAACTAAACAGTAAATTATCTTTAATTCAAGTCCATTTACTACTGTCTTGTATGTACATAAAAAAGATTACAATCTTCTACAAACTTTTACAATCTTCTTACAAATTAACTTTTTTTATTAAAATAATACAGCTTCTAGACTCTTCTACAAATTCTAGAAGAAGAAGAAAACTAAACAGTAAATTATATTTAGTTCAAGTCCATTTACTACTGTCTTTTATGTACATAAAAAAGATTGCAATCAATATTTTTAATTCAAAAAACTGTCATGTTTGGAGTAAGAAGGAAGGCACGAGCATGGTAAAGTTGAGTAGATGGGATGGACAGCAGTCTACGGAGGAGTAGGTGGGCGGTTGAAGATTAATTTCAACACAGGAATGGTTTAATCCTAAATTTACTAAGCGTAACATCATAGTTGTCGAATCCTGCTGGGCATTTGCCCATATTGTGTTGGATTTGCGTTTTCCAGATACATTGAATCAGGATAAAACTTCTGGGGCATTTTATTATTCTCTCTATTTGTTATTGTTAAGATTTTTCTCTATGTAAATCCATTTCCCAGCCAATTTCTCTGCTCATCCCAGCAATTAAAAGTTTACATGTGTTCATTTATATAATGTAATCTGAAACAGACTTTTGATTGTTTCTCAGAATTCTAGGTTTTCGGATCTTTTATCCCATGCAAACCCTACTTTCCAACCTTGGCAAATGTATTTTATGGGGAATTTGTTAAAAAAAAATCGATACAGGGCACCATATTGTTGGCATTGTTGTTTTTGTTAATGAAGTTTGTGTGATTCCAAACTGGGAGGGACTCTTCTGTGGAGTATGGAGTTTCCAATTAGTTTTAGATATCTATAATATTGATATATCCTTAGATGTGAAGGGTTGGAATGAATAATAGCGGTCAAAAACACAAATCCGTCTTTGGACAGGAATAATTTGGTGCAGACACATGCATGACCAAACGGCATCGAGTCGCAATTAAAGGTGAAGTTCTCAAAAACAAAAGCTCAATGTTTTTTCTAGATTTGTAGCATGTTTCGGGCATCGCAGGTTTTATTTAAAATGATGGATTTTTATTCTCTTTCAATATTCATAAGCCCTGAAAATTATCATCGTTTATGTTTTGATTGGATGAAATACTGATCCATGAATAAAGCTCATTTGTTTAGGGACTAACCTAGATATCAAATTGCAGAAAATGATTTTTTATCATTTCTGTTCTGCAGCCTGAGGTTCAATTCTCTGCAGGGTTATTCTCTTTTTGCCTTGAATTTTATGACATATACATTAAACCTTGATTCTACAACAAAAACAAGTTCAGCTAACACTTTAAACTAGTTTTCATTTGGCAGATATACCTTTTTAAGAAATCATTGCAAAATTTTTCGATTGTAGAGCATAAATTCTAGAAAGGATGCCAATCACTTTGCAGGAAACTTGAAAAAATATTCTTTGAATTCAAAGTTGTGCATAAAATGAACATATGAAAATGAAAATTAAAAAATTCTTTAGCAGTTACACATTTTTAAGCATTTGGTTTTTATTTTCTAGATAATAGTTTTTTTTGGTTTTTGTTACATATGATATGATTTTTTTTTAATATTAAAGCTAATCTATTAATTAGCACTCGCACCCTAAGGTTCAGTGGGCATTAAGAATATTATAGAAGCATATTGTTACTTCGTGTGTCTTCAAAGCAAATCAGTTTCCCTGGCACCTATACATGAACTTCAATTCAAAATGGATAGGCATAAATTGATAAACCTCTGATAAGAAACAAGAATGACCTACCTTTTTCCTTAACAAAATGGATAAAAAGTCACATTCCATTAGACCTATCTATTAAGCTTCAGCTAATTAACTTAAGTGTAGTATCCCATCTTATTCATTCACCGTGGTTAATTAATGGAAATATCCAGCCAACGTAATGTAACTGAGACAGAGCACAAATGACTATATTTAACACCTACTGTAAATAAACCTAGATCATAGATTGAAGTAAACCCTTTATTTACAGTTTGTTGTTGGCATTCATCTATCATTAGTCTTCAAACAAGTTACATTTATAGACATCAAATTACTGTTCTTAAAGTTGATATGCTGAATCAGATCACAAATTCCGAAATTCGTAATATATCTCCACAGCTATTATTCAATACTCAGTATTTTAGTTATCTATGTATACAGATATACCCAATTTACAGATCAAAGGGAATGTATGTACTGTCTGAGACTCTGATGTACTTCGAAGAACTGAACAGAGTACTTAAAATAATTATAGTTCAAACGCCCTGCTCACTCCCTGTTAAACCCTGATTTCAGACAAGGATTACAACCTATTGCGCGGTTCTTCTTTTATGACTGCGGATGATATGGATTAGGTGAGAGTGCCAATTGCTATTCACACGATATTACTTTACTTTCGAAATGCTATGATGATTTATATGCATCCAGATCTCCGACCAAGTTGCCTCTATTAATGTGTATCGCTGGCAGTGATACTATACAATTGCTACTGGGAAATTGCGATAGGCCCCATCCAGGCTGTGGCTACTCTCTGTATGGAATGGATTTTCTTTCTTAATAATCTTCCTAGCGCATCAGAATCTCGGTAATGCAATGATGTACAGTGGTTTCTCCACAGCCGTGGATGAAATATCCTCCAAACAATGAATAATGTAGCGAATCCTTCTCACTGGTGGTGCGGTGTGCACCAAGGTGGGTATTCCTGAGCACACAATAATGGCGAATTGCTTATAATGATTCCAGTGCCAAAATCCAATTATAAATCATAGATTTGAAAGGTTATTCTTTAATTGCAATTTGAGAATGAATCGAATTTGTATATTGGCAATCTTTAAGTGAAATCACTTCTTGAAATTGTGGGTTTTCTTTCATTATGAGATTAATTGAACAAAATTTTATACTCCAATGAAATAAAATAATTGCTCAATCTCTCCTCCTCCCCATTAAACCTCTCTTTTCCTTCACAGGATGTACCTCTTCAGATACCTTTGATTGATTAATATTATAAAACCCTAATTATAATTTCATTTTATAGTATTACTCAAACCCTTCTTTAATGCTGAAAATCACTTTTTCCTTGTATTGAGATTCCATTTGTTGTGTTAAATAAAAAAATATCCTTCACTATGAATGATGGGTGTTGGGTTTTATTTTTATTTAAAAAAGAGACATTACATAAAGTAAACCAACTCGATGTGAAATTTGGAAACCAAAGGGTAAGCCTCGCCTACTGGGGTTGAATGCAGCACTTTACACAATTTTTTAAATCAAATTGAGCTAGTTTTCAGCCCAGTGGATAGAGATGTTTTCAAAATTAAGTAGAATTAAGTTTGTCCATTCCCTTGACAAGAAATCAAGATGTTTCAGCTGCGAAAGCCAGTCTTGAAGCTTATTCCAAGAATTCAGCCCTTCAATCCCAAAATAATGATGAATGCATACGAAGAGGAAGACATTCTTTGTACAAGAAACGTACCTGCCTTACCTGGTCAATTAATTCCTCCATTGGATACCCTTGGGCCATTCTTTAAGGACAAGACACCAGTTGAGATTTGTTCTCAGTCTCTATACAGAGAGAAGGTGCTGGAACCATAGAGGGGGACCACATCGGTGAGGGCAGAGGATTTCATGCAAGGAAAAAAGAAAACCTGAAGTTGTGATTGAGAGCCTTCCGGTTGAGTCTGGTACTACTTCGAAAAAAGACAGGATAATCCCTTTTGAATCTGCTCTTTTTCAGAGCCTTTGGTGAGGTTTGAATCAAACCACTTTGATTGTTTGTTTTCTGACACTCCTCTTTAATTTCAATCTCTGTAGCTTGATGTCTGTTTTTTGGGGTCTTTTTGAGCTGTTCCTTTGCTCTACATTGATCCGTGTTCCTTTTTGTTCATCTTATTGTAAAAGGTTCTGCTTTCCTTTTGAAACCTGTTCCCAGTTCATAACTTCAGTCAGGAATATTAATTTTAATCACAAACAATAAAGATAAGCATCACAAACCACAAAAAGGACGTTATAAAAAAATTGTAGTATAAAGCATTGGTAGGTATAAAGCCAAACTATGCAATTCTTGAATGCAAATACTTAATGCACATGAAGATGGCGAGTTTAAGCACTGTATCACCTTTCTCACCAAGCAATATATAATTTTTCAAAGCCCCGTATACTTCTTAATAGTATAAATTTTCAACATCAATATGCAAAATAAAAATTTGAATTTTTCAATCATTTATAAATATGAATATAATAGACTCTGTTCAGTAGAATGAATTGTTCTGTTTGATGGTTTATCTGTGTGCCAGACCAAAAATAATACTATTAATGTAATCAAGTTCAAATCAAGGATTTAGATCTACAAAATATATTTCAATATTATATAATTGACAAAAAGTTAAGATTGCCAATAACAAAGATGAATTATTTGTCAATCTGAAGTATGTTAATAGGTTACTACAGCTAAAAATGAATTGAGGATATTTAGCTTTTCAGCCTGAGGTTCTCTTCTCTGCAGAATTATTCTCTTGTTGTCTTCAATTTTTTTGCGTATACATTAAACCTTGGTTCTACAAGAATAACCAGTTCAGCTAAGACTTTAAACTAGTTTATATGTGGCAGATATACCATCTCACTAATTAGGCTAGGTGGCTTACTTTGTTTGGGAAAATAGTACAAAATTTCGAAGGATTGTAAAACATAAACCCTAAAAATGATGCCCACCACTTTGCAGGAAACTTCAAAATCATGTTTGAATTGAAAGATTCTAATTTCTGACCGATCAGCATTCAATGAACATATGAGAATGAAAAGACAACAAATTTTCTTTAACACATTTTTGAGCATCTGGTTTTATTTTCCAGATAATGTTCCTTTTGAGTGCTTATTGCATGATGGTAGTAATAACTGACCTTTTGAGGCAGGGTATCCTCCCTCATGCATTTTTTTAATAATGAAAACTAATATATTAAAAAGTGTTTTACATCGACAGCAGTGATGTCTGGATAGTATTTTAAGAGGTAACCAGATTTTGACTTCCAATTTAAGAAAATTCAAAGAAGAATCTACGAGAATCAACACTAGATTTAATCGTTGTATAAGCCTTCTTTGTGTATTTTGTCTTCAAACCATTATTGGCTGTGACCATTCAAGAGATTTTGTTATTGCACTCAACGATATGAGCGAATTTTTCTTTTCAATCTCTGTCCACCTGTTTGTGGATTATCCTCTCTGAGCCTCCTAGTGTTTCGTTAGGGGCATTCATTTGGAAAATTTGGTGTTGATGTTAGCTTTAGTTTCTTAACAGAGGACTTGTACTAGAGAGTTAAGGCCTCAAATTTGGACTGAGCCTTTTGCTTTTCTTTGTAAATTCTGGATATATTTGTTGATTTTGAAGCATCAGTTGATGATATGAGAAGTATCTGATAGATTTTGGTGCGATGAGATTACCTCATCGAGTTTGTTTTATGAATGGATTTAAAAACTTTTTTTTTTCAAATTTTCAATATCAAAAAAGTGCCCTGTTGACTCCTCAGCTTCAAAGAAAATGCTTAGAAGATTTTAAATTCATAAGCTTCACACAGAAAAATGAATTATTATATATATGAATCTTTATGGCATTCATTACCTAGACAAAACTGGGATGGTCCTTGAACTCAAAACCGGGAATATATTATAGAAAGTAGGAATTGAAGCCTCGGGCATGAAATACTGTAAAGGGAATTTATGTGCACTTGTGTTCACATTTTTGCTGAAGTTGGAAATATGAGATTAATGTCTGCACGAAAGTCAGAATGAGCAAAGTGCATGCTCCCATAACTGATGCAGCTCGCCATGGCTTTGAGAAATGTTCCTGTAAGAGTTCACCAAATAAAACGACATACCTACTTCTGTAATATTCATTTACAGCTTTGATTGTATTGTCGATAGGATCATATGGGCTCCTCCATATTGATCTGCGGATACCATTCGATAGAATGCTTATCTCTTTATCACTTCCTAAACTACTATGCATGATACCACATTTCTTCAGTACTGCAACATCACTAGGAGTGTCGACCAATCTGTCCATCAGGTCTACATAGCAAGTAAACACTCTACGTTTGCACTTCATGAATGCTTCCAGTGCCACCATATTCCTCAAGAAAACATCTGTCTTGTAATCCATCTCTATACAAGGGAGGAATAATGTAGAGCTGGCTCTATCAAACCTTATCTCTTCAGATGCCCAGGTGATTGGAGAAAATTTCACCCCTCTCCTGTGTAATTCTGTTGCCGAAGGGAGATTTATGTCAGTTTTATGGGATTTTGGAGACAAAAGCCCCCTAAATCTTGATGTGATCTGATGAAGAAACTGAGAAGCGGTACTCCTAAGTACAATTCTGATATGATCATCTCCAATGGGTATACTAGTCTGAGCAGGATTTGTCTTTGGCACGATGAAATTATAAAGGCATTCCAGTATATGCCTTTCATCAAGCAAATCATTGTAGCATTCTCGTGTAGAAGAACGATAAGAATCTCCAACATGCCTGAAAGGGGAGAACTTTTTACAGGCACTTGAAATTGTCATATTAAGCCTGTTTAAGGCTTCACTATCAGAACCTGTCTGCCATTCCAAAACCTTTTTCAAAATGAAAAGTGGGATTTCATTCTCCAGCTTAAAAATGTCAGCCTGAAGTGGGAAGAACAAAGGGCTCTTCCTGTGTGGATGAAAAACAGCTTCCATGTTCTGAAAATAAGGGCTTGACCGTTGAATTCTAGGGCTTTCATATTGGTCATAACAGCCAATAAACTCCAAAATAAACACAGCATCTCGGGCCATCATCCACCCTAATACTTCATCATCACATTCAATTTGATTATTATAGCTGTTCCTTATCTCCCCTCCAATACTAATTAGATATTTAACCAAATCCTCAAAAGTCCCTCGCTTTGCTTTTTTTTCAATTTGGACAGTAAGCTTAGACTTATATCTTTCAGACTCGAACAGTTCAAGTTTAAGATGATGGTAAGGCCCAAGAGAAACTACCTGTGGCACATAAGCCTCTGGCCTTTCAGTACGCAGGGACTCTGGTATGGTGAAGATGTATGGATGCACATGAGATGCTGTGCCTTGTTCTTCTCCATGCTTTTGTGTTTTCTTTATTTGTTCTAGCCATTGAGAAACCCCTACTTTAGGAACTGTCATCTTTTCCGCCATCAAAATTGAAATTAGCAAACGGGGTTGGGATTCAGCTACTCATCATAGGTTTTTATAGCACTTCACTGTGTGCACACATGAATTATATGGTCCTACGCGTAATACTTTTGATTCTTCAGTCATGTTTTGAGAAATCTATTCCGTGTATTTGACTGTGTTTCCTACCAAGCTCTTTCCAATTGCAAACAAGAAACGTGAAATTTATTTATGTGGCCGTCCATTATTGTGACGTAGAAAACAACAGGCTGTTGGATTTGATAACAAGTGCCCCTCTATAGGCTTATCAAGAATTCTGTCAATGCCCTGGTCCCCTGGAGATGTTGAAGGATGGAGATACCTGCAGTACATCGGATAAGTCATGACTACCACTCTGTATGTCATCTAAGTCAAAGAAGTACTGCGGGACTGCGTATAGTTTATTGCCACTCTGTATATCATCTAAGTCAAAGAAGTACTGCGGGACTTCGTATAGTTTATTGAATGTTGAATTACTGTAAAGGCCTACAGCCATTTCTACATATTTTCTATTATTGGTTGACTAATGGGAAATTTCTTTGAGTTGGATGATTTTCTCATGGATCAATTAATTTGACTCAATTAGGGTCAATCAGTTTGGCTCAAAATATGTAATTGAATTATTATATTAATATCATAATTAGATGTATTTGTTTTTGATATTATAAGTAGTGAGAAAGGATGGTGACCCTGTACACAAACAGTCCAAAGGCAATATTAACAACTTACAGTACACTAACAAGTAACATACTTACAGCATATCAAAAACAGCATAAAGTCTTAATGAGATAGTAATAACAATATATAAAAGTCTTAATAAAAAAATCAAACGATATAAAAAGCTAAAGCCAACCAACCAGTGGCTATTTACATTGCTCCACTCATCACTGAGGAACTTGAAGAGTTCCTTGTAGTTCCCTTCATTGTCAGCATCTTTACCCAAGACATTTTTTTGCATTGAGCACAAGGAAGTGGTCGAGCAGTGCATCACTCTCAAACTAAATCTGAAGACGTTGATCATCTTCTGCTCCATCTCCATTACCTTTTTCTTCAAGATCTCCCATTCCTCTGACGTGTTCCTAAAATTATCAAAGTTGCACACATTCCCCCCTTGTGATTGTCCACCTCCTTTGGCATGGCCTCCAGAGTCAAATCCAAGGGTTCATTATGCCGAAGGCATACCCTATTTGAAGTATTTGAGTTAGCTTGAAAGATCAACGGTGAGGAGTTCTGCAGAAACGTGCAAGACGATCTAAATAATCTGCGCCGTTCGTTTTCTATGTCCCTCACGCGTTGGCTTCTACTACACATTATTTTATGTGCCCATGAGAAACAGCCCGCCTTTCGCCTCCCATTCCTATAGGGCACTGAAAAAGGATTGGTGAGTCCAGAAACACGTGGAGTGGAGCCCACCTACAAACCTATTTAGCCAACGCGTTTTCTGTAGCTCCAAGGAAAGCTCGACACGTCCAACCTTATTCAAACATCACCTCTAAGAGGATCTGTCTCACCTCTATAATGAAAATATCTGACTTATAACTCCTCAATGCGGTTGCACTTCTCTTCGGAATTCTACTCCAGCCTTCGCTACTGAATATTTGATAAGCCTCAAAGCCTGCAAACAGAAACAGTTAACACACTACTACACAAATGAGGGATTTAAGACGTTAATTTAAGACAAAATATTAATTTTGTCTTAATTTTTTTTTTCAATTATTTAATTGTCTCAAACTAAGACAATAGAAATTAACTTTTTTCTAAAATAAAACATTTTTTTTCCCTCTCTTTTCTTGGCGCTCAATCATCTGCCCTCTTCCCTGCTCCCGCGGCGGCAGCGGCGGCAGCGGCATGCAGTTATCAACGCAGGAAGAATTAGGCTTTGCCCATATTTTCCCATCCGCTTCACTGACAGGATAAAATGTAAGGGTTTTTTATGTGTAGGGGTTTTTCAATGGATGCATGGCACCGGGCGCATAGCTACTACAATTTCCATCTTGGCCCTTCGTCGGACAGCCCACTTCTTGCAATCTGATCTGCCCATATTTTCCCATCGGCTTCTACTGCTCATTATCACCAGCTAAGACACAGGCAAGTTCGTGTATTTTAAAAAAAATTCTTCTTTGGTAGGGTTCTGTAATACGTGAACGTGTCTTCTTAGTGCCTGTAGATCATTTATATGGATCATTTGATAGATTCCCTCTAAAGAGATGTTGTTTCAATGAATGTGGGGAAAGAGCAGGGACGACTGAGTCGTAATAGCTGGTAATTGGTTATTTGAATTCATTGTCATATTCAAATTCCGATTTGAAAAGGGCCCTTTTGCTTCGGGACATACCCAAAATGCTCAACCTTTCCCCGTAAAATTACTTCTTGTGGCTCCACAAAGATGTTTTCGATCTTCTTACCCCATAGTTGCCCTAATGATGACATATTGTAAACAAGGCTTCTAGTAGAAGAAAGAAGCCCTTCGACAGGTAAGAGGGGATTGTAATTGAGACAATTTAAGACGTTTTTTAAAGAGAAAATTGTAATATCGCAGTATAATTGAATCTTAAAGCTCCTAAATGTTTTGCAAAGCTGCCAACTCCTCTGCTCTTACTCTGATAGGTGTTGGCGATTTAGATCGCTCAGGGGTTTTTTCGGTGCGGGATGGTCGGGAATCTCCTGTGAGAGTGCGCTCTGCCAAAGAGGGGCTTAAGAATCGTGGCCTTGTCAGCAAACCCTAACTTGCAATGTTTTTTGGACTCTTCTTCCATCAGTGTTGGCACTGGGAGTTACTTGCAGGCTACGTGACATGGGGTTGGTGTTTCGGTGGCTGGGTTGCCTCCTGCTCATCGGCCACGACACTCTTCAGATTGTGGTGTTGGGAGCTCTGCTCTTGGCTCAAATGTTGCCCCATCGTCTCCACCCCTTGGACGGGAAAACTCTACTAGGTTTGGCGATCTTTGTCCCCTTGGTTCTGCTATTCGCAAATTAAAATACTTGGATAGGTTATGTTGTGCAACGAGATACTCTTTGGGAATTCGATCCGACGACCTAGTGGCTATCAATTGAAAAGGTACGTTCAAAACTCTCCTTCGTTTCAATCCTCTGTAAAAGTAGTTTTAACGACATGGTGTAAAAGAAATTATACTGTTTACTGTATCAAATAGACGATGCAAGCTTAGTTCAAATATACCGACATGGACCTTAACTTGATATCTTTCTTAGATAGTAAGAATCTGCCCTAGTTTAATGCTGATACTCAAGAGTATTAAGCTCACTGCTTATTGTATGATGTGTATGGTAGAGACTTGCTTAAATGGTGTGGGAATGGATATGGACTGTCCATTTCGTTTTCCTCCTCTCTATTGGACTGTCTTGGTGATGTTTTGTTATTAGATTGTAGGAATCTTCTCAGATTTATTCTAATCGTGCTATGATAAATATGAAGCTCAAAATTTGTTATTATATTCAAGAATCCTCCCTCGGAGTATGCAGTTTAATGCTGATGCTTTATGTATTACAAATACAACTCACTGTATCGAGCAAATGGTAGACACTAACTGCAAATATATGGTTCTGGATCTGAACCACCTAGAATATTTTCCACTCTGTCTGATGTTGTCTAAGTGATTTGTTTTGTTGTTCAATTGTAACAAACTGTGTAGATTAGCTCTTGAGATGCCAGACATGGTTCTAGCCCTAATGTTTTGTTATTAGATTGTAGGTATGTACCCTTTAGAAACACCTAGTCTAGTGAAGTATCTTGGATGTTGCTCACTGTATCAAGCAGATTCGCTCTAAAGATGCGAGTATAGATCTAAACTGTTCATAAGGTTCCACGGTTCCACCTACGTGATGTTGTCTTAGTGATATTTTTTTATTACTATTAAAGATTATAAGAATCTACACTGACATAATTCAGACATGGAGTAGAAGATGCAAATTTGATATTTTTCTATTAGATTGTAGGAATCTGCCACTTGAATATATGTTCTAATCTACAACAAGTATGAGTTCCACACCACATCAAGCATAAATCAGAGATAATTTGAAATATTTAGGAATATGGATTTGAACTGTTCAATCGACACATTTTCCCACTATTTGATTCTATATCAGTGATGTTTACTTATTAGATTGCAAGCATTTTTTGTAGACTTACTCCAACAATGCTGGAATGTTCTGAATATGATTGTCTGCTATTAGATTGTAGAAATATGCCCTCAGAATGCATACTGTAATTGTTGATTCCCACTATATTAATTATGTAGATCACTGTATCAAGTTCATGGATCAGATTTACTTCAAAGGTGTAGGAATGAAACTCAACTATGCATATATTGCAATTTTTTTTCTTATTTGATGTTGTCATACTGATATTATATTATTAAAATTCATTATTCAGGAATCTGTTCAGTTTTACTCCAATAGTGCTAGAATGGATTCAATACCAGTATTTTGCTGTTAATTGTAGGAATTTGCCCTTAGATCGCCTTGTCCAAGTAGACAACCCAAGAACATTTTTTTATCAAGCATTCAAACCAATGTGATGAGCCACATTTGGTATTTATTGCAATGGAAATACCTTTAAGTTTATTATACTTCAACCCGATGATACTCTCTACTGCAGTTGGTCTAATTTTCCTGAAGTTGTGGCATGTGAACATTATTTAATAGACAATTTTCTGGTTTAATTTTTCTTGCTATTTTATTTTTCTACCAAATCATGCCAAAAGTGGAATGTAACCAGGGGATTTTTGTTTGGATCAAAATACTATTTATTAGTTTTCATGCCTTTTATTTATCAGTCTCATATTGATGCAATGGTTCATCCACATGCAGAGGCTATTATGTCAAAGCTTGCAACTTTTAACAATGGTGAAATAAATGCAGAACCGTCATTGTTGATAACTGCAGATCAAGTAAATTTCACCATCCTTTTTCTTTTCTCTATAGATAACAGTAATTTAATCTTGGTATATTGTCAATATTCATATATATCTTTTCTTAGTGAATTTCTATTTTATTCGATGCAGAATACCAACTTCATAGATAGACACACACCATATTACATCCTACAAGAAAAATGTGCATGCATTGTAGAATTGAATCAACACATTACGACACAGGACACAATATGGAGCATGAATAATCGTTTTTATTTTATAATAGCATGGCATGATATAGCTTTGAGACTCATGAGATACTTTTGTGTTGATTTTTCTCTAAACTTTGTCCAGTGCTTCACTCTATTGTTTGCACACTACTCTTTTCACTATGTGACGCCTCACAACCACTAAAGGGATTGTTTTCTGCAACATTGAATGCTTGGGACAACCATCCTATCCCTTTGAGACTGCATTTCCACTGCTATATTTGTGGTTATTTGATCTTTGTCCTTGGCATTCGCTGTAGTTTTCAAATTGTCACCTAGACAAATAGTCAAAATTTTTAGTATTAACTTTTTCGTTTGATGATAGATTTACATGATTCCAATTGGAGATAAAAGTATATTCAATATTGTATCTCCAATAGAAACAGGTTTTGAAGAACAGAAGAATTGATTGGTAGAATGTGCCAATGAACCACCTGAAAATGTGAGTTTTAGCAGTGCAGATTTAGGATAAGCAGTCAGTATTTTGGGCATAACTTTCTCATACGATATTGGAATTGAGTGATTCAAATTGTTTTGTAAACTAGGTTCATAGGGGAATATTCCTTATAAATAGGTTTTAGATATTCAACAATTTGGTCATCCAAAAATTTACTGCCCTAACTCTGTTCTTACTATGTCCTTGAGTTTCTTGTGTGACACCTAGTGGGTACTTTGTCCACATCTTTTTCGTTTGATGATGGATGGTGTAATTCCAATTGGAGATAAAATTAGATTCAATTTTTTTATCTCCAATAGAAACAGTTTTTTAAGAAAAGAAGAATTGATTGGTATAATTTGCCAATGAAAAACAGGGAAATGTGAGTTTTAGCAGTGCAAATTTACGATAGGCAGTCAGTATTTTGGGCATAACTTTCTCATATGATATCAAAATTGGGTGATTCAAATTGTGTTATAAACTAGATTCATAGGAGAATGTGCCTTAGCAACAGGTTTTAGAGGTTCAACAATTTGGTCATCCAAAAATTGACTCTGTTCGTATCTTGTCCCTAAGTTTCTTGGGTGATACCTAGTGGGTATTTTGGCCACATCTTTTTCGTTGGTTATACAAATTGAAAAATTCAAATTGGGTTAGAAACTATATTTTAATGGCTACTTTGGATAGAAATAGGTTTTTAAAATGTGCCCATATGACCCCCAAAAATAGGATCGTCCCAACTGTGTTTTCAGTGAAGTCAATGAACCAAAATGCCATAAGAGTCTAATAAAAAATATTATGCATCATGACTCGTACATTTTCAACTCTCATGAATTATTCCTTTATTACAAACTTGTGATTTTCTATTTTCCCCAATGTGTGATTGTCATAGGGTTTGTATAGGACTTTTTAGGCCTGGAGTCTTCTTTTATGTATGCTTACAGTCTTTGTATTATATCCATAGGACTGCCCTATTCATTATCTTTGAGATATTACTATTGAACACATGCACATCATTGTGATGACTCCTCATTTTGCAACTATGTCAGTGATTAAGCCAACCTTGTTTTCTTTCACATACCCTTCATTCAGGACCTCTGTGCTATGTATTTGTTGTCCTTAATGATTGTTATTTCTCAAGTGTTGCCAACAAAACCCTTGAATGCATTCTTTGCATTTTGGCTTCTTTATTTTGTGTGATGCTATCTAAACAAGAGATATTTGTATTTCTGCTCTCTAAGACCTATTTTTCCTTTTGCTCTATCATGACATTGTACTTACTGCTGCTATTAGGCCCTTGTAATTGTCATTCGCTTCTCAATGTTTTGTTCTTGACAGTATTATCCTCTTTTCTCCTCATAATAGTGATGTCTTCTATGCATCCAACATGAATTTGTCACCTAGAATAATGATCTCCAACCTTATGTTGTTGTTCATAAATGTTATCACATGATAATTAGTCTTATCACTATAGCCTTTGTGTTAGAATGTTACCCTTGTATGATGTTCATGGACTGTTTTGAAACTGTATCAAACCCTACATGTTGACCATCTCATGGGCCTAATACATAGTGAAGCATCACTACTATTCCCTTTATTAGTCTTTATTTTTCCACTATCAACTGTCATCATCAATGGTGTTGTATTCTTGACAAGGTAGATATGGGTTCATAGCTGTCCATTAACTTTCTTTCCCATCCATATGACTATCATTTGTGATCCTTCCCTTTGTATGCATCATAGCCCACATTGTCTCTACCACTGTGACCTGTAGATATGGGTTCATAGTTGTCCATTACCTTTCTTTCACATCCATATACTATCATTTGTGATCCTTCCCTTTGTATGCATCATAGCCCACATCGTCTCTACCACTATGACCTCTATTTGCCTTTGGATTGGAACCCTTAATGAGGAAACAAGTTGTTCTTCATTTTCATTGATGACCATCCCTCCATGCTAATGATTTTAACCAAAAATTGCTCCTTAGCTATCATAAATTACTCTTGTATGTAATATAGCAAGTTATTTACGATGATTTGTTGCATTGTAATTTATTGATAATTTTTATATTTATGATCCCTGTCTTAATGTATTAATTAAAAAAAACACTAAAATGGATGGTTTTGTGTTATTTGGGAATCTATCAAATAATAGACTAATAATTTGCTTGGTTGTTTTAGAGCCTTGGATAATTGCAGCATAGCCAGACAAATTTCTGGTCTTATTCTCCTCATGCAGAATTACATCATATTATTAGCGGTAATTTAACCTGGAGGATTAACAAGAGGTACTCATTATTTTGTGTACTACATAATTTTTAAATTTCTAAAATTACTAAATTATGCTTTAAATAATATAAATGCTATGTTTTAGTAGAATCAAAATGCAATTTGGAGAATCATTGAACCCGAAAATTATTTCATAGGAATTTCAAAAAGAAAATTCTTTTTTCAGAAATTTTGTTGTCTAACCAGGGAAATCTATGGAGATAAAATGGAGGAGTTTTCACAATGGTCTTGTTACCGTTCAGGGTAGTGCAATTCTGAGGGTGACTTCAGAGAGCTAGACAAAAAAACTGGGTTGACTATAGATGAACAACTTTAAATTTGAGTCTCTTGCATCTATTGTATTCTTGAGTCTTAAAAGGTATTTTCCTAATTAGAGAGCAATATCACAATCAAATTATTTTCATTTTGAGTATCTTGTGCCCTTTGTCATTCTCTTTGTTCTTAGAGCTAGAGTTCTAATTTCTAGGAACATTTTATTTTGATAGTATAAGTTGCTTCTTTTATAAAAAATAATCTTGGGATTTTGGTATGTGCCTCTAATACTACTTTTGAATACATAACATCTAATGGTTTCTTTCAATATATAATGAACTTTTTTTTTGATAGAAAAACTATTCTACATATATATACTCATCAAGCTAACTAAACCTATATCTCATGACTGGACATAAGAAACCTATGGGAGGGCAGCTGAAAGGAGGTGAAAGGGACATGATTGTGAAGGACAAAATTTTGACATCAGGGTTAAGATATATTGTCACCAAAGTTGCTATAGTTTAGCTCAAACATAAATCTGGAGGTTGGTAATTTAAAATTCCAGAAATTTAACATTTTTTAATTTGGATATTCATTTGTATCAATATCATGTTATAAATTACTTCCAAGATTGGAAAGAGTTAGTTTTAGAATCCATTTTAAGTGTTTTGATGAAATTTATTCAGCAAGAGGGCTATTTGAATTCGTAGACTATTGATTTACGGCTATTTTGCATTGAACAGGTTCACACTGAGGATTAGAATTAGACCATTTAGTTGCAAATTCACAAACATAAATGTATCATTCAATTTTTTTGTACATTCTCTTTGTGTTGCATAGAGCTGGCTAGATATTCTAAGGTTTTGTCTAAGAAACACAGTTATTTTATTTTCAAGGCAACACAAAGTTGTTTAATACAAAAACACAAAATGGATTGCAAAATGGTCACATGTTCTCAAGCATTATTTAGACTTAAAACTCACTACTAAACCAAAGGGTGTTTTGAGACCCAAAATTTTGAATGATAAAATTATTCTTTAAAGGGTGCTAGTTCAAATGCAAGAGCATCTCCTTTACAAGCAGGAGGATGGTGGTTCACTACTAAACCAAAGCGTGTTTTGATACCCAAAATTTTGAATGATAAAATTTTTCTTTAAAGGGTGCTAGCTCAAATGGAAGAGCACCTGCTTTACAAGCAGGTGGATGGTGGTTCAATTCCATCGTGCCCTAACATTAATTAATCAATGATATTGTATTTTATATTTAATAATATTGATTTATCTGAATGGTGAGCTATTTTTAAAATTTATTGTTTTATATAATCTCTAAAGAGACAAAAGTGGTACTCTCTAATAAGAATATTTTAATCGTCTTAAGAAAGACAATAGGTGAGATTAAAGACAAAAATACAACTGTCTCTCAATAATACTGGTGTTTTTTATTGTCTTTATAAAGACAATTTTTTAAGACAATAATTTAAGACACTCGTTTAGAGACAATATTTAAGACGATACATGAGTTTTATTTTGTCTCTAGTTAAGACAATTCACTGAAAAATTGTCTCAAATATTGTCTTAAAACCCCTCTCTATGTAGTAGTGTGAAACGATGAGAATGACAAATTTCGAACATTTGGTTGGGTAGAAGAACCTGTACCGGTCACATCAATCAATTTCCTTAATTCAAGTAAATCATCATATTTGTGTGAATGGCATAGGAATAACGTAGGATTAGGGGAGAGGGACCAGTAGTTGAACGGGGTCCAATAGTTGTTATAGCAATTGTGCTTATAATATCCACTCTTACCACAAATTTAAACTATATATTATAAATAAATAGTCCACATGTAAATAAAAAAATAACCAAATTTTGGTCAAAATAGACTTATAGTTGAACACATAAGAGCCTGTATAGTATTCCTACGTGTACAACTATTGGGGTAGCAATGTATATTCATTAGAGTATTTCATATTAGTAATTTGTCCCATCACAAATATACAAGGTGAGCACAAAAAATATCTTGTAGTTTCCCATGAAATGAGAAGGATTTTCAACAAGTTTTAGTGTTCAACTATTGGTCCATTTCTGTTGGATATAAGTTGTATTTTATATAATAAATGAGTTTTTTCTATGGCAACAATTTTTTTTTGTTCAACTATTGATCCATTTATGTTGGATTTACAAGTTAGAGATAACAAATATTTAAGGTTACTAATATGTATTTGGTCCATTTATGTTGCATATAAGTTATACTCTAAATAAAAATATGATATTTTATTAACAAGAAATGATATATACTTTTTCAATTACTAGGCATTTTTAGATTAAGTTTTGGTTGAGTCTTTAAAAAGTGACAAGTTACATGATGAGTCACGCCTTCAAACCTTAGTAAAAAATGAAGGTCTTACGATATTCCATGTGACGACTAACTATTGACGAAGTTAGCTGTAATGACTACTATCCCTCTGCCCTATATAATGTACACAACCACAACCATTTCTTTTTTTGTGGTGGTATTTACAAGAAACTAGAACAATATTACTAACCTTTTTTTTTTTATGTTATTAGTACTTGCCGTTTCGGTTGTCATTATTTTTTTTAACTCATAAAACTCAATTATTTCTCCACCAATTAGAACCATGATTTTTTTTTATATACGTTTTTTAATTTTTATAAAATTAAGATGCATAATTTTTAAGTTTCTAATTATTTCTCCACCAATTAGAACCATGATTTATTTTTATAAGTTTTTAAATTTTTATAAAATTAAGATGCATAATTTTTAAATTTCTAAATTATAGAAATTAGTTTTCTCCAATCTAATTGGTTTGAAAAATTTACATCTTATTAATTAAATTAACAATATAATAATTTGAATAAATAAAAATTAACAATTTAGCTGTTACAGGAAATTTTTGATAATCTAATAAATATCATGAAAACTATTTAGGTAGGATTATAATAATAAATTGTTGATATTTTTTTTTTATTTTTACAAAATATATAAAATAGGAATAAAGTAATTAGCCACTAAAAATAAATCTATTAAATTTACAATATGTGAATAGAACTTAGATTGCTATTATGAATTTTTAATGATGAAAATTATATATATGAAAAGTGGTTATTAATAAGTTGAATTTAAAGATTAATAAATATTTACAATACATTAATCATTAAAAGCAATTATTATTATTTTTTAATTAATCAAGTTTACAATCTCAATGAATTTATTAAATTGAAAATATATTAAAAGTTAACATTAAATCTTTTGTAAACTTGATATATTATAAATTAACATATTATCAATAAATCTATCAAGTTTACTAAATATAAATTTTGATATATTACATTTACAACAAATTTATTATAAATTTTTAATATCTTATAAACATAATATATTGTAAAAATAAAATAATAATAATAAATTTACAACCCTGTTTTTTCAAAAATGTTGGGATGTTATGTGTTTTGAGTTATTGGTTGTCTTGGAAGAGTCAAGAAAAAGTACTTCTGTCCTTAGAAATTTTAATGCCACAAACATTGCTATTATTCCTAAGATTAAGGAGCCTCAAATATTTGCAGAATTTAGGCCCATTTCACTCTGCAATAAAATATACAAGATTCTTACCAAGGCCATTTATTTGAGACTGCAAAAATTGATCACTATAATTATATCTCCTGAACAAGGTGGTTTTGTGCCAGGGAAAAAAACTATGGAAGGTGCATTAGTTGATCATGAAGTTTTGCATTCTATAAACTCTAATCATGGATCGATATTTGTAGTAAAGCCAGACATGATGAAAGCATATGATAGACTTAACTGGTCCTTTCTATTTAAAGTCTTATGTAAATTTGGCTTTGATGAGAAAGGGTGTAAGTGGATTAGAGCTTGTGTATCAAGAGCATACTTTTTGGTCATAATTAATGGTGTTCCAACTAGTTTTTTTGCTGCCTACCAAGGAGTTAGACAAGGTGATCCCTTGTCCCCTTCACGATTAATAATCATGGCTGAAGCTTTTAGTAGAATCATTAAGGCTAGAAATAAACGAGGGCTTTAGATGGGAGCTCATATTGATGGAACCTCCATTTTAGTTACGCACTCCTTATTTGCTGATGGCACACTATTATTTGAAAAATCGAATGTCCATGAGGCAAAGCAAATTAAAAAAATATTGGATCTTTACATGGCAGTCTCGAGTCAAAGGGTAAATGCCCTAAAATCTAAGATTTATGTCTTCAATACAAATGTTGTGGTAACAAGAAAAATTGTTAATGTTTTGGGTTTCTCTCAGGAAGTTTTACCTTCTACGTACGTAGGTATTCCCTTTTTGGTGGGCTCTAATATAACATCTTATTGGAAAGCTATTGTTGAAAGAATCAAGAATTCTATCTCATCATGGAAGGCCCACTGGTTGTCTCTATCAGGTAGATTACTCCTCATTAAATCAATCTTATTAGCTATTCCCAACTACCACATGTTGGTCCTTAAAGCTCCTGCTGAAGTCATACTTCAGATTGAAAAGTTGATCAGAGGATTCTTATGGAGGGACAACATGTTGGAAGAGAAGAAAGTACCTCTTATATCCTTAAAGGAAATGACACATGATAAACAAGGAGGGGGAGTAGGATTACATGATCTTGTAAAAAGAAACACAACTTTTGGGGGTAAGCTTGTATGGAAAATGGCCACTAAACTAGAAACTAAGTGGTGTAAAATTATGCAAGAAAAGTACTTGGACTCTTTCAATCCTTCTCGAGTTATCACTATCGTTGATCCCCTGAAGGGATCAACTGTTTGGAATTTTATGATGTCTTGTAGAGAGGTTGTTACAAGATGTGTGTCTTGGGAGGTTCGTAATGGTGAGAGAATTAAGTTTCAGGAGGATTCTTGGAATGGATTCCCACCATTGAAACATAGAGATCTTTTATTGGAAGTTATTCTGACCATTAAAACTTGTTGGGGTCCTTTTTTTATTGAGTTTGTAAGTGGAGTTGAACTCTTCTTAGGTAAAGTCATTTGGAAGAACCCTTTGGAATTGCCCATCAGAGATGACCAAAAAGCTTGTCTTTGGGAGATATTATCAACTAGAAGGGTATACATCACAAATAAAGAAAATAAGTTGATTTGGTTCCCTGCACATGATGGTAAATATTCAATTAAAAATGGTTATAAGGCTGTACATCATATGGAAATTCAGCATACTAAGAGTAGGGTCTTCTCCTTCTGCTGAAATAGTGTTGTTTTACCTAAAGTTGGTTGCTTTGCCTAGTTAGCATTAAGAAAGAGGATTTTAACAAGTGACAAATTGGAAAAATTACACATTGCAAACTCATTTAATTGTGTAATATGCAAGGGGGAGACTGAAACTGTTGATCACTTGCTCCTAAGGTGTCCTTTTGCTTAACAATGTTGGTCTTTTGTTTTGAAGAAACTTAATTTGTCAATGCCATTGCCTTATACTTTATGGGAGCTGTTTCAGTCGTGGCCTATTTTATTTTTGCATGTATATGGAAATGTATTCCAACGACAGTCATATGATCAATCTGGTGGGAAAAGAACAAGAGAATTTTTAGACAAGTTGCTTCTCTATTGCAAAGGATTCTAGAAGGGATTGAGAAATATACCTCAGAACAGGTTAATTCTTATATAAAAAACACAAATAGTAACTTTAATTTTTCTTCTTGGGATGGTGATATAATAAAGGAATCGAAAGGCATATCTATCCCATCCTTTATTGCTTCAAATGGGCAGGGTAAACATCTAATTAACAGATCTTTGGTCAACTGGCAACCCCCATCGGTTGGATTCATGAAATTAAATTTTGATGGCTCATCTAGAGGTAACCGAGGTGATTCAGGGATAGGAATTTGCATTAGAGATCATTTAGGATATCTGTTGGCATTCAAAGCTTCTTCTATTCCTCCTGGGACAAACAATGTGGCGAAATCTTTTGCTCTATTATCTAGTTTGACATTGCTTAAAAAATTGAGGTTTAATAAGATCCATATTGAAGGAGATTTGTCTATTATAATTAAGGCTTGCATATCTAGATATTCTTTTAACTGGAGGATTTCTTATATTTTACACCAAGCCTAGGCGTTATTGGATTCTTTCGAAGAATATTCCATATCTCACATATTCAGGGAAGGTAATTGAGTAGCAGTTATCCTAGCAAATATGGGTTGTGATAAGTTTGAAGTGGATTCTACATTGATGCATCTTAAAATTGAAGACTTCCCTTTATTTTCAGAGGTCATTAATTTAGAAAAGGTATATTGTTGATTTATGGTCACTGTTATACCCATACTTGATAGAAAAGATCACTTAGTGCATGAAAAAATCACTAATCTACCAACTTCAATCTTCTAAGGAAGTTTGTTGTTAAGTAAAATTTATCAGTTTACTTATCTTTAATAATAGCTCTATTTTTTGAGCTCCTTATTGATAATGCATACATATTATGTTAACAAAAAATCCACCGCTCTTTGGATGATCTCCTAATTATTGTACAATTCAATGCTAGCTGTACTTTGGCAGGATATTTTCCAACCCTAATAAGTATCTCATGGTTGTAGTTGTCCTTCAATTTACATCTCACACCTTCGACAGATTTCTTCACATCGATTTCCGTTCATATTTTCGCTAAGCTGACACATGCCGATCCACTCAAATTTTGTTCATATGTTCATATGGAATGGGTTGTCCATGTAATAATTATGAAGCTAATAATATTTAATGATGCTTTCCCTGATTGGACTCTTTGCATTGTTATTCTCGTAAATATAAAGCTGTGTATTCTCTTTTTTCTTCACATAGCGAAGTGTTTGTGCTTCAAATTCCTGGTTTCTTCCTTTCGTTTTATGTTTCTGCTTGGTGCAAAAATAGAGTATGCCCTGCAAAATTTTAGAGTATGCTTGAAGATTTTAGCTTGGGAGAAGGCATTTGAAGATCACATTACAAAGGAGCATCTGTGTCTTGTCTTTAAAATCGATTGCCAACATTGTAAGAAGAGTATCCAACGGATCATTGGTGATGAAATTCTATACCCCCAAGAAAAAATGTTCATTTTTCCTTCTCATCTGGTATCTATTTTCCTCTCCAATGTAGTTGATGTTCTGCAATCCTGGATTCCATTACAAAATATTATGTACAAAACTATAAGGTTGGAATTAATGGATGATAATAAACTTTTGGAGGCCATTCATGAGTATGATCTTTGGAATGGCCATGCTAATGTGGGGGGGTTATTTCCTAAGCACTTTTTGCAGAGTCAAGAGGAGTTTATTTTAATATATGACAGTATAAAATGCTCTTTGCTTCTTCAGATTGTTAGATTCTTCTAGTTAATTTCTAGGAATGTGGGTAGAGTTTTGAGTTTAGAAATGAAGAGTAAAATTTTTACAAAGATGCATGAAATTTGGAAATTCTAGGGCACAACCATGGCACATCAAGTCCATCTTCTGCTAATCAACAGATCATACAATCAGTGAAAGATGATTTGCAACAGGTTTTTTGTGATACACCACCTCCAAGGTTTGCATTTGGACAAGTAAATCATCTGCATCGATCATTTTCTGTATCTATTGAGGGAGTTACAACTTCTTTGGCCTATTTGAGCATTCATGATTGTTCTGATATTGGATCGTAGCCAATGGAAGAATGAGGTGAATTTTTGTACTTGCTTCACCTAAGTTTTGGTCTTTTTTGTAGTATTTTTCAGCCAGTGCATTCCTAATGGCAGAATGAGTTGGGTCCTACAAACTGTTTTTCTTTTCTTTGGTCAACGTGCAAAATTTATGAACCTAAGCGTAGACATTTGAAGATTGAGCAGGGTTTTGCAGAATTGTTCTGTTCAATTTTGGTTAAATATTATAAGGTCGAAGTAAGCTCCTGTTCTATGAAGCTTGATTATGTTATCCATATAGTCCTTACTTTATGTGTAGGCTTTTTTCCTTGTCCAATGTATGGGTTATAAGTTGATTGCTTAGTCTTTTCTATCATGTATATAATAGGTTAGTCATCCTCTTGAGGTATTTGATTTGATGTAACATGTATCGGATGGGGCTCATGGGAGCCAATTTTGTAATGACTCTATATATTTTGCTAGAGGTAGGTCTTTTAGCTCACTGGTCTTCTATTTATTGTAATTTGGGCAAGGAATAGAGGTTTTCTTCACTGGTTCTTTCATCTAGGAGCCCTTGAACCAGGTATTATTATTATTAATATTAATATATTTCATTGGCTTGCCACTTTTGCTTAAAAAAAAATAAAATTACATTTAATAATTAATTTATTAAAAAACTATAATTATAATTATAATTAATTTAATATAATTAAAATTTAAATTACATCTATTTTTAAGATTACAATTACAATTAACTAGAAAACTAACAACAACAAATACTAGCAAAGAGCGGAGGATGATAGTTGGTGTGAGGAGGAGTATGGGATTGACAATGACATGGACACTGGAAGTGAGGAGTTCCAAACCCTTGTGAACCCGAAGCATAAAAAGAAGAATTCTAAAAGCAAGGAAGTGGGCACCATGGACCGGTTGCCTCTCAGGACTGATTTAATGGAGAAGGGATTAATGGGGGAGGACACAACAACAAAAGAAGCTCAGAGCTCTGAGGACAGGGAGATTGGCCTGGAGGTTAATCTTAACACTACTAGTGATAAGAACGAGGAAGAGAATCACTTGAATATTGATCTCTGCATCAATAACAGAATGGAAAGCCTCAAATAAGTGCTCAGCTGGGTGTATAAGGAAATTGATGGCATCAAAACCAAGCAAGCTCAAGAAGCAGAGAAAATCAAGACATTACAATCTTTAGGCTCCAAAAAGTTTAATTCCCTTCCAGAATGTCTCAGTGAGCTCACCAAGGTGATTGGTAACACTGAGGAGATTATCAATGCCAACCGCAAAAGCTTTCTTGGCCTGGAAAACAAAGCAGGAGAAACTGAAAAGAGACTTGATGGTATTGAGAAAACGCTCAAAAAAATAGGGGAACAAAGCCACAAGATTCTGAAGGCTGCCTTGGCCAGCATGAAAGCCCTTATCTACAAGCTAGAGAACTACCAAGGGGATAAGGTCGCGGTGGGTATTATTGATGTTAAGGATGACACCCCAGATGACAGGGACACAGGGCTAGGGAGAAGAACGAGAGCAAGCACTAAAAGGATGCAAAGCCATAGTAAGGAGATCAAGGAGATTAAGCGGGCAGCGGACAACATGGAACAGATGGAGCTTGAAGTGGCGGAGATGCTTTAGAAATTAACCTAAGCTTGGACTACTGTCGGTCTTTTTTTGGTCTGTAATCCGCATTCTATAGTTTGTTGGTGTTTGGTTTGCCGGCTGTCTTTCTTTTGTTTGCTGTCTTTTTGCTATGTTGTAATGTTTATCTTTTGATTTTCTGACTGTACTGGGTTTTAGGGACCCATCAAAACCTGTTTTCCCATATTAAAAAACAACAACAAATACTAGCAACTACGTGGTGCTTGTTAGAAGTTTAAGATTCCTCTTATTAGAACTTCATTAAATGTAAGGTAATTGATAATAAATTATTAGAGGTGATAAAAAATAATGTGGTTAATAATTGAATATCTAGATAAATACAGGTAATGAACATCAAATAATTTGATTTAATTTTTATTTTTTATTTATTTTTGAATAAACTAAATCATATGTACTAGGATATATGTCTTAAATATAATCTAGATATAAAGTATGTGGAAAGATATAAAAAGTTTGATTTTAAGATATACATTGAAGATAAAATGTATCTAATGTATATAGATTAATACTATTTTAATTGTATATATAACTCTATATTTTTAATGAATAAATGTTATTAGTAATATTATTTGTAATACTTTATTATCTTATATTAGGATTATATTATATATAATTAGTATTACTATTGATGTTTGAAATAATGGTAGTATTAGGTTTAGTTTAGAATTTTATTTGAGATAGGTTAGGATTGAAGTTAGATTTGTGTTAGCATTATTCAATTAGAATTATTTTGTAATCAAATTTAAGATTATGTTTAAACTTGGTTTGCATCTTAATATTAATCTATTAATATTATAGTTATATATATAATTATAATATTATAAACTTAATGTTATATATATAATTAAAATACTTTAATTTGTGAAAAATATTGATAATATTTTTAATTAAAAACATAGAGGTATATATACAATTGCAATAATATTGTAATGACTATTTAATAAATTTTAGGGTTACATTTAACCTTGAGTTATGTTCTAATAACTGTTAGGGCCTATTTATGGTAAAATTTGGAGTTCAATATAAATTATTGTTTAGCCATGGTGAGGATTATGGTTTAATTAGAGTAAGGGTTAAATCCAATTTAGGGTATTAGTTATTATTAGGGTTCACTTATGTTTGGTTCCAACTAGGATTATAATTAGAGTTTAATAAAAGTTACTTTTTCACTTAGGCTTATGACTAGAGTCAAGGTTTAATTAAAGTTAGACTTAGTTGATTTTTTTTTAGCATTTAGTTAGGTTTGAATTAGAGTTAAAAATTATTAGATTTATAATAGTGTTGAGGGTGAAAGGTATTGTTAGGGTGATTATTAGATATATTTTTGAAATTTTTCTTGACTTTTCTTACCACAAATCAATCATATTTAATAATTTACATAAAACAAATCAACATATATTAATATTGTATTGTACTTAATATTAATTTATTGTTATATTATCTTATATTAAAAGGCCATAGCTGATGAAATTTATATTAATATTTGAAATTTTTTAAAAACATTAGAAATTTTTGATAATTTAGAAACTAACTAGATTGATCATGAAAAACATAAATCAAATGAACAATATAGTTAAGACACTAAAAATAAATCCCCTAAAACCTTAAAACCCCTAACCACCATCCAAAATACTAGGGAGGATAGGGGTACTTGAGGATGAGGAGGGATCCAAATACCCACAACTTGAACTAGAAGAAGGAGGCTCCATTACATTAATTTATATTATCTTATATTATGATTATTAAGATATTTTATTATTATTATTTTATTAAATCATTAATTGCACAATAATCTTAAATATTGTATTTTTATCAATTTATATTGTATTGTAAATAATAATATAATTATAATAATATTAAGTCCTCAAACTACTAGGAATCAGGATACAAAACCTTATTAGGATATGTAATATTCAATCTAACACTTATTAGGGATGTGTATCTAATATAGGCATAGTGAGAATCTAGATATCTAGGAGTGGACTAACAAATTGATAATCCAAGTGACTGGATTGAAGTTTTTTGGTGAGAAAGTCCCTCGATTAAGCCAAAATTATACTTATGAGGATTATATGTCAATGTTCGTTGAACATGGAAATACACTAAAAAGACACAATAATAGTTTTATCGAGAAATATTTACCAACTCCATGAGGTGTTGTAAGTTACCACCTGGAAAAAATTTCATTTTGGAGGGACAGTTTGTGGCTAGACATGTGTATCATTTTCTCCTACTTAGCCACTTAAGACATCAAATATTTGTTAATTTTTCTCAACTTTCATTTTCATCTTTAGAGAAGTCTACTGTAGAAGGGACTAATCCACCCTTACACCAAGGTTTAATTTATGCCTTTTACAATTACTATCTGGAGAATACCTCGTTATCAAGCCCATTCTTCCCATAACCCATAACCCTTCTCAAGACCATGATCAAAATTTATTGCCACCTAATAGCTCCCAAATTAAAATTGTATTCATAGATGAAGCTCCATCATCTTCCAATGCTATTTTCTTATGCAATGGTCTCCTCTTCTTTTCTAAGAGGCAAAAAGTGACGTTGGGTTATTACACACCCCCACCAATGATGGACATTAGCCCTAAATCGACACAAGCTAAATATAAAACATTACTAGTATCCCTTGAAGCTATTGCCTTAAGACTTATGCAATAAAATGTAAAGCTATGACTAGGTCACCTGAGGACAATGCTATTGCTTCCTCTTCCCCTGTCATTGATGTATCTGATAGTTAACATGCCAATGAAGATAGAACCACATTTTTGGGTGAACAAATATCGACGAGGTGATAGACTTATAAAGCACTGAGAGGGGGGGTGAATCAGTGATAGCAAAAACAATAACACTTTAAACCCAGACCAGTAAAAGCAATTAACCACTTTACTTAAGATTTTGTATGCAATCGAATGTGTTATAACAATATTCACAATAAGTAAAAAATTCACCATAACACAAGTGTTTATACGTGGAAAACCCAACTGGAAAAAACCATGGTGAGATGGAACTCACAACCTAACTATCTATAGTAATACGTAATTAACCGATTAAGGTCTACAAAGTGCTGTGTTGGGAGTGAATCCTATTAAAGATCCCAATGCTCTGTTAGGAAATATACTTGGTTAAAGGTAATACCCTATTAGGAGTAGCCTCGGTAGAGCATTTCAAACCCAAACTAATGGATCAGTTGGCTAGAGGATTTGTAAAATGAAGCTTGTTAGAGCTTACCCAATTAGGGGATTTAACTGCTGTAGTCATTAGAATACAATAGGTGATATGTGTTGGCACATGTGCAGAGTTAGATGGCATGATGATATTGTATGTTGTCATTGATGTCAATATGCTGAAGTATGAACTGGTATATTGAAGAAAGCAAACTGGCAAGAGAACCGGTATAATGGTATGAAGTGGACCGGTATGATGATGTGAACCGATATATGAAAAAAGGTGAACCGGTATGTTGGAATGTGAACCGGTATATGCAAAGTTTGTATCGGGGTTTCATTTGATATGACTACCAGTTGGTAGTCTTGGCTTCAGGGTTTCTAGTTGATGCATTCCAAGTCTGTGTAATTTGCCCGACGACATTCTGTGACAAGTTAGCATTGAAATAAAGATGAGATCGCATTACCACGTCAGCCTTGTGTATGCGAAGAATCTTCTTGAGAATCTTGCATGAAGAAGATTGATTCTATCTACCTCAGGAATGTACGAAGTCTCAGTAAATGGTGGAGAGCATGTGATGGGTTATCAACTTCCAGAAGTGGTGAAGAACGAATGATGGAGAATGTCTTGAGATTTGTTCAAGATTGTTTT
Organism: Cryptomeria japonica; assembly: GCF_030272615.1. Taxonomy (NCBI): domain Eukaryota; kingdom Viridiplantae; phylum Streptophyta; class Pinopsida; order Cupressales; family Cupressaceae; genus Cryptomeria; species Cryptomeria japonica. The sequence goes on along the minus strand of NC_081415.1, from coordinate 111,468,591 downwards.
ATTCTATGTAATGTGTTTGAACGGTCAGGATTGAACCAACTGTATTGTTAACCTAGATGCTTAGGGTTTTAGGTTTGGCTACCGACCTAATTTTTATCTATAAGGTTGATGATGATTCTCATTTGAGGTGGTTGGCAAAAGTTGTGTGTGTATCCAAGTGAAGAGATACTTGATTTTTGCCAGATTGGTGCAGTGAGTAGAGATCTGTAGAGTGTGATTGCAGATGTAAAGGAACTGAAGTGGATCTGCCTTGGCATTAAGTGCTATTATCAGATTAGTGTATTACCTGTTGACTTCTAACCATTTTAGCAGTTGGAAAATCCCTTTACCGAGTAGATTTAACAGCCTTTTTGTAAATCCTTTAACAGGGTGACTCAAAATCATTGAGTTCTTTAAATCCTCTGACAAGGTAACCTTTAACAAGGTTTTAACCTCTAACCGGGTATTTAGCCATCCCTTAACCAGGTGATCCCTAGTAGGATCGGTTCCTAACAGAACCTTTTGTAAAGTCTTTAACAGGACTAGGCTCCTAACAGAGCGGACTTCAGAAGAGTTCAAGAACAACTTGTGAGTATTCATCCCCACCGTGGTTTTTCTCAGTTGGGTTTCCACATGAAAATTGGTGTGTTATGTGTGATTCTTTTTCATGTGATGTTTTAATGTTTTTTGTTAAGGGGTAAAGCATGGTGATCCAGTGGTCATTGCATTTTTGATGTATTACTTGCTTAAGCATATGGGTGAAGTTGAGATGAGATGTTAGGTCTGAAGATGATCTATATGAACTAGTTTATGTCTTTCATAGTCATACTATGTGTTACCGGTAGTGCCTTGTTTTAGATCGGTGATGCTGTTTACCAGTTAGTGCAGTCTTTGCAGTTTAAGTTGTTAAAGAAGTTTTTGTGTGTACCGATTCACCCCCCCTCCCAGTACCTGTTGGGTATTTACTGTTCATCATTATTCATCAATTGGTATCAGAGCGTCCTCTAGGTCCTCTATGCTATAAGCTTAACCACTTCAGGAAAAGATCCTATTCTAATGATGAAGAGGGAATGTCCTAAGTTCAACAAAGATAAATTTAAGATATTGAAGGACAAAATGAAGATATACATTAAAAGCATGGGTGTTCAACACTGGAACTATGTTGAGAATACTTATGTTATCCCTACTGGTACTCTCACCGATGATCAAAGAAGAGAAATTCAGGAGAATGGGCAAGTCATGGAAGCTCTTATCAGCAGTCTATGTAATATTAAGTTTATAGATATTTAGGATAAAGACAATCCCAAAGATGTATGGGATACTTTGGAGTCTATCTATAGCGGTGATGAGCATGTGAAGCAAGCTAAGGAAGAAAGCCTTAGAGGAAAGTTTGAAGATATGCGGATGGTTGAAGGAGAGACCATTCAACAATATGGGATAAGGATTAAAACTGTTGTTGGAGACATCAAGAGTGCAGGAGGTACAATGGATGATTCCACCATTGTTAGCAAAGTTTTGAGATCCTTATTACCAATCTATGCAATAAGGGTTGCCGCTATTCAGGAGTTGAGATCTATTGACAAGACAAAGGTATCCCTAGATTCCATCATTGTTAAGTTGACCGCATATGAGCTAAATAGTTATGATGGCAATGTTCAGAAGACTGATTCAGCCTTTAGAGCATCTGCTGCACTATCTAGAAAGGGAAAAGAAGCTAGTACCAACTGTGAACCTAGACAAAGCAGAGATATGGATGATGAGGAGATCCTAATGGAATTTGAAGCTCTTCTAGCCAAGTTACTTCCTAAGGGAACTGGAAAATACAGAGGTAAGCTCCCTTTGAAATGCTTTTCTTTCAATAAGATAGGACACATTGCTGTAAAATGTCCCAATAGTGATAATAAGGACAAATTGGATAAGTTTAAAAAGTTCAAAGGAAGAAATAGGAGAAAGTGTCTTGTTGCAGTTGATGAAGGTGTCTGTAGTACCCCTACTCATTTGAACTTATTAGACTCATATTTTATTATTGGTTAGTTTTAGTGGATACATTACCTTGATGTGTTATTCAAACTTATATGACATTATTTCATGCTTTATTTGGATATGAGATGCATATTTTATTTGCAGTATTTCGGTACTTGTGATTTATGGCATTTTATGGATTATTACTATGTATTGACACTTTACTTTATCTATGAAATGTGGAATTATATGTTGTGTGCCTGTGAGTGTATTGGATGCAAGGGGATGATTTGCAGTTACTCTTGAGGATTTGGATGAGTCAAAGAGTCGATAAATCACTCTTGATAGTCACCCTATTCTTAGAAAGTTTGCTGATGTGTTTCCATTGGATATTCCTGGTATGCCTCCGAAGCGAGACATAGACTTTCATATTGATTTGGTTCCTGGTGCAGAACCTATTTTGAGAGCTCCATATCGGATGACTACTCAGGAGTTGAGTGAGTTGAAGTTGCAGATAGAAGAATTGTTGGCCAAGAGATTCATTCGTCCTAGTGTTTCTCCTTGGGGTGCACCTGCTATCTTCGTTAAGAAGGAATATGGTTCTCTTCGGTTATGCATTGATTACCGATAGCTGAATAAGGTAACCATCCAGAATAGATATCTATTACCTCGTATAGATGATCTTTTTGATCAGGTTAAGGGAGCCAAGGTGTTCTCTAAGATTGACCTGAAATCTAGATACCATCAATTGCGCATTTAGGATGCAGGCATTCATAAGACAATGTTTCGTACTTGTTATGGTCACTACGAGTTCACACTGGTGCCATTTGGGTTGACGAACGCACCTTCAGTTTTCATGAGCCTCATGAATGGAGTTTTTCATACCTACCTTGATCATTTCATCATTGTATTCTTGGATGACATTCTAATTTATTCTAGATCTATGGAAGAGCATGAAGGTCACTTACGTCAAGTATTGCAGTGCTTGAGGGAAAATCAGCTTTATGCCAATTTAGCAAAGTGTGACTTCTTCTAGTCTAAGGTGAACTATCTTGGTCATGTGGTTTCGGGAGAAGGTATATCCATGGATCCTTCAAAGATCCAACCCATTGTTGATTGGCCAGCGCCAACCAACGTTTTAGAAGTTAGGAGTTTTATGGGTTTGGCTAGATATTATCATCGCTTTGTTGAAGGCTTTTCCCGGATAGAACACCCGATTACTTCTCTTTAGAGAAAAGGGAAGAAGTTTGTTTGGTCAGAACAGTGTGAGGTAGCTTTTAGGACCTTGAAGGAACTCCTTGTTAGTGCTCTGATTTTGGCAGTTCCTGATCCATCTAGAGATTTTATGGTATGCATAGATGCCTCTTTGGAAGGTATAGGTGTAGCGCTTATGCAGGATGGATGAGTGGTTGCTTATGAGTCTCGCAAACTCAAGAACCACGAGTTGAACTATCCAGTTCATGATTTAGAGTTGGCAGCTATAGTTCATGCTTTGGTTAGATGGTGACATTTCCTATTAGGGCATCGGTTTGAGCTGCATAGTGATCACCGCAGTTTGTACTATATATTCACACAGCCGAACTTGAATGCTTGACAGCGGAGATGGATGAAATTCTTCTGCGAGTATGATTTTGAGGTTTTTTATATTCAGGGGAAAGAGAACGTAGTTGTAGATGCTTTGAGTTGTAGGCGGCATGAAGTTTCAGCATTGTCCCTTGGAGTAGACTTGAGAGAGAGGATTCTAGGAGTTCTTCCTCAGGATACTTGGTATCAGGATGTTAGAGCCATGATAGAGTCCGGAAGGCCTTTAGAGGGTAGATTTTCAGGATATAACTTTGAGGAAAAGGGACTTCTTCGTCACCTTGGACGGATCTATGTACCTGCTTTAGAGGATCTTTGTGTTTTGATCATGACTGAGGCCCATCGTGCACATAATTTAGCACATCTAGGTGTCAAGAAGATGCACACAGATCTTAGATAGATTTATCATTGGGCTCGTATGAAATGCGACATTGCTGATTTTGTGTCGAAGTGTTTAGAGTGTCAGAGGGTGAAAGCAGAGCATCAGCACCCAACAGGGCTTTTACAACCTAATTTGGTACCAGATTGGAAATGGGATATCATTTCCATGGATTTCATTGTTGGATTTCCCATCTCTTCACGTCATCATGATGCCATCATGGTCATTATTGACAGATTGACTAAGGTTGCTCACTTTCTTCCTATTCGAGCTTCCTATATGGCAGCAGTGGTGGCACGAGTCTTCTTGGATGATGTAGTGAGATTGCATGGGATTCTGAGGCGGATCATCCCTGATAGAGATCCTATCTTTACCTCAGCATTGTGGACCTCACTTCAACATGCTTTAGGGACTCAGTTGAACTTTAGTTCAGCTTATCATCCAGAGACAGATGGTCAGACAGAGTGAGTGAATCAAGGTTTGGAGGACATGCTTCGCATGTATGTTATGGACCAGCAGTCGAACTGGGAGGATTATATCTATCTAGTGGAGTTTTCTTATAATAATGGATATCATAGCTCCATAGGTATGTACCCCTTTCAGGCATTGTATGGTCATCCTTGCCGCACTCCTTTGAGTTGGGATTGGCTAGAGAGCAGGGTGCTTATAGGACCGGATATTCTTTGTGAGATGGAGCAGTAGGTTGAGTGGATTCATGAGCATTTAGTAGCTGCACATGATAGGCAGAAGAAGTATGTAGATGCTCATAGGATAGATCGTCAGTTTTCTGTTGGCGACTATGTGTTCTTGAGAGTGCATCTGTGGAAGAGTCTGATCCATTATGGAAAGGGTTCTAAGTTGGCACCTTAGTTTGTTGGGTCTTTTGAGATCCTTGAGAGGATATGACCTATTGCTTACCGTCTTGCCTTGCCACTGAGTCTATCCCACATCCACGATGTCTTTCATGTTTTAGTTCTTCAACCTTATCATCCTGATGTGACACATGTTCTTGATTGGAACTCTTTGCAGGTCGAGGATGGGCAACTTGCCATGGAGCCTGTGCACATTCTTTAGCATCGGGATTTGATCCTCAGGGGTCGCACCATTGACCAGGTAAGGGTCCTATGGGACCCAAATGATGAGACCTTGGCAACTTGGGAGGATGCAGCGAAGATGAGAGAGCTGTATTCTTATTTGTTTTAGGCTTCCAGGAGTAAGCCTAGTTTTGGGGGGGAGAATTTAGTACCCCTACTCATTTGAACTTATTAGACTCATATTTTATTATTTATTTACTTTCAGTGGATACATTACCATGATGTGTTATTCAGACTTATATGACACTATTTCATGCTTTATCTGTATATGAGATCCATAATTTATTTGCAGTATTTCAGTACTTGTGATTTATGACATTTTATGGATTATTGCTATGTACTGACACTTTACTTTATCTATGCAATGTGGAATTATATGTTGTGTGTCTGCCAGTGTATGGAATGCAAGGGGATGATTTTTCTTCACTCATTTCGGTGAGACATGGAAAGTCACGATTCTCCTTCATCGGTGTGTATGCCGTGTTTTGTATATTGTATATATGCATGTGTGGTTCGGTGATGCAGGATATTGTAGGTACAAGTACCGGGTAGGTACGAGGTATCGTCTCCACCTAGCTTCACAGGTCTGAGCATGCCTTATATTTTCCGATGGAAGTGGAGGAGATAGTAGTTGACCCTATTTTACTCAGTTACATTTGTGTGAGTGTCGTCAGTTGGTCATCCTGTCAGTTTGTTCGGCCTTCGTATTTTGTCGTTTGATCTTTTTATGAGTATTTGCTTGAGGTTTGTTCAGTTTGTGTGTTTTAGTGGATTTAATTAATTAATTAAATTTATGGAGTTATCTCATAGTTGGTGTTTTGAATTATGTATTTTATGCATTGAGATTATAAGTTTTAATTAATTAAAAGAAGTTATTAAATTAAGTTGCAAGCTGCACGATATTAGAAATATATATTTTATTTAAATTTTAGTGAAAAATAAATTAGATTAATTTCATTTATTGTTTCCTAGAATTTTAAATAAATAAAAGAATAATAGAATAAATAAATAAATGAATAAAAAGAATTAATTAGAATTAAAGTATTGCTTTAATTTCTTTATTTAGAAAATTAATTAATTTGCATGAGAAAAGAAAAGAGATAGAAAATGATTTTTATTTATTGCATGTTAACTTATCCTTTGTTAAAAATTTAGAAAAGAAAAGAAAATTGCTTTTATTACTAAAATTAAATATTAGGGTTTTGGGGAAAAATATATGCAACCTAGAATTTTAGTTTAAAAGGGGAATAGGTGTTTTATTTTGAAAAAAAAACATAGGAAATAGGTCAGAGATTTAGGTGAAGAGAAATTTATTTGGAAGCTTGTTGAAGGATTGGTTCTCTTCTACAAATTTCTTCCAGGAAAGCTATACCAGGTTGGGTGGCTTCTTTTGATTGTTTGTTTTAAAGAAAATATTGTATTTCTTTCCTCTTTTTGAATGATGTGTGTGTTAAGATGTTTGTCAAATCTAAAATCCTATCTGATTATTTCTTGTTCTTGGCTAAAGTCCATTCCTGAAATTAGTTTCTAGTTTATGGAAAGAAGTTATTTCCTGGGTGTTTGTAGATTAAATTTTGAGAAAATTGGGAAAAGTTATTATGGCAAATTTTGCCAAATTTTTATTATGCATGGAAATTGCAAGATTTGGGAGGAATGGGATTTACCAGAGAAAATATTTCCTCTTGTTTGATTTTTGTTTCGATATTTGGCTATGGCAGTCCTTTTTAATATTTGTGTATCTCTGTGATATTATTAGTTATTATAGAAATAAATTTAATCATTAATTAAATTTACTGTGTTATTAAAAGTTAAGGGAAATTATTTTATTATATTTTGGAGAAATTATGTATTAATTAATTTCCCTATAAATAATTTTTTTTGGAAATAAATTTTGGGTTGAAAATAGAATTTACTGGTTTTATAGGTTATTGTATTTTAAAAAAATATTAAAAAAAAAACAAAAAAACAAAAACATCGGTAGCCACTATCGATGGTAGTACGGCTACCATACAGTAGTAGTACTACCGACGGTAGTATGCTACCGGCAGTAGCATCTGCTACCATAAGGTAGCAGTGCTACCAGTGGTAGCATGTGCTACCTATGGTAGACGTGCTACCATACATAGCAGGGGTAATATTAAATTTGCTTTCCTTGGGTTATTTTGTGCAGACCAAGATGTGGTATTTTGGTTTTCTGTGTAGGGTTATTAAATTGGACTTTTAAATTAATTTATTATATATATATATATATTTATTTATATATATATATATATATATATATATATATATTTATTTTTATATATATATATATATATATATATATATATATATAGTTTTGTTATTATGGGCATTATGTTAATTAATATTGTTTTAATACTGTGAAAATTAATTCATATGTTTATATATATATTTTGTAATATGGTTATTCCCAGAAAAGCTTATATTTTAGATTCTATATTTATGCTTGGAAATACATTAGGAGATTAATTTTTATGTGATTGATTTAACCTTATTGGACAAATGACAAAATTGATTTCTTTGTATTAATATAGTTGTATTTTCTTATTTTCTAGAAAATCTTTAATTGCAAGTTATTTATGCTTTTGGCTGTTTAAAGAAAAGATTGCTTGTATTAGGATCTTGTGTAATTGGTATTTGAGGTCAAGCTTAATTTCATTGTAATTCTGGTTGAGTTGTCATTATGTCATATGTTATTATATCTCCTTGGTCAAGTGTTGTTGTGTAACCTCGTTGATGTGAGCCATTGTGTGTTTTGTTCTAAATGGTCAATCTTGGGTTAGTGATTGTGTATCCTTCACCTGTGGTTTGTTAGGATTAGTTATGGTTGTATGTTTCACCATATAGTTCTTGTAGAGAGACCTTTCCTATTAGTGTCCTTTGAGAGAGAGTGGCTTTCAAACGGGGGCTATGCCCAAAGTGGATGGCAGGATAACCCCTCAAAAGTTAGTTAAAAAGTGATAACCTAATAATTGATTAGGGGGTGGGTAGAAAAAATATTAATTAAGATAATGTACCTCATGCATAGGTGAGTGCTAGTACAGGGCTCATAATGTTGCGAGAAGGCCTGGAATGGCAAACTTACCACCTTGTCTTCACAAAAGGATTGGTAGGGTCCGCATGAGACTTAGATGGAGCCGGAGGTTTGGGATAGGTTACCAGGATAACCCAAGATGGGGACAGGGACTTATGGAGGCCTACTAGGGTAACCAGCATAAGCCATGCAATGACACTCTCTCCTTAGAGTCACTAGTGTTTGTGAGTTGAGTCACATGGATGTTTGCAGAGTCATGTAGTTCTTTCATACTTGTCTTACTTTTGCTTGCTTGAGGGTTTCTACTATCTCCTAGCATGGTGGGGTGGTTCCATTTTGGGATCACATGGTCGGGTGGTAGTGCCACTTCCCATCAGATGTTATAGATTGTATCTTTGGGCGAGGAAAGGCTTCATTGGTGTTTCTTGGTTTTTGATTGATGTACCGGCTCATGTTCGTGATCTTTGTTCAGTTGAGACCTTTTGGTCATTGTATCAGACTTTTATGTAACCTTGAAATTGTAACTTTTGGATTTCGTGGTATTTTTGGAAGCCATGTATTTATGGATATTGTAATATTATGTCGGTGGAATGTATGTTAATTCAGTTGCTTTGATCTTTTGTATAGATGGTTTATGGATAAATAAATGCTTTGAAATACTTTGGTTCTTTCATTTTGGAATTTAGATTTATGTGTAGGTTTTATCTTAAGCATTTAATTTATCTAATTAAATGGAAAATTGGATTAACCATGGTGTTAATATAATTTGTGAATTAATCATCATTGGTAAACATTAGGAAATCATGTGTTAGACTTCCGTTGTGTTATTAAACATCCTATTGTTATAATTAATGCACTTAATCTTTAAAAAAAAAAATTATTTCACCCTTTAGTTGCCTAGTTGTGTTGTTTTCCTTTAGGGTTCCTGGCAGGGCATTATAGTGTCACTGATGATGAATCGGAAGATGAAGAAAGCGAAGACATAGTGTTTGTAGCCATCAAAGAAGAAGTGTCAGACAAGAAGGCTCTTGTCTCTCGCTTTGATAATTATAATGAGTGGATTATTGACAGTGGTTGTTCTCACCACATGACTGGTGACCGGAGAAATTTTCTGTCTCTGGAAGAGTATGAAGGAGGTGTAGTCCGATTCGGTAATGATGCACCATGTATGGTAAAAGGAAAAGGGTCCATCTCTCTAAATGGAAAAAAAGTTCTGATAATGTGTATTGGGTAGAAGCTCTCAGGCATAACCTTTTGAGTGTTGTTCAACTAAATGATAAAGGACTCACTCCGCAATTCAAAGAAGGAGTGTGAAAAATAAAAGGAAAGAGTGGTGAACTGATGGCCACCGGTATGCAGACCAAAGGTAACTTATTTCAGTTAAATACAAATTTCAATCAATGTCTAATGGCTAAGTTTGATGACAGTTGGATATGGCATAGGAAACTCTACCATGTAAATTTTGATAATATTGTGAAGGCTAGTAAGATCAAAGCAGTTAGAGGATTGCCTATGCTGAACAAACTGGAGAATCCTTTGTGCAAAGAATGCCAACTAGGGAAAATGTCTTCCTTAACCTTGAAAGGTAAATCTTTCACAACAAATAATTTACTTGATCTTGTGCATACTGATTTGTGTGGTCCTATGAAAACTAGGATTGTTCAGGGAGATAGGTACTTTATGATTCTTACTGATGATTACTCAAGAATGATGTGGATCATATTCTTGAAAGACAAGTCTGAAGCTTTTGGAAAGTTCAAAGCCTTCAGAGCACTAGTTGAAAAGGAAAGCGGTAAGAGGATCAAATGCCTTAGAACCGACCAAGGAGGTGAGTTCACTTCTGGAGAATTCAATAAGTACTGTGAAGAGAACGACATCAAGAGGCAATTGTCTACCCCCTGGACTCCAAAATAGAATGGCCTACCAGAAAGGAACAACCAGACTGTAGTTGAAGTAGCCAGAATGATGCTAATTCAAGGGAAGATTGCTCACACTTTTTGGGGAGAAGCGGTGAGCACTGCAGTCTACACTATGAACTAGGTACTCATCAAGAAAGGTAAGGATAAAACTCCTTATGAGTATTGGACCGGTAAGAATTCTGTAGTAAGCTACTTTAGAGTGTTTGGTAGCAAGTGTTATATCAAGAGGAGTGAACACCAAAGCAAGTTTGATGCAAAATGTGATGAGGGAATATTCCTAGGGTATTCCACCAAGAGCAAAGATCTCAAGTGTTTTAACAATAGGACTTAGAGAATTGTTGAAAGTATCAATGTTAGAATTGATGAAACCTTTGAGAAACCTAAGGAAACTGGTAGTGAGCGAGCATTAGATGAACTAGATGTAATCTTCTTGGAACTGGTTGCAAAACAACCAAGTACCAGTAATAGTGCTCCTACACAAGTAGATGCTGATGAAGAAGAAAAAAAGAGGAATCAATTAAGATCATTCCTAGGTATGTAAAGCTACATCATGATCCAAAGAAGATCATAGGAGATAAGGATGTAGGAATTATTAGAAGAAGAAAGGTCAGAGAAAATTCTTGCATGATCTCTGAATTTGAGCCCAAAACATTTAAAGAGGCACATAAAGATGAAGACTGGATTAAGGCTATGGAAGAGAAACTTGACCAGATAGAAAAGAATGGTACATGGTCTTTGGTACCCAGACCTGAGCACAAATATGTTATTGGCACCAAATAGGTTTTTAGAAAGAAGCTGAATGAAGATAGCACAGTGGTAAGAAACAAAGAAAGATTGGTATGTAAGGGATATGCTCAAGAAGAAGGAGAAGACTATGGAGAAACCTTTTCTCCAGTAGCTAGATTAGAAGGAGTTTGAATGCTTCTTGCATATGTAGCCTTCAAGGGATTCAAAGTGTATCAAATGGATGTAAAATATGCATTCCTGAATGGAATACTTGAAGATGAAGTGTATATAGAACAACCAGATGGGTTTGCCCTATCAGAAGATAGTGATATGGTGTGTAGGCTACATAAAGCCTTGTATGGATTGAAGTAGGCACCTAGAGAATGGTATGAACATTTATACTCCCATCTTGTGTAGATTGGATTTGAAAGAACAAGTGAAGATAGCAATATATATTTGAAGTCAGAAGGAGATCAGATTCTAATCTGTGAAGTGTTTGTTGATGACATAATTTTTGGTGGAGATGACAAGATGAGCCATGCATTTGCAGATGAGACGAAGAAAGAATTTGAGATGTCACTAATTGGAGAGATTAAGTTCTTCATTGGACTACATATTCAACAAATGAAAGATGGTATCTTTATCACTCAATCCAAGTATGTCAAAGAGGTGTTGAAGACCTTTGGCATGGAAGACAACAAACCGCTTGCTACACCGATGATGACCAGTTGTAAATTTTCAAAAGAAGATGACTCAGTATTGGTGAATGAGAAGGAATACTGATCAGTGATTGGTAAGTTGTACTATGTAGTACATAGTAGACCAGACATAGCACATGCAGTGGGCAGTGCTGCACGTTTTCAAAAAATTCCAAGAGAATCCTAGTTGGTAGCAGTCAAGCGGATTCTTAGATATTTGAAGGGAACTATAGATTATGGATTGTGATATCCATACAGTAATGATTTCAATCTCAAAGTGTTTACAGATGTTGATTGGGCTGGTAATGTGGACGACCGGAAGAGCACAACCGGTGGTGCATTCTTTCTTGGTGGTAGACTAGTCTCATGGATGAGTAAGAAGCACAGTTGTATCTCTTAGTCTACAACAAAAGCAGAATATGTAGCAACATTTATGAACTGCACTCAAACAATTTGGATGAAGCATGTATTAAGTGGTTTCAAAGTCCCTGTATCTAAACCGGTGAGTGTATTTTGTGACAACACAAGTGCAATTAATATTTCCAAGAATCTGGTTTTGCATGCTAGAACCAAGCACTTCGAGCTCAAGTATCATTTCTTGAGGGAGAAAGTTTAGAACAAAGAGGTTGTATTGGAACATGTTTCCAGTAAGGAATAGTTAGCAGATATATTCACCAAGCCTCTACCAAAGGCTACATTTACCTATTTAAGAGGTGAATTAGGGGTGTTTCCCTTTCAAGAGGTGAAATAAAGGTATGTGCTCCACATCAGTCAGGTATTGCATTGCCAAATCTTTCACGATTGGTGTGTTGAAGGATGCTACTCCTCAGGGGGAGAAGCATAGTGGAACATGGATGTCTATGCCTCCACTTTGGCATTGTTGTCAAAGTGGGAGAAGATGTGAAGCAGAGAAGATATCTATAGTATTAAGGACATATAATATGGAAGAGATTGGGAGAAGATGTGAAGCAGAGAGATATCTTTGTATATTGCCATCAATGCCAAAGGGGGAGATTTTTGGCATATGTGCAGAGTTGGATGACATGATGATATTGTATGTTGTCATTGATGTCAATATGCTGAAGTATGAACTGGTATATTGAAGAAAGCAATCTGGCAAGAGAACCAGTATGATTGTATGAAGTGAACCGATATGATGATGTGAACTGGTATATGCGAAAAGGTGAACCGGTATGTTGGAATGTGAACCGGTATATGCAAAGTTTGTATCGGGGTTTCATTTGATATGACTACCGGTTGGTTGTCTTGGCTTCAGGGTTTCCAGTTGATGCATTCTAAGTCTGTGTAATTCAACTGACGATATTCTGTGATGAGTTAGCATTGAAATGAAGATGAGATTGCATTGCCACGTCAACCTTGTGCGTGTGAAGAATCTTCTTTTGAATCTTGCATGAAGAAGATTGATTCTATCTACCTCAGAAATGTGTGAAGTCTTAGTAAACGGTGGAGAGCATGTGATGGGTTATCAACTTCCAGAAGTGGTGAAGAACGAACGATGGAGAATGTCTTGAGATTTGTTCAAGATTGTTTTATTCTATGTAATGTGTTTGAATGGTCAGGATTGAACCGACTATATTGTTAACCTAGATGCTTAGGGTTTTAGGTTTTGGCTATCAACCTAATTGTTGTCTATAAGGTCGATGTTGATTCTCATTTCAAGTGGTTGGAAAAAGTTGTGTGTGTATCCAAGTGAAGAGATACTTGATTCTTGCCAGACCGGTGCAATGAGTAGAGATCTGTAGAGTGTGATTGCAGATGTAAAGGAACTGAAGTGGATCTGCCTTGGCATTGAGTGTTGTTATCAGATTAGTGTATTACCTGTTGACTTCTAACCATTTCAGCAGTTGGAAAATCCCTTTACCAGGTAGTATTAACAAGCTTTTTGTAAATCTTTTAACAGGGTGACTCAAAATCATTGAGTTCTTTAAATCCTCTGACAAGGTAACCTTTAACAGGGTTTTAACCTCTAACTGAGTATTTAGCCATCCCTTAACTGGGTGATCCCTAGCAAGATCGGTGCCTAACAAAACCTGTTGTAAAGTCTTTAACATGACTAGGCTCGTAACAGGGCAGACTCCAGAAGAATTCAAGAACAACTTGTGGGTATTCATCCCCACCATGGTTTTTCCCAGTTGGGTTTCCACATGAAAAATCAGTGTGTTATGTGTGATGCTTTTTCATGTGATGTTTTAATGTTTTCTATTAAGCGGTAAAGCATGCTGATCCAGTGGTCACTGCATTTTGGATGTATTAGTTGCTTAAGCATATGGGTGAAGTTGAGATGAGATGTTAGGTCTGAAGATGATCTAGATGAACCAATTTATGTCTTTCATAGTCATACTATGTGTTACCGGTAGTGCCTTGTTTTAGATCGGTGATGTTGTTTACTAGTTAGTGCAGTCTTTGCAGTTTAAGTTGTTAAAGAAGTTTTTGTGTGTACTGATTCACCCGCCTCCTCTCAATACCTATTGGGTATTTACTGTTCATCATTATTCATCAGTATGATCTAGAAATAGCACATCTTGCTTGTATAGATCCTTTTCTACTCACTGAATACTGCATAACCAACATACTCTGCAATTTGCATCAACTGTAACTCTTAACACAACTTGGATCTTTCATCACAAAAATATTTCATCACAATGTCTTTTTATAGACATTAGATTTCATGTCGGCCTCAAGAACCTCATCACAATTTCCTAGGTTCAGTGTATCTGGAAAATCTTCCATAACACATCATAGATCACCGCCAAAGCTGTACGTTAGAGATAACTCATCACATAATCTGTGAAACCGATTTGAACATCGATACCGGTTGAGTGTTAACCACTTCAAATTCATATACTGATTGGCCATCATTCATCTTCTTGTCGATCTCCGTTGCATCTCGAAACTGGTGTCAGTGGAATTGACCAAAACCAATTGTCATTCCTGCATATATCGATTGTCTACATATACCAGTTGGACTTGTCTATACAAATGATATTGGTTTGCAATACAAAGACTTAGGAGTTTTACTGGTTGACTTAACTAATATGTGTGTGTATATGTGTTCCATCAATGATAACACATAAAGTCATCCAATACAAAAATCATCATCAAGCCAACAATCTCCCCCTTTGGCATTGATGGAAACACTTAGAAAATTTTGAGACAATGAAGTGTGCTTACAAAAATGTAGAGACTCCACCTTAATAGTACATACAAAATTTTACATCACATACATATTTCTACTCCCCCTTTGACAACAATGCCAAATTGAAAAGTTAAATCAAAATTTGCATCAAAAACTACATAAATATAAGAGTTTTTCTAATGGAAGTCTTAAGAAAATGTTAGTGAAATGAGACTTCATCTATGCAAAATCATTATCCCATGTCTCTTATAATGTTTCAGTGATATCAATAGTTTTCATAACTTGTGCAGCAAATTCTTCCATTGCATCCACTATGCCCATCTTTGGTGTAGCCAAAATTGCTTCAGAATCCTTATATGTCCTCTGTAGAATTTCAAGTTGGGGATCAACTGGTTCTTCAGTTATTTCAAGGATCTAACTCGCTCAACTTGTTCAAAATCATAGACATCTAACATATGTTGCATAATATTAAACAATTTGCCAAAATCTAAAGCTGAATCCTGTATAGGGTTATATGCAGCACTTATCTGCTCTAGTTCTTTCTCTATTTCTTCAAGCTTTTGCTTCAAATCATAATAGAAGAAATAAACTTTAGATGTATTGGCCAAAATTTTACCGCATTTTTCTATAGCGGTTCTCAAAAGATCTTTTTTCACAGATAAATCAATCTTGCCTTTATCTATATCTGACATTAGTTTCTCTCCCCTTTTCTTCCTATAACCTTTTTCAGCTAAGGCATGAGCTACCTCTTCAAGCAATTTCATTTTGTCAGTAGCATCAGTAATCAGCCCATCCAAGCTTGGAAATAGGGGTAGACAAATTACCAGTGTCAGTCTCTGGTAGGAGACTTGACAAAATGTCAACAACAATCTGAATTGTTTTTGCTTATTTTCTATGCTCTTTCAATCTTTTCTTTTGATCCCTAGATTGCATAACAAAGGAAATCTCCATAAGTTCAAATGCGCTCAATTTTTCCACATCAATTGGACCTTGTATACTGATTGAGTCCTCATCATCATTAGTTTGCTACTTCACCTTTTCTTTTTCCTTTTCATCTTTTTTCTCTGCTATCTTCTCCTTTGTTTTCTCTTTCTCTTCATCCTTTTTCTTTCCAGTCTCCTTCTCTTCAACCTCTTTCTTTGGTTTCTTTTTCTCTGCTTCTTTGTTCCTCCTGTGTAGCTATAGTGACCGGTGGCAATTGACTTTCAACTTGGTATTCTTTATCCGTTGGCGGTTGGATATCCACACTTGGTTCATTGACCGGTGCTTCAACTACTTCCTGTGTATCAGTAATGCCTGGTCGCTGTTCAGTTTCCTTAACTGGTTCAATGACATTGTTAGTTGTGTCAACAATGTCCTGGATTTCTTTTGTGTCATCTATAAAGAATATAACTGGTGGAGAACTAGTGTCATCCTTATTCTTGATAGGATAAACAACATTCAGTGTAATAAAATCTTCAGCATCTAGCTTTGGTGGAGCTCCAGTCTCAGTTTGACCAGGTTTATTATCATATCCTTTCAAAAGTGCATGCATCCTTTGAATAGCCTTTGCTTCCTGATGAGTATCATTTTCAACTTCCTTAATTATTCCTACCAATAGTTTCATTCTCCTTGATCTTGAATTAAATTGCCCTTTAAATTTAGCAAGCAATGGTAATAATTCATCTCGAGACAACTCAGGAAAATATTGAATTAAAAATCTATCAAAATAAACAGTTATGTCATGAGATTCATAAGGAAATCCCTGATTCTTTATATTCAATTCTTGAAAATAAATGGCAAATGGTTGTAGATCAGGACATCAATAGAATTATTTTTCTTAGGGATTTCCCCTACAGATTTAGATTTCTTACTGGTTGCCTTTAGCTTCTTCTTCTCTTCATCAGACTCAGTTCCCTCAGATTCTTCTTGAAGAATGAGATGTCTGCCTCTCTTCTTTGTTTTTGATAAAGATAAACAGGTTTTACATGGACCTAAAACCAAATTTTTTACATAAATCGGCCATCAGCCAAACATACATGAACCAACATCAAAATAGGGGAGCACCCTCGAACAGTCACGAAAGCAAAAGAGACGTAGACAAGCAAGACAAAACAAAAGAAAAACCCTCAATTAAGAGAGTGCACCACATCCTTGTTCTTCTAGATGGAAATCTTGTTGATTTCCTCCAGCTCCTCCATAATGAATCTGGAGGTACCCTTGTGGTTGCTCCTTCTTCTGGTTTTGGAACTAGGACCAGTGGTTTTGTTGTCTCTAGAAGCCATATCTTCCCCTCCAAGATCTTTCAATGGTTCACTGTGGTAGGATCTATAATCAGCAACCATGGCATTGATCTTTTCAAGCCCCTCTATAATGTTGTTCATGGCTTCTTTTCTTATGTCAACCAGGTTCTTGAGGTTTTTCTTTATCTCCACCATAGAATGTTCCACCTTTTCAATTCTATGTTCATGATTGGATTTCATCACCTTGATGTCCTGGGAGAGCTTTTGGGTCATAATCATGAGTTTCTCCGATTTGCTAGGCTCAGGGGAAGCAGTGAATATTTCAACAATCTCTTTAACCCCCACTTTGAGGGAATCAATTTCTCGCTCCACCCACTTCCAGCATCTCTCCTGGCTTCTAGTAGCTTCCATTACCAAGTTCATCAGATTACCAGTCCTCTGTATCCTACTATTCTCTTCTTCGGCCATCGTCTCCTATATTTCTTTCACGACGTTGATGGAGATGTCCAATTTTATTTCCTGATCTGAATTCTTCAGACCATAGTCCTTAGCTGCCAACTTCTTCTTTTTAGAGAGGGGCTCGGCCTTAGAAATCAGTTTTGCTGGTGGTTTTATATTTGCTAGCCGCCCATCTGGGAGGATTCTTATTGCTAAATGTCCCAGGGGTGACCATCATCTCCCCTTCTTCCGCACATTTATAATCAAGGTCATCAAGAGGAATGACACCCCCACAATCCTCCAGATCCATATCTGAGTCAGAGACATCCTGGATATTAGTCTGATGGTCAGTCTCAGTTAGAGAGGGCACAACTTTAAGGGGCTTAGCATACCCCATGATGTGCACAATAAGCCCTTCATGGAGAACAGGGTTGTTTGGATTTTCCAAGATATTTTTTAAAGAGGAGGCCAGAAAGAAAGGACCAGAAATGATTTTACCATGCCTAAAATGATTCAAAATGGTAAAGTGATAGGAAAAGATGCTGTCATATCTACCATCAAGCATAATATACCTCTTTATGAACTCGCCCATGTCAGCCTATGGATCCATAAGATCTTTCCTATTGTAGCCGCCATCAGCCATCTTGGTGACTCTAGAGCGCTCCTTGTCTTTGTCAAAGAAACTCGTCAAGTCCTCCTCCCGAGTTTTCCTAAACCTATAAAATCTTCTTCCAGTCATCGCCACCAAGGTTCCATAAGCCCTTAGGATCCCTTTTTTCCACCCATTGGCAAAGGCCTCTGTGAGCAAAGGAGAAGGGCCATGAAGTCGATCCAGGAAGGGGACAATTCCCCCATCAATGATTTCCTGCCATACATCCTTGTTTTTCTTCCATTTCTCACAAGTAGATGGTTCTTGCCTATTCTTGTCCCCACCCATTATGCTCTTGGTCACCAAATAGCAAAAAATGGGCCACACTACAAAAGGCTCCAAGCAGTCGCAGGAAATGGGCCACACTAGAAAAGTCTCCAAACAATAGCAAAAGATGGGCCACACAATAAGACATAAAATCTAGGCATCAAGAAAGTTTCTAGATCTTCGATTAGGGAAAACCAAAATGAGTCGTTTCCCCATCAACTCTATCAAATCATGATGAACGATCATTGATTAACGTAGGTTGGCGTAATCATCATGGGCCAACTCGCATAGGTTTTTGGGGAATGAATCCTACTAGTCCACCATTTGGTCGCCATTTATCCCACCACCAGATTGGCTAGTAGATCTGCGAGATATTGAAATTTTCCAACTCATTTATTATATCACGACAATCCTTGATCAGATTAGCTATCGTCCAGCTAGCATCTGTGCGTCCACTCAGACAATTGACAATGTTTAGTGAGTCAAACTCCAACTAGCCTTTTGTACAGCCTTCTTTTTTAGCCATGTCTAACCCAATGCCACTGGCTTCCGCATAGTGGTTAGACTGGGTGCCCAGAGGGAGCCCCACCATAGAAACCAGCAGACTAGAATGATTCCTAGCCACTCCCCTGCACCCGACCGACCAAGGATTTCCTTTAGCTGCCCCATCCACATTGATTTTGATCCAACCCATAGGGGGAGGATGCCAAAGAACATTTTGTTTGCATTGCTTGGTTTTATGCATAGGAATGGCCATATTCTAGTTAATTTTCCACTGATTGATAGTATCCCAATCCTCCTAGAGAGTAGGGAGGGGATGATTGTTCTTTCTACTAGGACAATAGTGCAGAAAATTTCCTTGGTAGAAAAGAGAATTTTAATAGCCACAACAAATGTAGGAGTTTCCAAATCCCTAAAAACTCTATTGTTTCTTTCTTTCCAGATGCCCCAGGCAAAATGTGGAAGAGATAAATTCTAGAGAACTACCAAAGCTTGATAATCAGAGGGGAATTTCCATTCAAACCACATTCTATGGACAGTGTTAGGGAAGACCCAAACAATGTTTCAGATCTTAAGGAAGTGATTGTAGATATCCTTGGCAAAGGCGCAATGAAGTAGCAGATGGCTAGCATTTTCCTCTACCTCTTTCCAAAGAAAATATCTATTGGTAAGAGGAATACCTCTTCTGCAAATAGTGTTGATGGTAGAGATCTTACCCTACATAAACAACCAGAAAAAAATGTTAATTTTAGGAATTAAATGCTTGTTCCAGATACCAGCCCAAAAGGGGGGGGGAGAAGCTTCTGGAGATGAACTTACAAGCATCAGCAACCTTGAACTTCTAGAACACTTCATCATCCCCTTGAGAATGAGGGATGTGAATACAATTCAACTGAGGTTGCATAGGTAATAGAGCATTATCCATAGAGTTGAGGTCCAACCAAACTCCATCTCTAAAATAATCAGCCACCCAGACACCAATTTTTCTAAGATGTAATTCTTTGAAGGGAGGATCCCAAACAGAGTCTGATAGGGGGCCATCACCAGTCCACAAGTCATCCCAAAATCCAACTTTGGAACCATTCCCCAACATCCATCTGCAACCATGCAAGGGAGGAGCCATAGAAATTGCTCCATAAATCAAAAACAACATTGGGAAGATCATAATTTTCGAGAGTGTTTTAGATATCCAGAATGTGTTATTTATGTTTGAATATGTCAATCCATTTAGTATTCTCT
Source organism: Cryptomeria japonica (assembly GCF_030272615.1). Classification (NCBI taxonomy): domain Eukaryota; kingdom Viridiplantae; phylum Streptophyta; class Pinopsida; order Cupressales; family Cupressaceae; genus Cryptomeria; species Cryptomeria japonica. The sequence goes on along the minus strand of NC_081415.1, from coordinate 111,448,728 downwards.
TTAAGACATCTCCATAGCTGCTTGGCCATCAGGGCTTTATTGAAATCTCTAAGATTTTGGATGTCCAGTCCCCCCATGGATTTGGGAAGGTAAACTTGATTCCAAGCCACAAGATGTAATCTATTCTTAGATTCAATTCCAGTCCACAATTTTTTTTTTTGAATTCTTTCCAGTTTAGCAGCAATTTTGGCTGGGATTTCTAATAAGCTCATAGCATAAATTGCGAGGCTCTGAAGCAAGGCTTTGAGCAGCCAGAGTTTACCAGCTTGGCTTAACAAAGCGCCTTTCCACCCAGCCAACTTGTTCAGGAATTTGTCTATAAGATTCGCCCAAAAGGATTTTGGAGTCGGACCATGGTAGAGAGGAAGACCTAAATAGGAGTCAACCAAAGATCCCACTTTATAGCCAATAATCAAGGCAATATTCATTTTCTTGTGTTTAGGGGTATTAAAGAAGAAAATGGAGCTTTTAGCCAAGCTAATTTTTTGCCCCGAACCATGTTCATAGATATTCAGAGTCTTTTTTAAATTCTTAGCTTCTTTAACCAAACTTTCCCCCATCAACAGAGTATCATCGACAAATTGTTGGTGAGAGCATGTGGAGGCCTGAGAGGAGGGTCGTAAGCCCATATTGCCATTTCTGACTTCCCTGTGAATAATTTTACTAAGAGCTTCACTCATCAGAATGAAAAGGAAAGGGATAGAGGATTTCCTTGTCTTATGCCCCTAGACACAGAGAAGAAACAAGAGGCAGATTCATTAATTAACACATAAAATTTTGGGGTGGAAACACATTGCCCAATGATCCGGATGAAGTTATTTGTGAATCCAAAATCCCTAAGGATTTCGAGGAGAAAGCTCCAATTGACTCTATCAAAAGCTTTCAACAGGTCCAATTTCAGAAAAAACCAAATTTTTTATTGATAGAAAGGGAGTAGATATTCTCATGCACCACAATAACAAAATCTAGGATCTATCACCCAAGGACAAACCTAGTTTGATGTTTATAAATTAAAGAGGGGATGATAATCTTTAAGCTGAGTATCATAATCTTGGTGAATATTTATAAAGAGAATTGCAAAGGATAATAGGTCTAAAATCCTGAAAAGAGAAGGCGTCAGGTCTCCTAGGGATGAGGACAAGGAAGGTGATGTTCAGTTCCTTCAGGAGAGAGAGGGATCCAAAAAATTCTTGAGCCATAGCGACCACATCAATACAAATAATCTACCAAAAATTCTAAAAGAAAAAAAGAGGGAAACAATTAGGGTCGGGGACCTTGTTACCTTCAAAAGAGAAGACCACATTGCGAACTTCATCAAGAGAGGGAATTTTGGTAAGCTCCAAGTTCATGTCCTGAGATATGATGGAGGGAACTTCCTGCAAGATTTCATTCTGAGCTAAAGGATTAAGAGGGTCATCCATAGAAAGCATAGTAGAGAAAAACCTAATGGCTTCCTGGCAAATCTCATCATGCTTATCAACCCATCTCTGTCTCATCTGAATTTTGTTTATTCTATTAGCAACCCTGTGCTTCAGAGTTGTCATATGAAAGAACTTGGTGTTTTTGTCTCCACTTTTGAGCCATAATGCTCTAGATCTCTACTTCCAAAATTCCTCTTCTTTGGAAATAATGTCATGCAATTTAGTCAAAATTTCAATTTCTTTGTTCGAGACATCTTTATCAAACCCGAAAACTTGAATATGATTTTGAACCTTCTTAAGATCCAGTTTGAGCTTCTCTTTAGCTTTGAAGATATTAACAAAGGAGGATTTATTCCAATGTTGAATATTAGACTTGACATTGGAAAGATTCTTGGTTATACAAAACATAGCCGTGCCCTAGATATCAATATTTCACCACTCCAAAATTTTATCTTGGATTTCAGGGGCCATCAACCATATTTTCTCAAATCTGAAGGGGTATGCCTTTTTGCTAGACAACAGAGTAATCGAGAGGCAGATGGGGAAGTGATTAGATCCAACACGGACCAAGGCATTGAGACGACAGGAAGTCATCCAAAGCCAATCGAGAGAGACAAGCCCCCTATCGAGCTTAACCTAAATAAGATCCTCCCCACTGTGTCTATTGGACCAGGTGAACTTGGCACCAATCAGATCCAGATCCAAAAGGCTCAAAGAGTTGATCATGTCAGCCAAGTCTTGTCTACTATCAATAAAGATAGGAATACCCCTAGATTTCTCTAGATTAGAGAGAGGGGTATTGAAATTTCGCATAAGAACCCATTTCTCATTAGGGAAAAGTGATCTAGCATGGAAAATGGAAGACTAGAGAGCTTTCCTAGCAGATCTCCCATTAGGAGCATAGATGTTGGAAATAACCCAGGAGGATCCATCTTTAAGATTAGAGAGTCTAGTAGCAATGTGATTAGGAGAAGAGCGAACCACCTTACCACATAGCAGTCTCAGATTCCAAAGGGTGGCGATACCTCTTGAAGAACCATCTGCATCTACATAGTGAGCACCGCAATCTCCAAAGATTGCCAGTTTAATTTTTTCCACTTTGCTATCGGTCATTTTTCATTTCTCGGACAAGGAAAATATCAGGTTTATTATCTCTGACCAAATTGGATAGTAGGTCATTCTTGTGGGGGTGATTTAAACCCTTTATATTCCATGAGATGACTTTCATTTAGCATGAGGGGGGGATCCCATCCCCATTTCTGGTAACGTTCTCTGGGCTCCATCTGCAATGGCAACTCAACTCTGCCTATCTCTGCTAACATTATTGGGTGGTCTCCCCACCCCCCTAGATTCTAACCCGCAGTGCGCTTTTTGTTTGTTTCTAGTTAAGACCCCCCTGAGAGCAGAGTGTTTTGGCCAATAGGGGAGTTCCTTCTTCTGTTTTTGGGTTTGACCTCAATAAAAGGAGCGAAGTCCTCAAGAGACGATTCCTGCAAGGGGGTGGTTAGGGGTTTTGACTCAATAGAGCTATCCATATCCACAATCAACTTAATAGGGATATCTTGAGTAGATCTTGAAGAATTTGGGAGAACCACATTAAAACAGGGGGCCTCCACAGTAGGGGATTCCCCAATAATCTCCTCAGGGGACGAGAGGTTCGGGTCAAGGGTAGCAGGAATGATTGGCTTAGATCTAGGTAGAGATCCATCTAGACCAATGGCTAAGTGATTTGAGGGAGGTTTTGCAGCCAGGACATCCATCTTCTCTAAGGGTAGCAAATCATTCCTCTTCCTCCATTCTTTCTTTGGCTTAGTCGGACACTGCCTGACCTAGTGATCCACTTTTTTATAGTGGAAACATGTCAAGGGAATACATTCACACTTCAATTTCTTCACCCATCTACCAAGCTTGGAGAAAAGATATACATCAGAAGGTAGATTTGTAGACTATTTGATGTTGACACACATTCTGGCATAAATCAGTCATCTTTTAGCTACAGTCAATGGGTCGACTGAGATTAGCTCACCGAAGCAAGCTGCGATTCCCACAAATATTTCTTCTCCCCAGAATTCCATGGGTAAACCTAGTAGTCTGACCCAGATAGGGGCTTCATTACATTCCCAGTCTTTGGGATTAAAACCTCGTTCCCACTTTTTAAGGGCTAAAGAGGCTTTGCTTAGCATCCAAGGACCTCCTGCCAAAAAAGATCGGAAGTCTTCTTCATAGGCAAATGAAAAGGAGAAGAAGACACTAGCCATAGCCACAACATCAATTTGACCTTTACCTTCCCATTTCCTATCCACCCAGGATCTAACTACCTCAATATTTGGGCATGGTCCAATAAATTTTCCAACCAAGGCTAAGTGCATGTGAGCCATATTTTGTTCCACAATACAGTCTGGTATAGAGATGGAGCAAGCGCTAGAATCCCGGTCCACTTTATGCAGTACCGAGGAAATGGCCTTCCCTTATGTTTTGTTGCAAAAAGAGAGGCCCATTTCTTGTTGCATTCCACAGAGGGAATCTTATTATTGGGGCCCCATCCAAAGGATCTGGGACCAATTTAGTGGGGCAAGTCATGGGGGAATCCCCTGGACTCCCAAAACTAGCATCAAGTGAATTCAAACCTGAACCTGTTCCTATGTCAACACTTGCTCCTGCTCCTGGAAAGTGCACCATTCAATATAGGTTCCTTTTCAAAAGGGTGCAACACTAGGACTTCTCGGGAGGTCACCCATCCCAGTACTACTCCGGCCCAAGCGCGCTTAACTGCGGAGTTCTGATGGGATCCAGTGCACTAACTGTGTTATAGTCTTCTTCTTTGCATATACTTTGGGTAAATGTTCCTTTTTTATTTGAATACTTCTAATTAGCCTTGTACCGATGGTCACAGAAGCTGCTTGCTCAATTTTCTTCTTTTTCTCCTTGGCACTACTGGGTTGAGCAGGTGCAATCCTTTCTTGATAAGTTCCTAGTATTTTCTTCTTTTTATCCTTGGGAGATACCAAAAGGTTGTTTGCATAATCGATTAGCAAGTCGTAGTTAACTTCATAGCTCATTTCTTCCATTTCTTCTTCTCTAGTTTCAACGGCCTCCATAAGGCAAACATCAGTGGTTATAGTGAAACAAATGTCTTTTTCAAAGTGTTTCACCACTTCATCAGATAGCCTTAATCTCATGCTCTTCTTCTTTTGAAACTCATTAAAATATTTATTCATGGCAACAGGAAATGTGTTCTTCATAGCCTTAATGTTATTCTTGATTTGGGCTGTAATCGGTATGTCCTTGGACCATTGAATATCACCAATTCCTGGAATGAAATTCTAAAAGTAAAAGAATAAACCAATCAAAAATTGACCATATTTGAATGTTTGGCTATTGTCCTTCTTAATTGATTCTAAGTTTAGCATCAATTGACTTCTCATTGCCTCACACAAATCATAATCTACATTCTCTTCCATCATCCTATAGGCGGCATGCATAGTAGCAGACCATACACTGTTCATCCTACTGGAGTGGAATGTCCGATAGCCAATAACCATTGTTGCAAATCTGACTTCTAGATCTGCAATGTTGTTGACCGATATAGCATGACCGTCAGCAATGGTCTTTGTCAAAGCAATAACAGTCTCCTTTGAGATTGTTGTCAATTTTGGTACTTCACTGGTTTGGCAGAAACCAACCACTACATGAATAAATTCCTTTGTGATTGTGTGCAACCTGTCAAGATACATATTACCTCCATGTACACAACTAAGGATAATCCTAAGATTCTCTTCCTCGAAATCTTCAAGAAAATAAGCTGTATTATGAAAACCCTTTTCATAAACCCTAATATATTCGAGTTTGATTTTCCCACTCTTATCACACAAAGATTTAAGCTGTGAATAGATTGCCAATGATCCTAGATCCTCAATTTTACAGCCTATATAACTAGACAAATCTCCTTTAATCAAAACACCATCAGGAACTTGAGATAATGCATTATATGATTCTATTTTATCCGATCCCATAGACTGCATAGCTTCAGCAGTAATCATAAGACTCTCTGCTGGTGTAGATGATGATGCCATTCTAGATAATCTTGATTCGAGAGAGATATTAACAAAAATACCTTATTCCCTTCATGCTGGTAGGGTTTCCAGTTGATCTCTTGTATGCACACCTGATTCGCCTTCCTTCGCTTCAAATCCGATTCAACTTATGATCCGTAGCACAAATCCATTCGCAATCAGCTAACAATGCTCTGTTTCACTCTACAAGTGCTCACAAATTCTTCTTCGAATGCAATTAAGGTAAAAATAACTTAGTAAGACTTTCTTTTATAAACTTACCCACTTCATTAATTACACTACTGATAGGGTAACAAACCCTAATTTACCACTTAACAAACTTGCCTGTACTGGTAGGTATATAATTGATTGGTAATCCTTAGAAAACCTATAGAGAAAAATATAAAAAATTCACATATTACAACTTGAAATGCAAAAATCTCTTGCCATACACTCTTCTAGGGGTCGAGAAACAGATTTACCATTATGCTCCCCTTAGGCTTGTTGAAAAGCTCAGTTTACCGGTATAGCATTCTCCACACTCAGTGAAGGGTTTGATTCTTCTGCTAGCTTGTCCTCACTTTTCTTCTTCCAAATTTTGTTAATCTCCGCTCTGGTTTCTTCAACATGAACCTTGTTCTTTCCTTTCTAATCTTCAGAGTGGTTTACTAGTTTGTTATTCTTTTCTCTATAGAACTTAGCCATGTGTCCTAGTTTGTGACAATAATAGCAAGCCATCCTAGATGCTCTCCAAGGTCCTGCATTACCTCTTCCAGTCCTTCTCCTAAAGTTCATAGCCACAAGACTAAAGTTATTGCAAATTGTACAAATTACATTGGTTACCTTTTCCATCTCATAGGGACTGAACTAGTTGACATAGGATTTTTGTCAATTCATGCTTCTCTAGTTGTCATAAGTCCTTATCCAGTCACCAATAGGTCTTGGATTCATGTGAAGTGTCGGATTGTTCACTCCATATATGCATTCAATTAATCTATGTCCATATATATTTTATGTGTAACAATGACCTTCAAATCCCCTAGACACATCAACAATATAGCCCATGTTCTCATTAGACCTTCTTCTACACACATTAGTAGCATGTCTAGGTTTATGACAGATAAAGCAAACAGGTTTGTAAGCTTTCTTACTGGTAGGCTTCTTAGCCTTAGGAGCAATTTTACCTTCATGCATGTTGGTCTTGGTACCGAGAGATTCTCCTTTCTTAGATGTGTTGAATCCTAATCTAGATGTGTCACCTTTCATTCTCTGAGATTGGATCTATTCATCCAACATAGAGGAGCTCTTGTTAAATTTGTCAAGCTTCCCATTAGCCGCAGTAAGCTCTTTGGTAAGATCTTCATTATGCTTTGTAAGAGTCTCTATAAGAGACATTGCCATCTCAAGATCTAACTGTAATGCTTCTTTCTCTTCCTTCTCCTCTTGCTAATGTTCATGCAAAGCTGCATTCTCCTACTTGATCTTGGAAATCTCATGATCTCTCTCTTTGATCAGGTCTTCATCTACCTTCCTTGCTTCAAGTTCTTGACTCATACGGATTGTTAGGGCTTCAAGTTCTCTCCTCAGGTTTAGATTTTCACCATTCAGTTTCTCCAGTTCTTCAACTAGTGCATCAATATTAGCCTCATCAAAAGAACTATTGTCAGAGATCTCCAGTAATTGCTCAGTCAATTCTCTCCTCTTTACTTGTGAAGCTTTGAATCTACCTCTCAGGGTTTCAAGCTCTTCCCTGGTTGTATCAAGTACTCTAGCCATCTCTCTATAACTCATATCCCCCATACTGACTTTAGGGTTTCCTTCTAAGTAGTTTGGCCTTAAGGAAGTTAGGCTCTGATACCAATTGATAGACTTATAAAGCACTGAGAAGGGAGGGGCAGTGATAGAAAAAAAATGACACTTTAAACCCAGACCGGTAAAAGCAATTAACCAGTTTACTTAAGACTTTGCATGCAATCCAAAGTGTTATAACCACAATAAGTAAAACATTCACCATAACACAAGTGTTTATACGTGGGAAACCCAACTAGGAAAAACCACGGTGAGATGCGACTCACAAGTTAACTATCTGCAATAATAGGTAACTGATTGGTTAAGGTCTACAAAGTGCTCTGTTGGGAGTGAATCTTGTTAAAGATCCCAATGCTCTATTAGGAGCTATACCTTGTTAAAGGTAATACCCTATTAGGAGTAACCTTGGTAGAGGATTTCAAACCCAAAATAATGGATCACGTGGTTAGAGGATTTGTACAATGAAGCTTGTTAGAGCTTACCCAGTTAGGAGATTTAACTGCTGTAGTGATTAGAAAACAATAGGTGGTATGATCTAGAAATATCACATCTTGCTTGTATAGATCCCTTTCTGCTCATTCAATACTGCATCACCGACATACTCTGCCATTCGCATAAATTCTAGCTCTTAACACAACTCGTATCTTGCATCATAAAAATAGTTCATCACAATGTCTATTTATAGACATTAGATTTCATGTCAGAATCAAGAACCTCATCATTATTTCCTAGGTTCAGTATATCTGGATAATCTTTCATAACACATCACAGATCACTGCCAAAACTGTTGGTTAGAGATAACTCATCACGACCAGTGATAACTCATCACATAATCTGTGAAACTAGTTTGAACACCGATACTGGTTGAGTGTTAGCTGCTTTCAACTCATATACCGATTGTGCTCCATTCATCTCCTTGTCAATCTCCATTGCATCTCGAAATTGGTGTCAATGGAATTGACCAAAACCAATTGTCATTCTTGCATATACCAGTTGTCTACATATACCGGTTTAGACACCTTGATATCGGTTGAACTTTTCTATACAAATGATATCGGTCTGCAATACAAAGACTTAGGAGTAGTATCTATTGACTTATCTAATATTTGTGTGTATATGTGTTCCATCAATGACAACACATAAAGTCATCCAATACAAAAATTATCATCAAGCCAACAATCTCCCCCTTTGGCATTGATGGCAACACTTAGAAAATTTTGAGACAACTAAGTGTGCTTACAAAAATGTATAGACTCCCCATTAATAGTACATACAAAATTTTACATCACATACATATTTCTACTCCCTCTTTGACAACAATGCCAAATTGAAAAGTAAAATAAAAATTTGCATCAAAAACTACATAAATATAAGAATTTTTACAATGGAAGTCTTAAGAAAATGTCAATGAAATGAGACTTCATCTATGCAAAATCATTAACCCATGTCTCAAATAATGTTTCAGTGATCTCAATAGTTATCATAACTTGTGCAACAAATTATTTCATTGCATTCACTGTGCTCATCTTTGGTGTAGCCAAAATTGCTTTAGAATCCTTATATGCCCTCTGTAGAATTTTAAGTTTGGGGATCAATTGGTTCTTCAGTTCTTTCAACGATCTGACATCTAACAGATGTTGCAAAGTGTTAACCAATTTGCCAAAATCTAAAGCTGAATCTTATACAAGGTTATATGCAACACTTATCCGCTCTAGTTCTTTCTCTATTTCTTTACGTTTTTTCTTTAAATTAGAATAGAAGAAAGAAACTTTAGATATATTGGCCAAAGTTTTACCTCCTTTTTCATAGTGGTTCTCAATAGATCTTTATTCACAAATAAAGTCTTACATAACATATAAGAAGAATTGAGTTGCATATTATCTCCATATATCATGTGAGATTCCCACAAATTTTATGATAGAGAATTATCCAAAATGAATTATCACCTTAATGGAAAATAGATTAGATATTAATTTACTAGTTTGTTATTTATTTGAGGAAGTCCTGAATTGCTACAATAAAAAAATAAAACATGAGATCTCCATAATTTCACATTATAAGAAATAAAATATAAGATAGTTGAAATTGAAAGTATAAAAGATATATGCAATTACTATTAAGAGTAGCTATATTGTATTGTATAAATTTATGAGTAATTAGAATGGTAAGAAAATTAATCAAGAATATATGATAGTGATAATCTATTTAAAGCTTTTTTACAAGTGCATTGTGATGATATTGTTGATTGAATAATACATTGGTCTACTTTATGTTGTCATATTCTTCTCATAATAGGGATTTATCCAAATATACAAGTGTTATGATTTGTATCGATTAACTTATTTATTATGTGTTTATGCATGTGTGTAGTAGTTTTGATCAAATTTTAAAGTTCACTATAATTCTATCCTTTAAATATTGTCATAAGAAGATGGCTCCAAAACATAAACAAAATTTAATAGAAGATTAATATGTCACTTCAAGAAAAAATTGCACGTCCCCGCACCCCTACACACATAACAACCATAAAAATGTATGAATATCTACTAGAACACTTTCAAATATATTTTTATTAGGATAACCATTCATACATCTTATGGAAATCCATAGACTAGAATAACTTTTCTTTCAAAACTTATAAATTTTATTGAGATTGTAATAATAAATTATTAATAAAATAAAATTATTTTCTAGAAATAATTTAATTAGTTAATCTTAATAAGACAAAAACCATATATTTGTTTATAGAGAACAAACAATTATATTTATTTCTATCCATGCATACTCTGTTTTGTGATTTTTTGATTAATAAAAGATTTCTCTTCATTTTATAAGAAAATTTAGTCAAAACATGAACAAAATACAGCAAACATTCTAAACAAGCTTCTTATAAATATGAGCTAACCACAAAAGAGTTTAATAGTAACTAGTATATCTATAATCTAAAAATATATATGTAAAATAATGTCGAGAGATATCACATAATTGTCTTGCATGTTTATTAGTTGTCAAAAAAGACATGGAGCTGAATAATGCTACACTCTCTCACTCTCATCAAAGATGTAAGAGTTTCATATACTTAGAAACAAGTGGCAATGATTCTATTTTATTCAGAGTACTAAAATAATAATTATAGAAAACTGAAACATGCATACATTTTCCTTGTCATCTACACGTCACATTTATTTAAAATCAATTTTTTATTTATTTAAAATCAATTTTGCGCATAATATAAATTTCTTTCGTAATCCAGAATCTGTTCCAACGAAGTGCATGCGTCCTTCATAATGCTGAAAGAAACTGTTTTCTCCAATACCTCCGATACCTTACTTAGTATTGCCTCTAATAACTACATACTTTTATAACTACAACAAATTGATTATGTCGAAGTTCAATGGTATCTGGATATATAGTTGATTCGTTTCCATTCTTGAAGAGTGTTAACACAGTCTACATTTGGCATATTTGGCATATTTCGTTGTACCGCTCACATGGAATAATTCATGTGTTAACACAGTCTACATTCAATTAATTCATCACATATATGTGAATTGGGCAGGATTGTATCTATACATAGACTATAGCCATTTCTCCACTAACAAAATTTCATATCACCGTGTGATAACAGATGAATGTTGTTAACCCTATTTCTTTGTTTGCATATGGTTTACATTCTTCTAGCAGCTACAAAGCAATACATATTTCATTTTTATTATTATAATTTTGAAATAGAACTCATCTTTATATTAGTATTTAAAATATAGTGTCACACATATTCACAAAAAATATGTGAATGGAAAATGTCACACTCTATTTGTCTATAAGGAATATCAATTGAAAATAAAGATTACTATGTAGCTAGAGCACATGTAAAAGGAGGTGGTATCATAGTCATTCAATTTCTCCCATATATTAGTGGTATCCATGATAAACAAAAGAAGGTTTCAATCATCTATTAAATTTCAAAGTAGAAGAACACACAAATAATAATTGTTTTTGTATTCATTATTACAAACCATTCAGATGAATACATTTTTATGGGAAGAACCTTCCTTAAATCTCTCTCATATAGTTTTAACTAATTGTAGAATTAATGAGTTGTTAAAACAACTCATAACCAACAACAATAAGAACATTGACAATAATTTTCCTAACATTCCCCCCTTAATGCAAACATAGTAAAAACTCACACTTTCCACTATAGTAAGCTCAAGTTTTCTAGATCGTGACCTTGATTTAAACAAAAGTATCCTTTCATTAACTTTTCATGGTTTTCACATAAGTTTACCACAAATACTAGGGTTTTTCTTCATTACAATATTTTAACCCAAGGAGCTACATAAAGAAATACCACACTCATAAATATATATGAAATACATTTTAAGATATTATACTAACACTAAATTATTATAATAACCCTTGGATCCTTACTCCCTTAAATCAATCACCAACAGTCTTGGCCTCTCCTTCATTGATCTCCACTTGCGTTGATGTGTCATTTTGTTGATGTATATTTAAGATTTGAGATAAAATCAGATGGCTTAAATCACACACATTAAGTTTTGATTTTTAGATTTAAAAGTATTAAATATTTTGAATTGACTGACATTATCTAGACTTAATATGTTGCTTAATGTATAAAATTTAAGACTAACCAAATAAAAATATTCAAACTAAATCCCTCATGATTATGCAAAATGTAAGATGGAAATCAAAACTCGACCTTGCAAATCTATATAGCTATAAAAGGTTGTCATTGTGTAAGGACAAGTACCTGGTGATGAAAAATTAGATCCGGGGTTATCTATTACTTATTTGCCAATGTCACCATCACCGATTGCTCTTGCAAAAATTATTTTAGCATCTAACATTCGAAAGCTCACTCATTCTTTTTTTTTTGTTGATTATAAGGTAAAAGCTAAAATACATTGAAGTATAATTTGAGTTCATAGGTGCATAAAGCCTAAGAATCTAGAGAAAACCACAAATACTTGCTAGTCAAAAAAGAACAGGGTGCCAAAAATAGAAGTCTTCTCTAGAATCAAGCAACCAAGCCAAGGGGGCCTTCCATCAATGCCAACCTCTGATCATCCGACCTTGTGGCATTACTAATCATCTGCTGGTGAGCCATCACTCATTTTTTTTTTAGAAAATGAGACTTCAAATTAATATCTAAAACTCTTTATCATCATCCTCAGAAATATGCTTTGTAAGATCTAAAAGAAAAACACAGGTTCCATTCTCAAAACTCAATGGAGAAGTATCGATCCAAATTCTCTTGTTATGATGATACCAACAATAAATACTATAAAAACAACACCACCATCAACAACCCAAATACAAACAAATGTGACCAATCCTCTTTGTATTTATTATCATGCCAAGGAGAATATGAAAGTGAGCATCATAGATTCTCTTTTATAATGCATGAACCATATTCTCTAATACCATATGAACTTTAGAGAAAAACAACACACAAATAATAATAATTTTTTATTCATTGTTAATGTATACACTTAAAAATGTTTTGAAGATAATTAATTAAATACGTAGATATTTAATTAATCCCCCTTCCAATTTAATTGAATTCACAAGCAATTTGATTAATTTCCCTATTCATCTACTAGTAAATAAATCTACATGATTTATTTATATAGTTCATTTCATATCCCCTTTTGATTAATCCTCCTCCATTTAAATTCATTCTTCTAATCTTATAACTAGTTAAAACAAATCAAATCATGATTTGTTGAGATTAATTATCTTTTTCTAAATATTTGAATTTTTAAATTCAAATTGAGCACATGGCTCCTAACTTTTAACCACCTAACCTAACCCATTCTATATAATTATAGGGTCTAACTAACCCCATCCTCTTGCACATCCTGATGCTCTGCAAAAAGGATTAGAAAATCTGTTTGATGGCAACACACACAAGAGCACAAGAAACAAACGTTAGTGTTAGCAACAAAAGATTATCCTAAACAGGCATATCAAGAGAGATATTAAGCATGAAATAGAAAGCATATAAACATAGAATAAAATAGCTAATCAAGATACTCATAGTTGCTCCTCCCTTGTTCCTCTCCTCTCCAAGTCCCAAATGAGTGTAGCTCTTAGCTTTTAGCACTAGCCATGGATGCCATATGGAGATTCAAGATGGTTGAATATGATAAGCAAATGCTATGCAAGTGTAGATAGTGATGCTATGAGAAAGCTCTATGCTAATGCCAGTATAACAACAATACTCTAATGCTTCCTTTTTGCTTGAGGAGAAGGGTTCTATTTATAGAAGAAATGGGGAAATGAAGGGTTACGATTGAGTAATCTTAACAAGGGTTAGGATTGAAAGATATTCAATCCATGTGAGACTTTCAACCCAATCCCATGTTGACAAGTGTCACCATGAGGAGGCTTGAGAGGAGTGATAAGGAGCATTAAATGCTTGAGGGGACATGATGGTTACCCTAGTCAAAGAAATAAATGCTTTGAAGAGACACATGGGTTACATGAGGGTTAAGTTAGGGGTCAAAGTTCTTAACCATGGGTGCAAGTGGAATTAACCATTAATGGTCATGTAAGAGCCATAAGTGGTTTGGAAGACTTTAGAGGTTAATTTGTTGAACACACAAATCATTAATTGCTTTTCAAAGACTTTGGAGTCTTTGAGAAGTGACTCCAATTTGCTTAGGAATGTGACAATATTTAGGGGATGGATTAGGTTAATTAGGAAAGGTTTAGAAGAATCTAGAAGGGGTTTAGGCATGCAAGTGGATTTTGTAGGAAAATGCAAGTGGGAGGAATTTTGGTATTTTCATTTAAAATAAAATCATTTATTTCAATTAAATGGTGTAATTTGGATTTGGATAAATATTCAAATAAATATTAATTTATTTAAATGAGAAAAAGGAAGATAAAGCATTAAAATGCTTGAAGACTTTGAGGGAAACCATTAAAGGCTTGAAGACTTTAAGGAAAACCATTAAAGTCTTAAGAAGACTTTAAGGGAAGCCATTAAGTTTGAAGACTTTAAAGCCATCAAGTTTGAAGACTTTAAGGGAAACCATTAAAGGCTTAAGAAGACTATAGAAGGAAGCCATCAAGTTTGAAGACTTTAAAGCCATCAAGTTTGAAGACTTTTAAGGGAAACCATTAAAGGTTTCAAGTGGGTGAGGATAAATAGGATTTTAAATAAATAATTTATTTAAAATAGTTGTGCAACTTGCTTTTGTAGGAAAATACAAGTGGGTGGAGGATAAAGGTGATTTAAATAAATTATTTATTTAAAATAATTGTGCAACTTGCATTTGTAGGAAAATGCAAGTGGGTAGAGGATAAAGGTGATTTAAATAAATGTTAATTTATTTAAATGTGAGAGGTGGGATTTTGGGGGATTTAAATAAATATTAATTTATTTAAATGTGAGAGAATATTTAATTAAATAAATATGATTTATTTATTTAATTAATGGTCTGAATTTGGTTAAGTGAATTAAATCAAATAAATTGAATAATTTATTTAATTAATAGGAGAAGAGGGTTAAGATGAATTAATTAAATATTAATTTAATTAATTATTAATTGATGGTTAAATAATCAAATAAATACTAAGTATTCATTTAATTAAGTGGATAGATTTATGTGACTACACATCCTAACCTCTTATGGGTTGGATATTCTCCTCTTGAGACACATGACACTTTTGCCACATGTCTCCTCCCTTAGACACTTGCCCTCTTACGAGCAAGGTACCTTGACACTTGTCACCACAGAGATGACACGTGTCCCTTCCTCCAACCTCTTCCTCAACCTCATCAATCTTGACCCTTGATATCTTTAGATCAAATCTGGACCATCGATTCCTACCACCTCATCTTTGGCCTTGGAATTCCTATAAATACCCCTCATTTTGGAGTAATAAACATCCCTTGCATTCATAGTTTTAGCATCATTACTATAGGAAATTTTATCTCAATCATCTAGCAAAATTAGCATTTTAGATCAATCATGCATACAATCACGCATTTCATATCATTTTCCTAATCATGAAGTAGCTACTTAACTCTTGAGTTGCCACTTTGGAGGTCATTGCTCCACTAAGAGCCAACAATTATTCAACCTTCAAGGTTTTCAAGAATAGAGGAGGATGGGATGTCTCAAAGAAATATTTGGTTTGCATTTGTTTATCTTTCTATTTGCTTCTTAGTTTCATTATATTGTCTCATCTATGTGTATGCTTGCTTTCCTTGAACCATAATTTTAGCATCATAGTTACAAACCATTTGAATGAATACATTTTTATAGGGAGAGGATTCATAAATTTCATTAAAATAGTTTTAACTAATCTTAGAATTAAGATTTTGTTAAAATAATTCATAACTAATAATAATAAGAGCACTAACAATAGTTTTTTCATTTTTCCTTGATTTTTGTATTGACTATTTGAGTAGGAGAGATGACAAGAGATAGATTAATAACTTTGTTGAGTCTAGATAGAGCTAGAAGTTCATCCACTAGTAGGCAGTAGAGAGTTAGAGCTCCTATTACTAGCTTAAAAGAAACTTTGTTATGCATGATTTCTCCTCATATGATGAGAAGCACGAGACTGAGTTTCTTGATGGTCATTAGTATCCTACCTATACTCTTGGTAACACCTGAAAGAGAATGGGATTTGGGGGTAACCTAGCAATTGCATAAGGGGAATTACCTTAATGATTTAATATTATTTATTATTATACTATCTCAAGTGATTTTATTTTCCTATACTTGAATCTTTAATAAGACATTTGCATAAATTAAAACTTTGGCATAAGTGAAAATAGACAATTAATAGGACTTCCTTATAAAATAGTAAAATCTATATCTTTTCATATGCTAAATAGAATCTCCAACCTAAAACAATGTTGGATTCAAATGACTTTATAATGGATGTGAGGCCCATCCTCTAATAATAACATATGCTAGGAAAATATTTTAGGTATGAATGGATTGAAGAAGTCATGTACCTAGGATCAAACATAGAATTTCTAGGAGAAAAATAGAAGAGATGTTTGAGAGACACTTGATGTCCATAAAAAGGGTACTAAGGATTAGGAAACTCCTTGATGTAAGAATCTAGAACCATGGGGGTACATTTAAATAGGAGACACCATAAAAGTGAGTAAATTAAAGTTTTAATACTATTCACCATATGGTGTAAAATCTACATTTCCATACTAAAATTGATAACTACAAATACCACCATTAGTTCAAGTGGGAACAATGTGAAAATGAAGTTTGAATAATGTAATACCAATTTTGTAAACAATATTAATGGAGATTACTTCTATAGTTGTGTCAAGGTTTTCCAATCTTGGTTGAAAAGGTTAAATTCAATCTTGAATTAATTTGTGAAAAAGAGTTTCGTAGTAGTTATGGAGAAGATATCTAAGAGCTTTAGATCTTCCCTTTTAAAAAATATCAAAGTACAAATTGAAGGAGTATTTGCATAAAGGATGATTTTAATATTAAAAATAGGAGACTACAAAATATTTTGTTTATTTATAGAAACACTAATATGAAAGTTACATCATTCTAAAGAAGCAAAGGATTCATAACTTCCCAAGCTTGCTATATACTTCTTATAAAAAAGGTCCCTTAAGAGAAAACAATGATAGAATAATTCTTTTTTAACCTTCATTATCCTCAATAGTGTGAATGAAGAGAATTGAAATTGTTTGATTGTGCTCTACCTTGATGTACTTTGATATTTAATTTATCTAGATCATTTATTTACAACATGGCATTACTACAATTTATTATGCTTCTATTTTGCATAAGGAAACACAATCATACTTCTTAATTGTCCATCACACAATATTTTTTTTATAGAGATAAATCTCCCCCACTTGTACTTTTCATTTTAAAAAAACTACATACCGTATCTATATCCATCTGTTGCCAATGTGGAATGTTCATTATTAACATGTGCCACATACTAAAATCTATAGTTCCTTTTAGTTATCTAGAGAAATATTTTAGTGCTTACAAATGAGTATCTTTTGGGGTTTCTTAAAATCTTGTGACCATGCCTACTTCTTGCATAATATCTAGTCTTGATTACGTTACATACAATAGGCTACCAATGATAGATCTAGAAAAAGTCAAACTTATTTCAACATATTTATCATTTATGCTCAACTTACAATCTATAACAATAGGCGTACTCATTGTTTTGCAGTATTACAAGTTGAATTTCTTCAACATTTTCTTGATAAACTTGGTTTGTGAAATAAATATACATAATTTAGAATGAGATATTTCAATTTTTTTTTGCATATCTTCTACAATGGTAGCTCACTGAGAATAGAAATTTCAAAATATATTTTGCATATCTTCTACAAATTATCTGCACATTTTTAAGTGCTAGCTCTAGAAATAATATCATCAACATAGACCACAAATATCAATTGATTCTCACCTTTATTATAGATTTTTTTTGTTTTATTGATACTGGTTCTGGTTGGTTATGTTTTTACTACTTCCAAGACACAATGTACAATTTCATCACTTATTAAATATATTTTGGCCTTGGCTTTTTATTGAGCAAATAAAGAATAGAATTCTACAAACTAATTAAAGATAGAATCACCTCTTTAACTTGATCTTAAAAAACATGATCTTTGAACCAATCTATTTTAAATATACCCAAAAAATATTGAACTTTTTAAATGCCTCAGATTTTTCTTTTAATAATGAAAGCCATGCCATTCCAAAAAATTGATCAATCAACAACATAAAGTTCTAATATCATAAATTGTATCCACATATAATTTCATACTCATTTGTGTCTCACAGTGGTGTTTCTCCTTGCATTTTTTTGATTCTGATTCATTGTGGTCATTTTAGTACTGAATCTAGAAACTCAACACTTTTCTATGTTCACAAACCAAATTCCATGCCAAAATGGTTGGATTGTGACACTACCCACTAGTGTCTTCTATGACTTTAATGCCTAGCACCAGAGTCCACCCATTTTGGGCCCAAATTTGAACCCTCAATGGCTATAAGTTTTTTGAGTAGGAAAGTTCTCTCAATGTTGAACTTATTTAAAAGTTTCAATAAATTTTGTGAGTCTTACTATCAAAGAAAGTCTTAGCTCCTTATTTGAAAGATATATAAATCACATATCTCAATTATTATTCATGTCAAGTAATTCAATTCCATTTGAGAAAGAAATTGTGAATTTTAAAATCAATGAAGGAGATGTCAAGTAGACATATATTCAAGTAATAAAGTTGGCACTATGATCAAGTGTACATGAGATTCATCCATGAGTAAAGATATGCATGAGCTCCTACATATCAACAACAAAATTTCATGAGGATTCAAGACAAGATGATTCATAGAAAAGGTAAAAGATTTTTATTTTTTAGCATCATTGTTGTAGGGGAGGTCCATTCATAGCCATAGTTTGACATGGGAAAGCCCCTATATATCCAACACCATTTCTCTCTCTTCTATATAGTGTATTAATCAAATCCAAAAAAAATAGATTACAAATTCTTAAAGTTGAAATTAAGACGAATAGATCCAAACTTTCAAAAAGTAGAAAACCTTGGTCACTATGTTGAATATCTTTCAAAAAGAGAGAGAACATTAACGGAAGAGAAAGTGATGAGGTCAGCATTACTAGACACGTGAATTTGTAGTGCTGCATGTTGGTGGAATACTCATATGAACACTATTTTGAACTGGACTGAATTTAAAATTATCATTAAAGCCTTGGAATTGCAAGAAGGAGAGTACCCCACCATCCTCAAATATCAAGGAACAATCAGCCCAAAAGATCAACTTTACACTTGTGTTACCATAAGGATAACAGAAAAGGAATACAATCACTACTTATATAGATAATTATTCTATTAGAAATTAACACTAGTTGTAAAAAATTTGTATATTAGTTAGGAGAGAGAACGAAAAACCAACAAATGAGAAGATGTTTGGCAGGATTTATCCATGCATTTTCATTCTTGGAGGAAAATAAACAGTTACACAAGGAGTTGATAAAATTGGATACTAGTGGGATGGCTTGATTGTCGAATAAGTGATTGAACTACTATTAAAGTATCAAGAGATTTTTTTCTATAATTTCATAGAAATAAATGATATTAACGAGGAAGTATAGAATATGAAGATACAACTAAAGGAGGGTACCAAACCACATTGATAAATACCATATTTACTAAATTTCCTAATATTAAGAAAATGGTAGTATCAACGTCAGAAAACTCTGCAACCATCGCATGCCTTGCAACCATCGCATGCCCTACAACCATCGCATGCCCTAGGCGATACTAGCAGGGTCGAATAGTTTTGTATGTAACCCTAGTCACGAGGTAACAAGCCAAATAGTGGCCAAATGGTGGGTGGGTGGCAGTGGCTATCTACATCTAGAGGGATTGAGCAACCTTGAGTGATGCGATGAGCCATGCAACCAGGGTTGCTAGGGCCTAGACCTATGGGAGTTAGGCGAGTTTCGTGGCAGATACACAACTTTATATCAGAGGATAGGCATTCTTTTGGTGGAGTCCAGCGGTTTACAGACAACTTGCAGGGTAAGAGGAGAGAAAGAAGAATTTCGCGACATCATTTTGAACGCCGACTAGATCAAACACCACAAGCCCCTTTTGACATTTGTGAGGGGACATCATTGCTGTCACTCAATTATCTATCTGATTTGCAGGCTAATCCTGTTAATCTTCTAGCATATGTGACCTGGCCAAACATACCCAATTGATAAACCCCAAATTTCTTTTAGCCCCAAACAATCTTCCAATAAATAACCTGCACCAAGGAGAACCCTTCAAACCAAAAGAGGTTACACAAAATTGGAGAAAGAAAACCCCTTGCACATCTCTTCCTAATTCACTAGCACAAAATTCAGATGCAAAAGGTAGTGGGTAACTCTCAAATGATACGGCTAAAGATGGTAGCTGGGCTCCAGTCTCGCCAAAGGTCAAGAATGCTGCTAATACTAGAGAATCAGGCAAATCAGAGGGTGTGTATAAGATCATTTTGTTGGACCATCTCATTCATCCTCAAATAGATCTGTTACGTGTCACAACCCTCATCGATAAATTACATTCTACTATTTCCTTTATGCAACTTTTATTTTGGGCTAAACAGAATTGGGTGGGCTTGAAGGATAGTTTTTTGATGGATAAGCAATCTCTCTTTTTTATTGCCATTTTTTATTCCAATGAACATAGAAATTGTGTGAATAGATATAAGGGGTGGTTTTGTAAGGGGGTTGGTATTATCACTTTGGTGTGGGTTCCAAATTTGAGTCTAGATTCAGTTTCCCCCCTTTTAATGCCTTTTTTGATTTCTCTCCCAAGGCTCCTCCTTGGGTATCGAGATTGAGATATTGTGTAAATTTTGGCTAATCAAATGGGCATTTTTATCAAGCATGACCTTATCCCATATGAACTTTCCCATTTAACCATCAGGGTATGCCTATTGCTAAACCTCACAAAGCCACTTCCCAAGTCT
Organism: Cryptomeria japonica; assembly: GCF_030272615.1. Lineage (NCBI taxonomy): Eukaryota > Viridiplantae > Streptophyta > Pinopsida > Cupressales > Cupressaceae > Cryptomeria > Cryptomeria japonica. Next base: position 111,427,914 of record NC_081415.1, on the reverse strand, counting down.
ATTTTAATGACTTCCTCCATAAGGAAATGGAATCAAGTCATTTGCATACAGGGTACCAGAGATGTTGATGACCATATAGATAAAGTGGGCTGTTTTAATTCGTAGTGTCAAGGATTAGGTATTGATGCAGTCAAGGTTTGCAAGGATTTTGACTGATTTTCATAAATGTTCCTTTTATCAGTCTGTTGCATCTCGTTCTTCTAAACCAAGTGGGACAACAAGTGTAGCTGACTTATCAGAGATTCCCATACCTCTGAATAATGTTGATAATATTGCAAGACCTTTCCAAGGTGTTCATTTACAAGTAGATCCTCCTCTTTCTATGATTCCTTCTCAATTCATTTTGGGTTGTATGATAGATGTTTTACTTCCAAAAGAAAAAATAACAAGGCCCTCCAATTGGAATAATTCTCCTCAATATCAGTTTTTTATCTCTGGTTCATGTTCTCAGCAAAAAAATGGGGGTAGATATAAGAAAATATCTTTTAAGATCCACTGCTCTCCAATCCTGATTGATTGGTTGTACAAGAACATATTTGATTCCTCTCTCTTTAGGCAAGTCACTTCTTCTTTTTGAGTTTAACTTCCATGGGACCCTTAGATTCTCAAGACCAGGAAATCTCTATTTCACTGAATGCAAAGGATAATTTGATTCATAGCTTGATGTTTAATTTCCAACCTTTCCATGTGGTTGATCACAATCTTCCCACTGCTGGACCCTTATCGAATGCTCTAAATATCAAATTAATGGCACATGATATCGTTATCTCCGTTGCATTGAACTTGATTAATGAAATTGCTCTCGAGAAATTCTTGGAAATTCAGGATGTCCCTTCTGTTGATGCTATGCCTCTCAGTCTTAATACTTCACCACCCATTTTGGAATTTAGTCATGCTGATCGCCTTGTGGCTGAACATAATTCATATCAGCCTTTTCAACCTCCCACACAGATTAATTTCAATTTTTCTCAACATCTCTCTCTTGCTCAATCAGTCTCTTCATCTCCTTTGTTAACTAAAACACCTTAAAAAAGAAGTCGGAAGCCCAAGATTCTTAAAATCAAAGAAGAGATCGGAGCTGGTATCTAGTCTACAATTGTAGATGAGTTTTCACCCCACCCAAGACTAAGAAGAACATGTTGTTCTTCTCGGGTGCAATGAGGATCATATCTTGGAATGTCAGAGGTTTGAATGCCTCTGACAAGAGGGGACGGATCAAGCAGCAATTGGATTTCTCCCAATTAGATTTCATTTTATTGCAAGAAACAAATATTTTTGATGTAGCCTCTCAACAGATTTTTTAAAAATGGACTTTATGGGATTTCATACATATTCCCGCAGTAGGGGCTTTCAATGGTATTCTGACATTGTGTAATCCTAGGATAATCAAAGAAAAAACCTTAAACCAAGGGACAAATTGGCATCTTATTCTTATTGAAAATTTTGATTTATCCTTTCTTCTCTTTAATATTTATGGTCCAACAACTCCCCATGAGAAACATGCTCTTTGGAATACCTTATCTTATAAAATCCATCAGCAGGGAGCTCAAAAAATCATCTTAGGAGGTGATTTTAATGCTATTTTGTCTCAGGATGAGAAACAGGGAGGCAACCCTACTGCTTTTAAGGTGACTGATGACTTTAGATCTTTTGTGTCTAATAATGCCCTTTCTGACATTTCATCTTCTAATGGTCAATTTACATGGACAAACTAGAGAAATTCCCTTCAAATAGCAAGCAGATTTGATAGGTTTTTCACTTCATATGAATGGATCCTTTAGAAATATACTTTCAACTCTAATATTCTATCATTCTTTGGATCTTACCATTTTCCTATCTCATTATGCTTGGATAAAGATGAAGCTTCTCATCATAGACCTTCTTTGAAATTTGAAAGAATGTAGTTTCGGCATCCACACTTTCATTCTCTGCTTTGTCAATGGTGGGTAAGTGCCCCCTTCTATAGGGGGAACAAAATGTTTCAACTTTATATGAAAATGCAGTTTGTAAAAGCAAATATCAAAGTCTAGAAGAGGGAAGTATTCAAAAACATCTTTGCAGAGAAATCAAATGTAGAGAAGGAATTAAAGGACATCAATGAACTTATCTTTTCTAATGTGATTAACCTTGAAACCTTCTCAAGGCTGAAGCATTTACAAAGATACTCGAAAGAATTATTGTCTAGAGAGGAGGAGTATTGGAGAAAAAAATCAAGAGAGCTATGGCTAAAAGATGGGGATAAAAATACCAAGTTCTTTTAGGCATTTGCAAAGATTAAGCAATTTGCATCTACTCTTTTTTCTATAAATGCCTCTTCTTTGGGGATAAAATTAACTAATGAACAAGAAATTAGGGAAGAGGGTGAACTCTTCTTTAAAAATCATCTTGCTCCTTATCCTCCTTTTGTTCCTGAGGAGTCCAATGTCGAGGTATTGCTAGATTCCATCCCTTGTCTAATTTCACAGCATGATAATGATTATCTGATGCAACCTTTCTCTCTTGTTGAACTTTAAGAGGTGGTAGTTTCGATGGCTCCTGACAAGTCTCTAGGTCCTGATGGTTTCACCATGCTATTCTTTCAAAAGTGTTGGGATGTTTTAAGTTT